>NC_136816.1:72575906-72898604 GCF_951394365.1 Tetrao urogallus
AGTGGGTGGCAGGAGATGGACTGGAGGAGCAGGAGTTTTCCATCAAAGAGGCAAACTTCACAGAGGGGAGTTTGAAACTAAAGATCCAGACGACCAAGAGAGCGAAGAAGCCCCCAAAGAACTTGGAGAACTATATTTGCCCACCAGAGATCAAAATCACCATCAAGCAGTCCGGGGAGCAGAAGCTTTCCAGAGCTGGGAAAAATAGCAAAGCTGCTAAAGAAGAGGACAGAGGACACTCCAAAAAGAAAGTAAGTCCCACGCTTTTCTGTATTTTCCCTTCAGAGAAATCAGAGATTGTCCTGAAAGAAAGAAGAGAGGGTGGGGTGAAATTTGTGGCATGTGTGTCCATCACATAACCTTCAGACCATTTGCAAAGCCCTGCTCGATTGTAAAGAACGCAATGCGATGCAGGTCTCATCCTACTGTGCTGTGTGCTGATCTTGAGCTATCCTTCAGATAAACCGGGTGGGAAAGGATCAGATGTTCAGCTGTGCCTCTGTTACCTGCTTGCATAATTGAGATTTAAGATTAATTGCTATATGAGCAGTGAATGGTGGAGCCCACTTCTTGATTGCTTTTTGTCCAAGCACTAATACGAGGAGTGTTTTGGCAGCTAAAGCTTCTGAATACATTTTTAAAATACAGGTATGTGCACAGAGAACAATCAAATCCACTAATGTATACCAAGCAAACAGCTCCATTATTCTTGTTTACAGCAATGTGCTAGCACCACTATAGTTATGTTTCAGGAAATACTTTCATTATAAGCCTAATCTTTTTGAAATACCCTTCTGGAAAGAAATTTTGGTATGGTATTTTTTTTTCAATAATTTACTCAACTAGGCATAAGGAAAAATTAGTGCTATGTATTAGTTGTTTCCATTAATATTATTTTTGTTTTCTAGTTGGCTTAATATTCAGTGATATGTCTCACACTTATCTGAATGACGTTTCTTTTAAAAACTGCTTTAAACAGCACTGGGGGAGTGACCCCTTGTGACTGCTCATGTTATTTTGGATGTAGAAATGTTTTCTGCCCTAGGTGTCCAAGGAACCATGGTCAGGTTGCATCACAATGCAAATAATTTGCCCTGTATGTTTAGGAGCACGTGGGCATCGTGATGAGTTCAGACACTGATCCAAGTTTAATGAAAGACTTGTGAATAAGTCCAAACCAAGTTCATATAGGGGATGTAGGTTTCCACCTGTTTAAATCTTAGAGTTGACTTGGTCCTGCAGCTCAATGAGCTTTGATCCCTTGCTGTATACGAATTGCCACTTCTCCTGCACCTCATATGTACAATTGGCTACTTTAAGCCTGCAGTAGGCTACTTGCTACTTGCCCTGTCAGGAGACAGTCTCCTTCACAATCTGAGTCCACTGACGGCTCAAAATCATTTTCTGAAGCAGAAGCATTTCCCACTGACACTGGGTAGATCCCATGAAGATTAACATCACTCACTGAGAGTACTTCTCTTAGAAGCTGAACTTGTTGGGGAAAAGCAAGGGTACTTCTTCTTTGAACATTGGTAAATTGCATATTCCTTGTTCATGGAAAAACAGCACAAAAGAGTTTTGGTCCAATAATACATTGGGAATGGGTTTTCCAGTTATTGAGAAGGACAAGTGCTCGTGTAAGAATGTGCTCAGAGACAGTCACAAACAATTCCTCCGTGGCCAGGCAGGAAAAGAAGACTTGTGAATCACTGCTTACCTCACATGGGCTGTGGAGAAATTGTTTAGAAGTTGGATCTTTATTTCCCAGTTAGATAAGTATGGAAGGCAAGCTCATTCTTCTATGTGGACATTCAAAAAGGTTAAATAAACAAAACAAATTGTAACGAAACCAAGGGGGGTAAGGGAAGGGAATGAAAGTAGCATGGTTATCTTCAGGGTGACTATAATTGCAGAAAGATAAGGAGTTGGAAAGGGGAGGATTGTGGACTGAGTGAGGTCGAATTCAGCTTTTGTTGTGAGCTGGTTTGTGCTGGGTGCAGAGGCTGCAAGCACTCTGGGTAAGAACTGGTCTAATCCAACCATTAAAAAAAAAAATAGAGAAAACACAGCGGGTGGATGCTCTGAGCAGATGGGAAGAGGCCCGTTGCACCGGCGAATTGATTATCATAACACCCAACGGCTGCCATGCAGCAGCTGCTGAGCTAGAGTCAAGCGTGTTGGAGGCAACGTGGCGGAGACAAGTCCCCAGCAGGGACCTGGAGGACCACAGGGCTGTGATCTTGAGAGGTTTGATGCTTGGAGCTGCATCCTACATCCCTAAGGTGGTGAGCATCCTGTGTGCCCAGAGCCAGATGGGATTTAACATGCAGCTGGCTCTTGGCCTGTGGGTTAGACAATCATATCTTGGCTCTGAGCATCTTGCATTGAGGGGTAATGAAAGGCACTGCATGAGAAGTAAGTCAAAAATCAATGGGAAAAGTACTCCAGCACTGGCAGTGTGATTGCTCTAATGGCTGCTACGCATGTCTTCTGGCAGCTACAGTTTTCTGTTTTCTGTGGAAATACAGATAGGAGGAAAAGGCAAGAAGGCAAGCTGCAACTTGAATGGTCCATCTGTGGGCTTTCCTGGGAGAGAGATGCACATAGCTGGTTTCTGTAGATACTTGCAGAAACAGAGAGAACTGTGGTAGAGGTTTCAGAGTGTTTGTCACATTCAAATAATTCTGGCGGTTTTGATCTTGCAGTCACATGCATTCCTTCAGGGTTAGGTTGCTTTAATCAACATGAACTCAAGAAAAGCAAATAGTGGCAGCAGCAGCAGCAGGGAACAATGCATTCAAATTCATGGGGCAGATATGCATGTAATGTCACTGTACTGTCCTCTGAATTTCTGCCAGGAGAATTTGGCCCGGTGTGTACATTTATCTTGTGCATGGACATGGTGCTGTTATCTCCTTGCTTGTGGATGAGAGACATTTATATGGGTCCCACAGACTGGCATATAAGGATGGAGAGCGCTGCAAACGCTATGCTCGTGTTTTGAGAGTAGAATGTCCTACACCTCATATAATGAGTTTATCTTCCTCCAGAAGGAGGAACAAGCTCTATTAGGGCTAGAAGAATCACTCAAGTTTGTTGCATAATAATTTCAGCCACATCTCCTGTAGGTCCCCAGTGCTTTGAAACACCACGTCAGCATTCTTGCAAGAGTTTGAATACACACAGTGCAGAGGGCAAGTAATGAAAACATGGAAGCAATTTAAGTAACAGCATGTGGGTACACAAAGGACTGGTAATGCCAGCAATGTAAAAAGAGTCTGTGAACTGGGGACATGGTATTTGTTCAGTGGACACTTAGGGAGGAAGAAGATATGCCTGTTCCGAAGCTTTGCACTGTTCCACTAATTAGGCAATTGGGGCCACAGCCTGATTTCTAAAGCTGTGGTCTGGGGTTCAGTGCTGATTATGAGGGGGCTCTGAAGTGCTGCACTGCTCATGTGCATTTTTTCTACCTTTGATTCCAGCTGCTACACTATATTAAAAGATGTAAACACACATAATATAATTAAATACTTTCCTCATGTTGCTTTTCCATGTGAGCAATTGCCCTGGGGATGTTACATGATGGTGAATGGGAGGGAAAGGATGCCGGCAGGGGATGGTGTTGGGTGCGGTTGCCCTTGCCCTGAAGCAGGGTGGGAGAGCTCCAGAGTTGGGAGCCTCTGCTCCATTGCCTTGGAGGCTTGGCTGCGACCCAAAAACTTTGGTTTTTTAAGCAGTGGCCTTGCCAAGTTTCACATCAGCTTCCCCTCTTGAAGATAAGAGCAGAAGTCGCTTCCTACCCCTCTCCCGGGGCTGTTTGGTGGCTGAATTGCAGCTTGAGCTGTTGGTGCAGCTGCTTGTGCAGTGACTGCAGGGAGTGGAGATGTTATGCAAGTGTGTGTGCTCTGATTTCAACCATTCTGTGCCTGAGGATGGGGTGGGCTGGGCTGTAGCCACTTCAGACTCAATGAAATGGAGCCATTCACCAGTTTAGATGGGAGGGGGAGGGAAGAAGAAAGCCAGGAGCTCAAAGGCTGTGTCAACGTGCTCTGTCTGCAGATTGTGAGCCTTGGAGCCATTGCTCTGGGTACTCTCACCTACAACACAGTTGCTTAAGTCCAGAACCCTCAGCGTCCCTAGGAGTGTCTTTTCCCTCAGATAAGGGCAAAAGTTGTCAGTTTGGAAAGGCACTAAAAGTGTGGCACCAAATGCAAAGAAGCCATCCATCAGCATTCCCTGCCTGTCACGTAGTGTTTAACAAACCCCAGATGAGTAGCAGTTCCCTGGTTTTGCTTTACTTCCTTCCCCCCTCCCTTCCCTTCATTTACTACCCTGTCTAGTTTTGTGTCTGCAAACACTTCATTTCCCACCCCCTTCCTTTCTATAAACATAGCCTGATAAATTTTCTTGGTGCTTCCATATATGTAATGTCTCTCTTCAGAGGATGTTAACTATTTTAATTATTAGAAAAATTCTTTTCTGGGGAGCTTGGGATGTTCAAATGCACTTCATTTCTGAATAATAAGTGTCAGCAAGCTAGCTAGAAGTAAAATTTCCTTGTGTGCAGTCAGCTGAAATTCTGTCCTTGGATTTTTTTTTTTTTTTTTTTTTTTTTTTTTTTTTTTTTTTTACTGTTTCCCCTCCTGAATGCCTGTGGATATACACTATTTCTCCACAGGAAGCACTGCTACCCATTTTCGTTTGAAATTCCATTCATCGTCTTCGTTTCCTCTTCTTAGCCCCACACAGGCAGCTTTCTCCTCCAGTTCCCCCCTCTGTGAGGATGCTCATTCATATGCTTTTCCCTTTGGACCCCTCTTTTTCCACAAGATCATGAACACTTGCACTCCCCCTTTCCATCCATTTCTTTGTACTGTTGACTGCACATTGCACTTTCCCTCCAGGTTCTCGTGTGCATCTGCATTTCTTGCCGGATTACCACTGTGCTGTACTCCTCTCCCTAGTGACTTGTGAGCATGATCATCCAACTGCTGAAAAGTGTGTGCTTATTCCCCTTTGCCAAGGGTATCCTCATGTGAATTGTCTTCTGAGTCATCATTTCCTATTGCAATCTGAACATGGCTTGGGGTATTGCTATAAGCACTTGCTGTGTTAATAACACTGCAAGTGCTTATATCAATATCCCAAGCCATGGAGTTTTGATATATAAGCCAAGGTTTAGAAAGGAGAAAGCCCTTGTATTTCTGTTTGAAGTGGCAAACTGATTTTTATAGACTTTTCTTTGTTTTCTAAAGGATGGATCACCTGTATCACTTTCAGTCCAGAGCTGTTTCTTTGCTGGCTTGGTCCCTACTCTTATAGAATCCCTGAGGCTGCCCTAAATAAATCTAGTGGCAGATTCATGATGTGCACACTGGCAGTAGGGATATGGATCCTAGTCTCTACCTTAGTCATGGACTACTGGTAGTCTCAAAAACCCCAGCACAATGGGGAAATAAATTTGTGGTATGGGAAAACTGGTTTCTGAGCCAGTGACTTCTGAGGTGAGAAACTACTTCAGAGTTGCTCTAAAAGGCACAAGGCTTCTGGCATTTTTACAATCTTCCTGTACAAGCACTGGGGTGCAAAGTTACACAAACTCCGGTCTTTGAACCCAGGTCTCTTTTTGGCTAGCTTATCTTTTCACTAAACGGAAAAGAAAAAGCTGTAATTTGCTGCCCCCTAAAAACATCACATCAGGCTCAGGCTCCCCTCTCCCCTTCCCCGCCCAACTCCCCTTCCTTCTCTCCCCCACCCCCCCCCCCCAAAAAAAAAAAAAAAAAAAAGAGAACATGAATGAATATTTTTATAAAAACTTCAGAATTTAGGAGTCTTTCTCTGTGAGCACTCTGGTTCAGCTCAGTCCTTAAAGATACCTGAGGTGCCTGGACTATAAACAAAGTTCTCTTGGGCCTCCATGTAGCAAGCAGGAGAATGCTGAGCCCACAAGAACATGATTCAACTCTCACTGTGAAGAATGGGGAGGGCTGGACCCCAGCTATTTATCTTCCTTCTCCAGATCTGCTGAAGAAGAGCCTGCCTTGCATCATATTGTGGGTGCCTTATGATAGGAACACAGCACAGTTTCTTTTCCAACTTGATGTTCCACCTGAGCCAGCTGATTTCTATCCCTTGCCTGCCTTCTCAAAAAGCTGTATTTCTTAAAGAAGCAAGCATCTGACAGCAAAAGGATGGGGTGGGGAAATCTGAGCAGACTTTTACTGCCTGAGATAGAGTGCCAAATGAGAAAGAGTTGCTGTATTTGATTAGCTTCCACATGACCAGGGCTTGTGGAGGCTGTCTGAGTCAAGGACTGGTTTTGTTTTGAAGCAGACCCTCCCACAGCCAAGTTTCGCTGGCCCTCTGTGACATTTCTTTGTTCCCTCATGCTGTGCCTTTCTCTTCAAACTGTGCCAAAAAATGCCCACTGTGCTAGTTTGGGGATGGAGGAGATGGTTCACGGCTTTAGTGGGGAAGGAATAGGATTCCATGCTCCCCACAGTAGGACTAGATGGTGGTGTTCCAAGCAGCCTCATAAAACCTTGGCCAAGTTAGTGCACATTGTTTGTGTTTTGAAAGCACCATGGCCTCCAGGCTTAAAGAGATGTGCTGGAGACATGGCATACTGGCACATCCATCCAAAGCTGCAAGCATCCATACTGGTTGTGTCTTCATTTGGACACGAGTGTGCACAGGAGTTCCAGCCTCCATATATTCATATCCATTCTTCTTGTGCCATCTTCTGCATATAGTGTTCCCCCTCCTTCTTCCAACCATACTTGACCACAAGTACTTTCTCTTTTACCTCCAGCTTTTTCATCTTCAATCTCTTTTCCACACACATGCGTGCACAGTCATTTACCCTGAGTAGGTCTAGTCCTCCACATACTTATTCCTAGCTGATCTCCTTGTTGCTCATATTTCCTTGCATGAACAGTGAAATTGCATGATAGGCTTATCTTGAGCTCATTTTAATAGCTTCACCTTATGTACTTTCTTGTCTCTTATTTTTCATTTTCTATTTTTCTTCTATTAGCTCTGAAAGTTGTGCAAGTTAGTTTCTAACCACTTTCCTTTTCCTTTTCTGTGGCTTCTGTGGTGTCTGACATATGAACATTCTGGTCATTCTCTCTAAGACCATCCTTCAGATGTTTTTTGCTTTTGGCTGGCTAACAGTTTGAACAAAACATCTTGGAATATGGTATCTTGAAGATTTATATCCTGAAAATTGTGATAAAATTGGCTGAAATACTTCAAAAAATGTTGAGGAGAGGGTCATATAGTCAGGAAAGGAACTTGTGTGTCCATTTGCATACACAAAAAGTGTGATCACATTGGCCTTGTTTCCTTAGGAAACCAGGCTAAAAATATCCAGAATAAACATACATTGTTTTTTAGTGCTGAGATTTTCCAACTCATGAAACTTAGAAAGATTCTGTTTGATATATGACCCCTGAATACGAGTCCAGTTTGCTGTGGTTTCATAAAAACATTGTTTTCCATTTCTTGCCATGATCTCAAATGTGAATGAGATCAGTGATACTCATATTTTTCATTTCAGGACACAAAGTGTTATCTCAATTTCTTGACTATTTTTGGGCACTGATCTTCAGGAGAGATGTGTGCATCAGTAGCAGGGCACTGCTTCTGAGTAGGGAAGTATCTTGCGCTATGCAAATCTAGAAACATTTTTTCCTCTCCTGGAGCTATGGGCTAGCAGAAAGGGACAGAAGAATGACCAGTGTATCTTGCTACTAAAATGAGGTTATGTTTTGAAGATGTGGCCTGGACTAAGGCACTGTGGAAGATGGAACTGCTGAAGATGAGGAAATGGTCACTTAAGATGAACAGTCAACTGCAGCTGCATTTGCAGAGCTATGTGTGTCTCTAACAGATTCATTTTAAGTTGATGCATCATGTTCGTATTGCAAATCTAAGTCTGCTGTTATGGGCTCTGTATGAAAGCAGCAGAAAAGCCTGTCCTTCTGCAAGAAGTTAAAAATCCTGTAGAAATCAAAGGAGGAAAAATAAAACCATTTTTCTCTTAATGCTGTGTGTGAAATACAGAAATGAGATTAATTAATCTGTGCCAGGACGGGCTAATATTTGTGCCTCCTTCATCATGCAGTGGTTGCTTAACCATACCACAACTGAGTCTCCAAGACGCTGGCCTGATCTTAGTGCTGTCTTCTGAAATCCAGTCCTCTTCTTCTCACTGACACTGGTGAATTTGTATCAAAACTACTAACTCTTTACATCTTTGCTGGTATTTTAGTAACAAAATTTATTTCAAAGAAGAATTTGCAGAAATGAGAGGTTGAGGTTTTGGGGCCTGTGTGCAATCTGTGTAGATGCTCTTAATAGCTGCTTCTGGTCTCTCAACAATATAGTGTGGTAAGAGTCAAACAAGGAATATTTACTGGAGGACTTCTTATCTTCTCATCAGTTTCTCATGGCTCTCTGTCTCACCTGGGTGGCAAAGTTTGTAGAGAGAGATGCTATCTTTTATTGACATTGGTGTTACAGCAACTCCAGCACTATAAACCTGGGTGGTTCATTGAGGAATTTCAGTGCTTCACAGCCTCGTAGCTTTGTGTGATCTGCTGTTGATCCACACACTGAAAGATGAGAATCAGCCCCAAGGGGGTTTGTGGGTAATTTTCCCTTGCCTAATGCTCTTGGGAGGAATGTGGTGGCACCAGCAGCCACCCAGAGGCCATGTTCTCCTCCTTGATGACTATTCAGCTCTGCCTGATGAGAGGGCCGAATAGTGAATGCTTAGATGCGTCACCAATGACCCTGCTCTTGCTTCACCATAGGGCAATGGCACTTATTCCCAGCCTGCTTCTTTTTGGCAAAAGCACTTCTGTAGCAAGCTTGGCAATCACTTCCCAGGAGGAGCAGGAAATGGTTTCCTCACACCTTTGATGCGGAGTCAGTGCTAATTCCCAAATTATTATTATTATTTTCATTAGACTCTTTTGCGCCCTAGCATATGCTAAAATATTGTCCTGGCCTGGGTAATTTTGCTTAAATTTCATGTGTTATATTTCCAGGTGGATAATTTATTGAAAGCTCACTCTCAAGACTAAGAATAAGAGATATGAGGCAGATAATTTTACAGTGGGTAATAGCAGAGCAGGAGTTTGGTTAGCCCTTGTTCCTGCTTCCAACCAGTTTTTTCACTAGTAGAAACAGTCCCTAAATCGGTATCCTGAACAGTGTGTATTAACTAGGAGTGTGAAGGTACCTCTTTGGCTGCACCTTCCAAGGGATCTAATGCTTTCGAATCAATGTGTTTTACTTCTTATAGCCCATGTGTGTGAGGGTTAGATGGGATAATTAACATCTTGTCTGTTTGCTGATGCTGTATTCACTAGTGCTCAACTGATCCTCTCAAAGACAGCTCCTCGTTTTTACAGATTCAAGAAATCATATGGTTTGGAAGAGAGCTCTGGGTATCATTTAGTCCATTCCCTGCTAAAACGTGTTCCCGACAGCAAGTCACACAGGAAAGTGTTCAGGTGAATTTTCAATATCTCCAGAGAAGGAGACCCCAAAACCTCTCTGGGCAGCCTGTATCAGTGCTCTGTTGCACTCACAGTAAAGAAATTGTTCCTCAGGTTCAGGTGAAATTTTCTGTGTTCCAGTTTGTGCCTATTGCCTTCTTTCCTGTTGCTGGGCACCACTGAAAATGGCCTGTCCACATCGACTTGACTCCTACCTACTCGATATTGATAAGCATAGATAAGGCCCCTCTCAGCTTTTTCTTCAGGCTGAGCAGTGCAGATCTCTCAGTCTTTCCATGGCAAACTTCTCTACAATCATTTATGGCATCATTTGGATCAATTCCACCAGTGTTTTCTCTCTCTTGTCTTAATTCCATTGCATTATTTGTAATTATAAGCCTGACTTGAAGGAGAGACGGGGGGGAAAGCTTGTTTCCTTCTGTGACTACAAGAACTGCAATTGCAGGAGGAAGTGTATGATGGGAGGGATCGATTTGTCCTTAGGTCACTGACGCTGGGTGTGTGCAGGAGCTGCCTTTAGTCATTCGGGGACTGAAATTGCCAACTTGCTTCATGGGTATTTGTGAGGTGTGGGGCAGCTCTGCAGGAGGGCAGCATGTCCTTTGCTGCTCCCCTTGTTATGGTTGGCAGATGTGGTATGTAACAAAGGCATGTTTCATCTTTAGAGGCGATGTCAGACTTGGGTGCTTGTGATGAGGAACCCTTGATCTGCTTGGGCCACTACCGAGAATAATGTGAATGTGGCTATTGATGTCATTTAAAGGGCAGAGGAGGCTTCAAAGGAAAGGGAAGGCGGATTCTGATGGACAGCCAAGTCCTTAACTTGCAGCATTTGATTGTGAGGGAGTAGATGACAGTGACCTGCCTTCGGCTTTCTCCATCTGTAGGAGTTCCTATAGGTGATGCGTACATATGACTTTGCAAAGGTTTCAGGTTGTGATTCTCTTTGCAGCAAAACAAGGAAGTAAGACCGATGCTAATTAGTGTTTAAATAAGCTTCATACTATTACATTGTGAATTTACCTGCTGAGCTTCATTTCCACCTGCAGTGACATTGGCTTGTGGGATTGCCATAAAGTGATGAAAAGGTGAGGTGGAAGTCTGAAAACACTCTGTCATTTTTCTGTCTATCTGGCCTGACTTCAGCTAATAAAACCACGTGAGCCTGTGGGGTATGGCAGCTGTGTGCTGGAGATACAAGTAGACTCAGTCCATCTTGGCCACATGATTTAATAGGCCTCTGTGTAATCCCCGGGTCAGAGGCCATCCACTATGCCCATCTTTGTCACATCTCGGTGATGTGTATCCTGGCAGGTTTTTCTTTTTGTTCCCTCCCCGGCATGGAAAGAACCATCTGCCGGTTTGGCTTTCAGAAGAATTTCAAAAAAATACCAATTTCCTTTTGTTCCAAGAGGAGGGGGGTGATGGGACAGAAGGGGGAAGGAGAGCCTGACCTAAAACCAAGCCAGTGTTTGCAGGGGTTTTAGAATAGCTTGTATTGTGTTTCCTACTCCCCAAGGAAGGGTTGTCCTCTTTCTTCTTTTCTCTTTGATTGGATTCCCTGCCACTCCACAAGCGAGTCAGAAGCTGCAGCTGCTGCTGTCAGCTGGGAAGGAAGACCCCTTGTTTAAAACCCATATGTTAATCCCTGGTTAGAAAATGTAGAAATTCTTTATGCTTCCCTTGCAGTCCCCTTTGCTTCTGCTCTCCTGCAGCTTTGCTGCCTGCCCCTGGCCCTTGCCACTTTATTTGGGTAATGTCTACGGTGTAAGCATAATCTCTCAGTAAAACAGAGTTACCTGAGACCATGTAACTGCTAACAGTGCAAATGCACTGCCTACCTTTCAAGCTGTATTGCAGAGCTAAGAGGTGTTATAGGGACATCCTGAGAGTTTAACTAGGGGTAAAAAAAAACCAAAGAAACAACAACCCAAACAAGTAGCAGGTGTAAGAGAGACTCTTAAGTATAACCTTAAAACACAGGTAGCATCTGACTGACCAGACTCAGTAAAGAGCACAGGTAGCATAAGGATTCTGTAAGCAAACTCAAAGATTGGACAAAGCAACCAAAACAGATCTAGATTTAGAGCTATTAGGAAAGTCAAAAAGGGTGTTAAATGTGTTGTGAGGTCTGAGGAAAAATTACAGAGAGCTTTGCAAGCAAGAGGAGTCTTCTCATGGCTGCTGACACAGATAGAAATGTTTGTTCAGTGGGGTTATGTTTTGTTCTTGAGGAAAAGCCAGCAGCCCAGTAGGAGAGGAATTTAAACAGTGAGGTAAGGAGAAAGGAGGATTTCGGCTCTGCCAGATGGAGATGGCCATGCAGGCAAAACCAGAGAGGGTCTGATGGTTAAATAAGACAACTGAGAGGCTCAAAAGTTTATCATCAGGTGTAATACCACTGATGTTCTGACACTGAAAAGGAAGAAATGAAAAAGAGAAGAGAAAAAAATAAATAGCACTACTTTCTAGTGGTATGAAAAAATAAATCACCACAGAGATTAGGAAAAAAGAGTTGGATGGTGTATAATATTATAAGGTTGAAGGCAGTGTCCTACAACTGTCATGACTGAGCATTACAGATGAACGCAGGTTTTTGGCATGCCCATATGTGTCTTCTCCATCCTGCAAGCAGAAACTGAGGCAGACAGAGGTGCCTGGCCCAGGGCCATGGCAGAGGGAGATCTACCTTCTGCAGTTCCAATTTAATGTGCCAACTCCTGCAGCTTGGTATATCCATCAGGCTCCCACTGCTGCTCAGCTGTCTCCATCGATAGACTGTGAGGAATGACTGGGTGCCCTGGTGGTCCTCCATCCAAAACAGGGTGTTACTGTGGGGTCACATCCCAGGAACACAGGGAGAGCTGACAGGTGGATGAAAGCTTGCTCCATGTCAACTTATTTCTGGCAGGTGGTATGATCTCTGCTCCTAATTTCAGGCAGTGTGAAGGAACCAGCATCTTCTTTCCTCCCCACCTTTCCCAGTCTCTTTCCCGTCATGGCCCAGTGTTAATGAAATCACAGAATCACAGAATCACAGAATTGTAGGGGTTGGAAGGGACCTCCAGAGATCATCAAGTCCAACCCCCCTGCCAAAGCAGGTTCCCTATACCAGGTCGCACAGGTAGGCATCCAGGCAGGTCTTGAACATCTCCAGAGAAGGAGACTCCACCACCTCCCTGGGCAGCCTGTTCCAGTGCTCCGTCACCCTCACTGTAAAGAAGTTCTTGCGCATGTTTGTGCGGAACTTCGTATGCTGCAGTTTCCAGCCGTTTCCCCTTGTCCTGTCTCCACTCACCACTGAAAACAGTCTGGCCTCGCCATTCTGCCCCCCACACCTTAGATATTTATAGAGCTGGATCAGGTCCCCTCTCAGTCTTCTCTTCTCAAGGCTGAACAGACCCAGTTCACTCAGCCTTTCCTCATAGGAGAGATGCTCCAGGCCCTTCACCATCTTCGTGGCCCTCCGCTGGACTCTTTCCAAGAGATCCTTGTCTTTTTTGTACTGGGGAGCCCAGAACTGGACGCAGTACTCCAGATGAGGCTTTACCAGGGCAGAGTAGAGGGGGAGGATCACCTCCCTCGACCTGCTGGCCACGCTCTTTTTAATGCACCCCAGTAAGCCATTGGCCTTTTTGGCTACAAGGGCACACTGCTGGCTCATGGCCAACCTGTCGTCCACCAGGACACCCAGGTCCCTTTCCGCAGAGCTCCCCTCCAGCAGCTCATCCCCCAACCTGTACTGGTGCATGGAATTATTCCTCCCCAGATGCAAGACTCTACACTTGCTTTTGTTAAACCTCATCCGGTTTTTTTCTGCCCAGCTCTCCAGCCTATCCAGGTCTTGCTGAATGGCAACACAGCCTTCAGGCGTGTCAGCCAATCCTCCCAACTTCGTATCATCAGCAAACTTGCTGAGGGTGCCCATTATCCCCTCATCAAGGTCATTGATGAAGATGTTGAACAAGACCGGACCCAGCACCGACCCCTGAGGAACACCGCTAGTTACAGGCCTCCAACCGGACTCTGCACCACCAACAACGACCCTCTGTGCTCTGCCAGTCAGCCAGTTCTCAACCCACCTCACTGTCCACTCATCTATCCCACACTTCCTCAGCTTTGTTATAAGGACGTCATGGGGGACAGTATCAAATGCCTTGCTGAAATCAAGGTAGACTACATCCACTGCTCTCCCCCCATTCACCCAGCCAGAGACAACATCATAGAAGGCTACCAGGTTGGTCAAGCACGACCTCCCCCTGGTGAACCCGTGCTGACTACTCCTGATAACCTCCTCTTCTTCCAGTTGTCTGGAGATGACATCCAGTACAAGCTGTTCCATCACCTTTCCAGGGACAGAGGTGAGGCTGACTGGCCTATAATTGCCTGGGTCTTCCTTCTTGCCTTTTTTGAAGACCAGGGTGACGTTGGCTATCTTCCAGTCCTCAGGCACCTCCCCCGTCCTCCAAGACTTCTCAAAGATGACAGAAAGCGGTTCAGCAACCACCTCTGCCAGCTCCCTCAGCACCCGTGGATGAATCCCATCGGGTCCCATGGATTTGTGAACATTGGTGTTGCCTAGGCGCTCCTGGACCACCTCTTCCCTGACAGAAGGGAGGTCTTCCATTCCCCAGATCCTCTCACTCACCTCCAGGGTCTCAGATTCCCGAGGGGGAGCTTTTTCACTGAAAACAGAAGCAAAGAAGGCATTCAGTATCTCCGCCTTCTCAGCATCCCCCGTTACCAGAACACCCCCGTCACTTAGCAGGGGAGCCACATTCTCCCTAGTCTTCCTTTTAGTGTTAACGTACTTAAAAAAGCCTTTTTTATTATCCTTTATCCCCTTTGCCAGATTTAATTCCAGGCGGGCTTTAGCCTTCCTTGTCGCATCCCTGCAGACCCTGACAACATTCCTGTATTCTTCCCAAATAAAGTGTAATTGGGAACCTACCCTCCATCCTGTCTGGTGTCAGGCCATTTGTGTGCTGGAGGAGGAGGGGCAGATCCGGCATTCAGGGGTGTTGGTAGAGGGGGGTAGAGAGAGGGAAAGCACTTCTGCCCGTTCAAGTAATTTAGACATCAGATGTTCTTGATTTAAAAAAAAAAAAAAAAATGTATATATATATATATATATATGCATAAAGAGCAAGACAGTCAGCACTTGTAAAGGTGTGCCTTTGGTACATAAAAATATCTCAACAGCAGAGTGAACAAAATGCAACAGAAGTGTGAACTTAAGCACTTTCTATTTCTCAGATTTGTCAAGAGAAATGTGAATCACTTTTAAACAAAATAGCACGGCAGGCAGTATAGTCAATTTCTGCCTTTTGTGCTGAGATCTTTGCATCTTAGAGCTGTATGTAATTGGTGTCTCCACAGAGGACTAAGCTCATATCACTGAGTGAAGGCTGAACAGATTCCTTGGATGCTATTTCTGTGTGTTTGTTTTGAGTTTGCTCTGTGTAGCCAGAATGAGGTGAAGAAGCATAGGAAAACTGCTGTTTTTTGAATTTCACTTTCTGCTTGGTATTTACTAGCACACTGCCTTTGGAGTAGAAACTTCGAACTTTTATACGCACTAACATAACTTGGGTGTTGAGATCATAGCTTTCCTATATTTTCCTATTCCCCCTCAGTCTCATTTGACATCTCTCTTTTTATTTTTTATGAGAATGGAAAATCAAAGAAAAAAGTAACAAACACTTTTCTGTTTAACTCCATCAAAACTCCCCTTTAAGCCCCCTTGACCAGTCTAAACTAAGTTGCAAATATCTGCTTTGTGATGGCAGGGTATTGCTGTTGAAATGCTTGTGTTTCAGCTGTGTGAAAGTTGCATAAAAATGCACAAGGGATAAGCAGAATTTATTTATTTATTTAAAGATAAAGAATAATGGTGTGAAAAAATGAATTAGTTATGGCAAATCTTATTAGTGTCCATTGTAAGCAGAGAAGCAAAGACATATGGGAGCACTTGCAAAATTATGCCTTGTTTATTCAGCTTTGTAACCAAAGCAAATTTTTTTTGCGTAGTGTCATTTATTTGGCAACTGGAGGGGTGTGGAAGGTGTGTGTATATGTAGCAAAAAGTAGGGGGTGGAGGGGAACACAGTATTGGTATTCCATTAAAACTTATGGTTGGTGCTTTGTTTGTCAGGTTTTGGCAAGTCTTTTTGCTTTGAAAGCCATTCAGAGAGGATCGGAGCAGATGGCAGGGAGATCCTGTTTGTGTTATTTTTGGACATTCCCATTGAAAGTCTCAGATTGTTGTCCTTTTTCCTTCCCTCCCCCACTTGTGTATGCTTTTCTTTCTTCCTTCCTTTCTCTCTTCCTTGTCGACTTTTTTTTTTTTTTTTTTTTTTTAAAGCATTTATTATTAATAATACAGCATCCTCTAAAAGCTGTGTATGTTTCTGACAAACTAAATGGTGGACATCTTGTTACTGTCTCTGTGTATTTGGGAAAAGCTGAAAGGGGGACTGCCTCCTCCTAACACTGCATTAGGAGAAAAATTTGAGTAGAGAATGGAGAGAAGAATTAACATTTTGGTGGGTTCATCTTGATAACCTACTTTTCCTGATAAATTGGCAGATGCATCAAGCCTAACCAACAAGTTTATATTGAGGATCTTCAACAAAAGCAAATTTAGTGACTTGCATGATGTAGGCTTGTGGCCTCCCTGATCCTTAATGCCATTTGGTGGAGAGGTCTGGTAGCAGACAGACTCGAAAACTGAACTATGCCCTGTTTCTTTATGGTCTTCTCATGTCACTTCTGAGATTCACTGGTCTTAGGCAGCATTAAAGGCTTTTGTTCTCATCATCTCTGCTCAGATTCATTGAGAAGAAGGAACTTCACTGCCTTACATTCCTCGTATAAGTAGTTTTCCCAAGCAGTAATTTAGCTTAATATAAGACCGCTGGATATGTCTGCAGAGCTTTTCATGTGGAAGCCTTCACCAAAGCCCTTCACAACCTTTGTGCAGGCACTCCAGCAAAACTGAGCCTGGTCCAATCAGTTAAAATGCCTGGCTAGCCCAGATCTATCAGTAGAGATGTGCATATATAAAGAAGATGGGAGGTCTTGGCTGGAGTCAGTATCCAAAAGTTCAGGTGATTCACCCGAATCTCATCCAATTGATTAAATCTTTTAAGCTAAGCTGGAAATCTCGAGGAAACAAGCTTTCTCATGTCAGTGATTGTTTCCAACTAGAAGAAGATTACTTAAATCCTCAAATCTTTGCATCAGCTGATGTTAGAGGTGTTTTTGCACAGGAAAGGGCTCTATAAGGATTTTAAGCTTTGGCCCAGGAAGAACAGCAAATGAACTTTTCAGGCTTAACTGAACTACCCTGACACTGTACAATGTTTTGGCTCAAATTTTGAGTTAAAGGTGATGATTCATGCTGGTTTTCAGGTTGCTTGAACGAGTATCCCCACATCCTCAATCTTTTTTTTAACCAATGCACTGAGGGAACCCACTTCAGAAACTTTCATTTCATTTTTAATTGTGAAATTAAAAGAGTAAAGGTTTTGAGATCTTCCAGTTGTGTAGCATCCTGCTAGATGCAGGAGCGGTCTGTGTAGGTACCACTACCAAGATCATAGTGAATGGTACAAGATGTATGGAATGATGTCACTTAAAATGTATTTCACTTTCTAAAGCTACAAGGGGAGGAAAAAAAAAAATGAAAAAAAAAAAAAACAAACCACCAAAGAAACCTCAAATTCACCTCAACTTTGCAGTTATCTTAAGCTAGACAGCAAACATCCACTTTGCAGGCTTTTGCTCTGCAGCAATGACTTCTGTGCCTGTCTCATTAAAGTTTGGCAGCTCATTCCTGCTACCCACTGCCCCAGCCTTCTGCTCATTGCAGACAGAGCTGCCTTGCCCATGTGAGGTTTCCCTTTGGGAGCTTCCAGTGATAAGGGCTTTCCTGGTCTGGCACATTGAGAATGGAGCCGAGCTACAGCCTCAGCCTAGACAAAAGGCAAACTCGACCTACTATTTATGTAGTTCTTTAAACATGATTTAACCTAAATAATGCACACTGTGGCTTGGCCGAGGGAGAGGGAGAAGCAAGAGGTTTGTTTCTAATGAGCAGGGAGACAACACAATTAATTACATATGAAAGACAGATAACAGACAGCAAACTGTCTACGGCCGGGAGAAACAAAATACCGACATGAACAATTAAAGCACCCACGTGACAGAAGGGTCAGTGGTTTCTCATAGAGCAGACGGCTGGGTGCAGCCTTTGGAGAGCGTGTGGGGTGCTTGGGGATGGGGGCCGGCATGGAGTTTCTGGGCCATCCGTAGATCCTCTGTCAAAGTTGAGCAGGTGCTTCTGAGGCTGACAGGCTGCGCTCTAGGCATTATTTTCATCACATGAGCTTTTGACAGTGAGATTGGTAGCTACTAATCTGGGTGACACGCAAGATGAGGAGAAGAGCTGTCGAGGTGGGAAAAGCAGAGCAAAAGCTTTGGAGATGATGAGATACCTTCCTTGAGATGCTGTAGGCTGTGCGGAGAAGAGCTAAGATGAAGGGAGATTCTCTTCCTTTTTCTCTTTATTTTTTTCAAATGTGTTACTTTTCCTCATTTTCTCTCAGAGGTGGAAGCGCAAATCCCAGATGCCAGCAGAGATTTGTATTATCTCCTCCTCCCCTCCCCCCTAACACATGGCAAAATTGGTGCCTGTAATAAGTTATCCCCCCTTTCATCCTCCCCTCCCCACAGGCTTGTCCTGAAGTCAGCCCTTGGCTATAAAGTTTGGAAGGTAAGGGCCGATGGATTAGCCTAGGGAAGGGCCAAAGGTTAAATGAGCGGGGCTAGCCACATGCAAAGGGCTGCGATTGAAATATTTGCTGAATGCTGACAGGCAACAGAATAGAGGCAGACAAGTGGTAAATTCCTGTTTTCTCCTCTAATTGAGAAAATATTTTGAATGGTGTTCAGTCAGACTGCAAAACGAGACTCTGGGAATGTCAGCCAGCTGGTCCATACAGGAGGACAATTGCTGAAACACCGCTCCAGCTGAACCTGCTTCCAAAAACTTTTCACTTCTGCTTGCAGAAGTCCCTGGGGCTTGGGGCTTGCAGTTTGCTTGGTCATTTCTCCCATGTTGTACAGTGTCAAAGTACTGATTCTGTGAGCTCTAAATATCTACTGCACAGAATTTGACCACTTGTCGATGTATTATTTGCTGTCAGATAAAACTTCATTGTCTAGCTTCTCTCATGGCTTATACTGCTTACAGCATTAGCCTTACAGAGGCCTGCTTAAAAAAAAAAAAAGAAAAGACATTGTGAGGATCCAGCTGTCATCTGTTGGTCAGGAAGTAAATGAGTTGCTTCAGTGGACAATTTGGATGAGATGTAACTGCATGTAAATTATGACAATTTCTCAGTATTTGAGTACATCCACTCTTAGAGTGCATACATTTCAGGACAGAGTAATAAAACATTCTTGAATGGCTTTGCCAATCTGAAGTAAGATCATAAGGGAGAAAGAGATTGGAAGCAGCTTTTCCCCTAAGAGGTCATGTTGGAGCCAAAGGAAATTTGTGATGTCCGTATCCTTTGATTGTGTTTTTCTCATAGGTAAGGCTGATGGCATCAATTTTAGTTATCACTTACACAGGTTTGGAGTCCAAATTTGTGCTGATGGAGATGCACTCACCTCTGCTTTGCCATTAGCAGTGAGGCTGATGCATGATGCCTGCGCACACAAGAGCAGGCGTCACAGTCATTGTGAAAGTACATGTAGTCAGTACATCACTGCAACAGGAAACTGAGCCCAAGCAAAGAGGGAAACTTTGTTTGTCCAGTGTGTTACACACAGATCAGCTGTACCTCCTTCAGCTCAGCACTATGGTCTCTCTTGCTT
This sequence comes from Tetrao urogallus, assembly GCF_951394365.1. Classification (NCBI taxonomy): domain Eukaryota; kingdom Metazoa; phylum Chordata; class Aves; order Galliformes; family Phasianidae; genus Tetrao; species Tetrao urogallus. Next base: position 72,595,325 of record NC_136816.1, read on the forward strand.
GGAGTCTTTGTGGCACCTGGGAGAAGGGAATTCCATTCAGGTGTGGCCTGATGTGACCACAAATACTCTGCTAGACTTTTATACCCTGACATTTTTCTCCAAGGGGTGATTTAATGATTGTCAACTAGCTGCCCTAAGCCTTCTGCCTCGCCATTTCCCAAATACTCCTGCTGAAGCTGATAAAGTCCTGAGAAGGTTCCAATTAATGTAATTTCCTTTGCTTAGAAATCTGTGGTTAGTTAAGGAGATAAACAGAAAGGACAGGAAGATGTAAAAAGGAGTAGTTCATGGAGCCAAAAGGCAGCATGAGGGCAGGAAGAGTTTACGTTTCCTTCTATACGACTGTGCCATAAAACTCAGAGATGAGCTTATAAAATGTTTTTTGGAGAGTGCCACAGATGCCAATACAAGCTACATTCGAGGAGGATGGCTTTTGGCAAGGCTATACTGTATTTGTGGCCAGCAAGCTACGCTGCATTTGGACCCTCAAAGGCTCATGCTCCTTAAAGACACCCAAGAGAATTTCAGAAGCTTTTTCTTTTATTTTAATACTCAGTATGGTCTTCGTTACAGATGTTAGCATTCATCAGTAGGTCCAAAACTTGTCTGTGGTTAAGCAAATAGAGAGAGAGCTTGCTTTTCTTCATGGATCATCATCAAGTGGAGTATGCTGAGGTCTGCTAGGATTCCCTTCTGGTGGCTTTTTCTTGGACTTGGGGTGTGGATAACCCTGCTTCTGGGAAAAGAGACATTTACAACTACACATCTGCAAAGTGTCTGGCGTTCTGGATGCTTAGCACCATAAATTTGTGATTTCTTTTGGGATTTCTTCAATAGGAACTTTGTGAGAGAGTAGACAGCATGTTCACCAACTTACAGTGGGGAAACTGAGGCACTAAAACCCTCCCTCTGTATAAAAATTTCTGTTAATAAAAGCTGAGAGTCCTGGTTCATTCAGTCACAAAACCATCCTTCTGCCTTTAAATCATGGATCTGTCTTGACCTTCCCGTACCCCTCTCCATTGCTGCCTGGGTTGCACAAGTGAGAACAAAGTGTCACTTGTTTGCCTCGTCCAAAGAGCTCACTCAAGCAGGTGATTGTTTTGCCTCCTTTTTCAGCCCTCAAACAAAGTGCTGAAAGTGTTGTCCCGCGATGTAAAACATCCCGTATACTCTCCTGGGACTGAATTTTTCTTTCTAAGTGCAAGTGGCACTAAAAGGAAAAGAGGTCAAAATTGCAGGATACAGGGAATAATCCCCAGGTGCTGAAATTAAGAGAAATGTGAGCCCTCCTCTGCTCTTCTTGTGGAGCAGGGAGTAAGAGAGCTTTATTGGCTCTAGTTGTAATTGCTAAAGAGCAGGGGGAAAAAACACTGGATGAGAAGATGAGAACCCAATCATGCTCAGGTAAAATAAAAAAAGGAGGGGAGAAGAAGAGAGGAGAGGAGAGGAGAGGAGAGGAGAGGAGAGGGGAGGGGAGGGGAGGGGAGGGGAGGGGAGGGGAGGGGAGGGGAGGGGAGGGGAGGGGAGGGGAGGGGAGGGGAGGGGTCAAAAAACCTACGTCATTATTTTTTTAATATTTGGGGATATTTAAGAGGTAGCAGATCCAATAACAGTATAAAACTACATTTTGCAGCAATGGTTGTGGTTCCCAGCCATGGATCCCTGCTCACCTCCAAAAGTGAGGAAGTCTTTATTTCATTTCACAACACATGTTGTGTTACATTTGCAAGAAGATGTGGAGCTTCAACTCCAAAGAGTCTCGGACCTCAATACCCACATGTATCTAGGATGCAAACCATGGAACTGGAAACATGTGTTTTATTCTTAGAATATGAAGAATGAAATTTTCTCTGTTTTTATTTCCCTCCCTGCAAATCACAAACATGATAGCATAAGTCATCTTCTGTGAAAAAGGAGTTTCTAAGGTCTACAGTCATTTTGAATACAAAATTATGTCTTGTTTCATTTTGTTTGGCCTGCTCTGATTTTGAGTTAAAACTAAAGAATACAAAAGATCTTGAGTCAGTTATGTTTTTGGTTTTTATTTGAATGTGAAGCCCCAAAAAAATGGAAAGGGGGAGGGGAGACAGGAAATTAAAATCAAAACTAAGAAAGAAGATTTGAAGAAGCCCAAGAGAAATGGAAAGTCTGAGCTTTACCAAGGTGCCTTCATCTGTGACGATCTGATGCTTGAACTAAACCCAGTGTGAAAAATCATACTTCTTCATGTGGCAGAAAGAAAAGAGCTTCTCTCAGGAGATTAGTGAGCCTGGCCCACTCAAAGCTTTTAGCTTCTAAAATTGTACCTGTAATACCAGAGTCTTTTATTAGAGCTTTGTGGTGAGAAGAGCTGAACTGCTTTGGAAATCGGTTTTCATGGGAAACTGAGTCTTGGATATGTTAGCTGAGTTTCCAGGGGTTATATGCATGCTATACTGCTGTTTCAAAAAGCTTAAATTTCACAGTTTACAGGTTAGTGTATCTCCAGAGTCTTCTTCATATAGACCAGTGATTTCCAGTGTCTTTTACACAATTGCTTAGGACTGCGTATCGAGAAGAACCAGATTCTGACTAAAAGTTTTGAAATTCAGCCCAGTCTACAAAGGAAATCCCTTTTTTTCCTCCCCTTGTCATGCATGCTGTCTCATTCTCAGTGGCTCATTTCTCATGAAGAGGTTAACAGATCCTGCTGCCAGTCCCATGACACAGAGTTTCAGTGAAGAAGTGACTGAAAATAAATCTGGGTAAATGTCTTGTTAGGGTGTTTGTAAACTGACTCAGCAACCCAGACCTTGCTTTTTATCTTCCCCAGTGATTGTGGGTGGAAGAGATGATAGCATTTCAGAGAAACTGATTTTCTAACATCTGGGGCCAAAAGGAGTAACTGTGCTTTACAGTAAGGGCTATCTACATTGTAGTATTACTAACTCAGTTGCTTCCCCATTTCTGTAGCCTTTTGTAGCTGAAATAATGACTTATCCATTCCTTTATCATACAGGACTTATTTGGAGTATTTTAGAAATTATAGATATAGTTTATTCTTCTCCCATGACTTTGCTTCTTACAGCTGAGTCAAATATGGTGTTCTCTTATAGGTGAAAGTATGTTGAAAATATGGTGAAGTAACATGGCTATGAATTTGAAGCAAAGGAAAAATCTGTTGAAGTTCTGTTAGAAAGATCACCCTCGGATTTTGAATGGGAAAAAAAAAAAAAAAGCATCCCTGTCTACATCAAAAGTGTCATTATTTTGTGAAAAAGTGAAAAAATTGCAGTGTTTTTCAGGCTTTGGAAGCATACATGGAAATCTATGGTGCTTTCACAGGATTCATGTGAAAATAAAATGGCTTTGGGGGCTGTATTTGCCTCAGTGTGGCCAGTGATTTTCTATTACTGATGCCATTATGGTACCTTTACATTCAGCTGTTGCAGACACACGAAACAAAGAGAAAACCCTGCAGATTTTGTTTACTCCTGGAATGGAGGCAAAGGTCTCAGCTCTTGTATTAGTGGTCGACTGTGACTCAACACCTTGTAGCTTCTTGTTTTCTTCTGAATTCCTAACTGGATACTGAAACAATTGATAGGAGTATTTGGGAAAGGTAAAGGACCTTCAAATCCCTTGAGTGTTAAAATGAATTCTGCTGGCTCTGTGTGGTTGTCAACCACCTGATGGGTTGGTAGCAGTGACATGGGGAACTATCGGATTGGAGGGTCTCAAAGCTGCTCTCACATCTTTCCTGCTTTGGACTGGCGATTTGATTGGGTTTCCTTGGACACAACATCAATAGTTCCCAAGTATATTCTTTCTCCCAGCATAGGCCTGATACAGCACTGAGACAGTTCTTCTTCAAAGATCAGAATCTTCTTTGGTTTTGCATGGTGTAGGTGGGCCATCTAAGTTTCACTGTTAGTAATTCTGTAATAGTTCCTGGTGGAGGTTGAATGACCCAGCTCTTGATGGATTCAGGATGTCCGAATTTGTCCAGTGTTTGGATAGCAGAGCTTTTCAAGGTCTAATGGTTTGTTGGAGTAAATGAGTGAGTCACATACGGACACCTGAAGTCTACAGGATGGTTCTGAAGTTGTGTGATCTGAGATACTTATGTTAGTCTAATTGGAGAGATAAGTCTTACAACAAAAAGATTTCTTGCTCTTAAGCATGGGCAAAGGGTTAGAATCACAGAGACTTAAAGGGTCTTACCAAATACAAAATACTTGCAGGTGGAGAAGAAGTCTAGAGCCTCAAAATTAGATGAAGGATCTGCAGTAAGGAACAAGGGAATAACTCTAGGGATGTGCTTTGTGGTAAGGTAATAAACCACACAAGCAGAGTGTGGATCAGCAGGGGTTGTCAACCAAAACCTGAGGTGGAATTTAGTGCAACACCAATAATATGGTAATAAGTGGACTGTGTCTTAACAATGCAATATGCAGATGCAAAGTATGTTGGAGCCTCTCTGCGCAGACTAAGAATGTGAAAAGATATTCTGTTGTATCTTGGTGGTCAAAAGCTGATAGAGCAGATGTGAAAGTTGTTACCTGTGAGTGGGAACCTTCCAGCATCTCCCAGGGTGTCACAGTCAATTGCAAAATGGGGAGCATCCTTATTCTCTTCACAGGATTAATCTGTTGGTTTTCTGAGAAGCTGGCACCCCATAATGGGCACAGTGTTCACAAGTCAGGTTGGATGCCATTTGCTCACTATCAATTACTCTCATATCTCAAAACAAGAACCAAACAACATGCAGAAAACCCTCCCTTCTTCTCTTCAGCTCTCCCCACTTTTGCATACGGCTCTCAGCAGCATTTTAGTGCTGATTTTATTTCAGTACATTGTTATTCCAAAATAGAGAATTCTGATTTAATATTGTATAGGACAAATTGTGTTAGACACCATTCCCCTTTCCTTTCTTTGTATCCTATTTCTGCAGAGTAATGACAGACAGTCATGTATCCTCGTTTCAAAGAAAATCCATGCAGAGGAATTAGATTGATTTCTGTCTCTGAGTGCTTTCCTGTTCACTGGAACACCTTCCCGTGTAGTAACATAACATCTAGTATAAGGACGAGGAACTTGACTCAGAGGTACCAACTCTTGGGAACACAGATGTTCAGCTGTAGGAAATACTTCTGTTGCAGCCACACTGTGGAAGCAATTAGGTGGTGGATAATGGATGGTCTACAGTAAGGTACAAGGGAATTACTCCATAGAGGTGTGTCGTGGTGAGGTCATAAACCACAAGAGCAAGGTGTGGATCAGCTGGTGATGTCAGCTAAAACCTGTGTGGAATTCAACTTCTGAGTGGGAATGGACTTTCTCTCTGACAGTTAGTGCTATTGCTGCTTCTAGCAGATTGCTTCCCAAAGCTGGAGGCCTTGCTGCAGAGCAGCCACAGCAGTACTGAAAGCAGAAATGCCACTGTGTTTCAGCTTTAGGCAGTTTTCTCTTTTCTGTTCCTGCTATCACAAAGTATTTTTCATTCACAAAACAACTCCTCATTTCCAAAACCACAATGGTTGCAAACAGAGTAATGATCACACTTGGAAAAAACTCATCCTGCTCTACTGCAGAGTCAAGCTGCAATGTGAAAACATATGTGTGAATCAGAAGATAGAACCAGCAATCAGAATCACCTCTTCTCTTCTATGTTTGTGGAGGACTCAGGTGTAAACATACCATTAATGGAAGAGCTCCTTCCCTAATGGTTTCTGCATGAACACCTTTCCTTCTGGGAAGCACCTGGGTTTCTCTATGCCCACGTGCAAGCCCTGCTACATCAGAGAGGGGAGGTCTGTTCTTTCTCCCCATTTGTCTCTCGCTGCAGGGGCTTCCCTGCCATGATCTCATGGAGCTCTAGTGGTAATTATTGTCATCTCATGACACTGTGGTGGCTGCCTTGAGATGAGCCCAGTGTATGGCTTCTGATACCTATCTCTGTGAGAGGCGTGTGTTTTCACACACGCACTTCTCCACTGCCCACAATCTGCACTCTGCAGACAAACACAAGTTGAATTCTGCTTCTGTTTCTGGTAGGTAAATACATATGCAACTGGGTAAAAGGACTGGAATGCAATTAAATTCCTTATCACCACGTGCACCAGCCTTTTCAAGTGTAAGAAATGCGTCACTGCAAATTAAGAAAAATTGCAGTAAAAGGTGTTGCAAATGCAGTTTTCTTGCCCCTTTTTAATTTTGCTGAGTAAATAGCTGTGTAGTTTTCATTTCTTTTATATTATTTTTCTGAGGTTTTTATTTCTTTTTTTTTTTTTCATTCGTTTTAGTTTTGAGGTTTTCATTTTAGCATGAAGAACAAAAAACTTCTAATATTTCCGCAGCTGTGCTCACAGACTTTCTTCTTAGCCTGGCACAAATTGTTAGCAATGGCTCTGAAGTTTCTTGAGCTTTTTCATTTATTTTCCTTCTGAAATAACGAGCTATGTTTATGCTCAGAAATTCTTAGGGCTTAAAACCTGCTTGTGTTTAGGAGAGCAACGTGGAAATAATCAGACATTTCAGATTCGTTCTGCTTTTTCCCTTTTGATTTTTTTTCCCCTGCTTTATCAGGGTTAAGAGCATTATAAACTAGTATGCATTAAAACCAGAGCAGACCTGCCCCTCTCTGCATACCCAGTCACATCCTTGCTCATCTTCTTGAGGAGCTGTACAGAAAAAATTGGAGAGTTAAGGAAAATCTGAGATGGGCAACACAGCTGTTGTACTCTCTGCAGTCTGTGCATTTTCTATATTTTTGTCCTGGAGAGATCTCTGTTTGCCTCTTCTGGCTGGAGGTTTCTCAGTGGGAATCTCCTTTCTGGAACACCACGCCTTCTTGCCAGGGGAGCAGCACATGGCCTGATCCCTCTGAACAGGTTAAATAAACAGGAGTGTGTTTGGGTTAATTGTCACTGGTTCTGCTGCTCTCTATTACTGATCTATCTGGGAGTCTGGCCAAGGAGCAGATGTGAGAGACAGCATCATCACATCCTTCCTCATCCTCATTGCATCTGGCTTCATCCCTCTTCTTCTTCTTCCTAGCCCCCCTTCCCAACTACTTTTTTTCCCCCTTTGGCTGAACAAAGTGGCCAGATGGCAGTGAGGTGAACAGACAACAAGTGAGCCATGGCATATGGGCAGCCTGTTTAATTTCAGTTCCTGTTGGGAAGTTGCTTGCAGGGAGATAAGTTACAAAAGCCAGACAGGAGGAAGAGTGCAATTTGGAGGGGAGGAGCAGGAGGAAGGTGAACATTCTTGGGATGAAGCAGCTCAGCTGAGGGAGGTGGTGTGCAGAGGACTGAAGCCCTGACCACACTTCTGCCACAAAGCAATAAATAGTTTCCTAGTCAGTTTGTGTAGGAAGCCTTGTCAGCTGCACATGAACAGGAAAGATGGAGATTCTGTCCTCAAACGAGGAGGAGGATGCATCTCTAGTTTCCATCTCACTGCCTACCCGTAGGCAAGCTCACTGCTGTTAGGAAGTGTGACAGGAGGATGTTCTTCCAGCCGCAGGAGAGGAATCATGTTGCCCATTGTGGTTTTTATTTGTGCATATGTTTGTGTATGCATGCACGAATTTGCGTGCCTCCACTTTTGTTTATGTGTTTTGCTCATACACTGCCGTGTAAGAATGCAAGATCATCTACTGCATACTCCTCTGAAGGAAAAAGCATTACTTTTTAAGGTTTGTTACTTTTTTAACAACACCAAATAAAAATTGATGCATACAAAAATTAAAAAAAAGAAAAAAAAGAAAAAAAAAGCAGATTATTGATTTATTTGCAGCTCTTCCCCTCCTATCCTTGTGTTCATTTCATTCCATTTTCCTTTTTGGATCCAAAATATTGGCAACAATCTTCTTGCTATCTCTTTATTCAGTTCATGCATTTTGGCTTTTGCTGGGGAAGATCACTGTAGGTCTTGCTTTGAATGTGTCTCAGTGGCTTAGGGACAAAATTAGGCTTAATTGCACTAAATTGTAGTTATGTGAGGTTTACTGGATTCATTTTGGTGAATGGGAACTTTGGGGGTCTGGGTGAGGGTAGGTCTATTTCTCAATTGTTTTTACAAATATGCTAATTTGTATCAAGTCTGCATTGGAGCGTGGTTGCCAAAACTACACTTCCACTACAGTTGTAGAATAAACTTGCAAAGATTTATTCCTTTTGATGCTCAATGGGATTTGGGGTTTCTTGGTACCTGCTCCCATCCTCTGCATCAGGAGAGTGGGACGCTAGCTCTGTGTGGATGAGATTCAGCTGGGAGCTGCAAGCTTGCACTTGGCTGGATGAGGGAACCTCTATAAACCAATTAGCTCTGGAAATATCAAACCCTGTTGGCAGAATACAGTCCCAGATCGCCATTGCACTCTTCTGTACAAAGAACTCTTTATATGATGTGAGTTCTGCGGAGAAGTTTTAATTCACTAGAGAGTCTGTAGAGAAATTATTATGCATGGCTGACTTGGTGGAGAAGAATTTTGACTTCCAGCTTGGGCATTCCTCCAGTGATTAGTTGTAACATGAAATAGAAACACAAACCTGTGATTTATTGGTGAAATATTTAAGATAGATTGTTAAATTATTCAAACAGCAGAGTTTAAAGTGAGCATGCAAGCGAAAAAAAAAAGAAAAAAAAGTCATCCAGATAAGAGCTTGGCTTTCTTGACATTTGAAAACTTGTGTTTGGATTCACTGTATATTTGAAAGAAAATCTTCTATTTCAATATGGAGAGACTACACTATAGAACGAAAGAGTTCAGCCTTATTATCCCACAATAAAACTTAACCTTGAATATTTCTCCACCTGCTCTCTGCAGACTGTTTCATCGGTATTGCTATAAATTGCTGTAGCCCTCTTTGGTTTCCTACCACTCAGCTACCACATCTTTGGGCACATGCCCAACCTGGTTGCATTTTTCCTCTTTCTATGAATGTTAATGGAGAGGCTTCTTTTGCTTTCTGTTGATAAACCAGGTGGTTTCTGCTCCAGTCTTCCTGCCTGGTGTTTGAATATCACTTCATTTTGTCCTAGACTTTATTTTTTATTTTTTATCTTTTAATGGAGTCTTAATAATACGTTTCCAACTATTCAGAACAAAAGGTGTTGAAATTGCTAATTCCTACAGAATGTATATTGTTTTTGGTTTCTGTGCACCTAAATTTCTCCAATTTGATGGAGATTACTAGCTTCTACAGCCATCTCTATTCTGAATATAATATCAGTGTGACACTTTAAAAGCAAAGTTGATTGGACTTTGACACATCTCCAGTGAAAGCACGTGGGAAATACACATCAAAATCCGTAGACAGCTTTGAAAAATTCAGCTCTTTCTCTTCATTTACTCCCATTTCAGTACAAAAAAAAAAAAAAAAAAAAGAAATGTTTTTCAAGTCTGACCTCCTAATGCGAGCTCTCCTTATTGGGTTCTGCAGCTGAGAAGGAGAAAACTTGCAAGGTCTGACTCTTTCAAAGATGTGGCAGCTGAAAAGGAGATAATTAGGACAAGCAAATCCAAACAGCACTTTTGCAAATTGTATTTATCCTTTTCTTTTTTCCTGTGTGTCCATATTGTACTTTTCCACCTGCCTTCAAAGACAAGCTGATAAAAAGGATTTGCTTGGCCTTTTTGTTGCTGGTGCCACATGCATGGGGGGAGGGTGCTGTTTGTATGCTGTGCTGCAAGACAGATGCTGCAGGTGGAATTGCCCCAGAGGGGCAATCCCATCTGGAGGGGAAGCTCATGGGAGTGAAGCCCTTCTTTTTTTTTTATTTCTGTTTTTCGGGTCTTGGCTCTGATGTTGGACCAGGTTCTTTATGGCTTTGGATGCACGCAAGTGTTTATGGAGCAATCAACTCTTTCGGCAGCAGCAACCATCACGTAATGCTTTGGTCTTTTGTAGTAGATTGTGTGTGTGAGAGCTGAAAGCTCTGAAAGGAGGGAAAGGGGTTTGCTTAAATGTGAAATGCAGGGCTTTCTTCCTTGGAAAGAGCCTACTTGTGTTTCTTTATGCTTTTCAACTCAAGGCTGAGAGTGAACATGCGTATGTGCGAGGGCGTGCTCACATCTGTGCCCATACAGTTGCTCAAGTGGGAAAAAAACACAGTTGTGGTTCACACAGGAGGAATTTCTGATGAAGACAACAGTACTAAGCAGAAAGGCACATCCTGATCTGTGGAAAGTGAGGGGCACACTCAGGCACGCATACTCTCTGGGCTCTGCATAATGCGAGCAAAGTGCTGCCCTTTAATGAATGTAACCTATGGTGGCTGGGATGCAGCCGGCCAGACCCCACCATTAATAAACTGGGAACATTCTTCTCCTTTTTAGTCCCTTTCAATGCCAGCCCTGTGGTTTGATCTCCCTTGAATGCTGCTCCCCCTCATTTGGGGCTCCAATTCTGAGAAGATTTGGTGCATTGTTTGAGGTCGCAGGATGTCGGATTGATTTCGAAGCTTTTGTATTGACTCCGGGCTCCTGAATGAAGCTGTCATGTGTGTCTGTGGTTGGCTAGCAGGCTGTCCGGCTGCAAGCTGTGCCTTCCTTTGTTGTTTAGGCCTCATTGAGCTGAGGGAAGAGGCTCATTTCAGGGTGATTTACCACCACCCAAACACCAGCTGTCTGTTGTACTCCTGCTTGCCTCCACCTTGGATTCAGCTTCCCCCTTCTCCTCTCCCACTCTACAGTGTCCCTCTGTGGACACTTGGGCTTGATTTCTTCAAGACTTGTGTGTCACCCCTGCAGAACAGCATAAAAACCATAAATACTGATTATACTGTTCACTCAATGTTTTTTTAAGCTCCACCAGCCTCCCCCGCCCCCCCCCCCCCCTTTATTTTTTATTCCCAGTGTTCACCATTGTGGTGCTATACAATTTCTTTTCTTGGTCAAAGAATGAACTGTGTCTGTAGGAAAGAAATACATGATAAAACCACCACGTTCTCCCATGCTTTTTACTTAGTGGTCTAAAATAGTGCAAAATGGTAGTGATTTCAATTAAAAGTAGCTGTGAGTCTCAGCAGCATGGCAACAGGTTATCTGCAGGATATCAGGCAAGGTGGTTGCAGAGGTGCTTCCCTGTGCTGGAAATGTTGGGATATTTGAAAAGATGGAGAAAGAATCAGAGAAGGACAGCATTGCTTACCTGCATGCTCATTCCTTAGCAGGGCATTTCGAAACTGGAAAGATGGGGAGAGCATGAGACATTTGAAAGCCAAGGTCAGATCTGGGACTTTCCAAGGAGAAATGGAATCTATCCCCAGGGCTACGTCCCAACTTGAGTACGGATCAGGAAAGCAAGAAGCAAAATAGTATGTGTGCTTGACCCTGTCTGATGAAGGTGCAGAGTACCTGGACTTTCAAAGGAGGTGCTCTGCAGCTGCTGGCACTGTCCCACTTTTGGCAGTGTTCACAGCTTTGTTGCTCAGAGGTCTTTGGAAGTGTGAGGGAAAGACTGTGCCAGTGCCTTGGGGGTGAGGGCATTGCCAGTATTTTCAGTGGCTGCTGCTCAAACATGAGGAATGCTGATGAGAGTTGAATAGATTAATGCCTAGAAAGACGTGGAAGTGGCAGCACAGTGAGTGGCACGGAGTTGCTGATCCAGGCCACCCATTGTGCTGCTGTCTCTGGCCACAGATTTGGAAGAGCAGAAGGAAGACCTTAACACAGCTTGTGTTAGACTGGGGTGTGTAAAAACCTGCTTTGAGTGAGTGCCACCCCCTCAGAAGGGTCAACTTTGGATGTTTGTGCAATAGGGTGAGGAGCCCATGAGCTCCTGAATGAAATAGTGCTCATCATCTGTGAACAACAGAATGGCTGCATGAAGCTCGGTGACCAAATTTTTCTTCTCATTTATTTCCCCCCCCCTCCCTGCTTCAATGACACTCTAGAATCCTCCCATGAATCCCAGCCAGCTCTCCCCTAGCACAGAGCCTGGCGGCACAGCAGAGGCCTGCCAATACCATGTGCGTCATGTCTGACTCTTCTAAATGGGGCTGGCAGCTCTGAGCATGGCAGTGATGCTGGTGTTTGCCACAGCCTTGGGGACAGCCCCGGCAGCAGGGATTTGTGTGCTCTCTGGATCTGCTGGAGCGAAGGCAGTGATGACTGGCCCTCTTTTGACTTCTGGGAGACATGGTTCAGTGTTTCTTGACCACAGGTTTCTAAAACTAGCGACCAGTCACCCATGAAGCTGAGATAATCAATCCTGTTATAATTATTATTATTTTTCTCTCTCTTTATTTATTTTTTTTTTTCTGCAAACTTTGGCCAACTGCCAGAGCTCACAGTGTGTTGAAGTTGGTGAACCCAGTGGAACTCACCAAGTGACAGGGATATAACAAGTAGAATCACGAGACACTTTTGCTTTCCTCTTCTGTGCTCACTACGGAACCTTCTTGCTCCTTGCCTTGGGAAGGGGAAATCTGGAGATGTGTGGGAACGTGATATGGTTTAGTACTAGTGGTGGCAATGGTGATGAGGAGACAGTTGGACTGGATGATCTTATAGGTCGTTTCCAACCTAGTGATTCTTGTGTGATTCTTGTGATTCTCGTGGGAGCCAGAAGAAGCCAAAGCAAGCTCCTCCACTGGAAATGATTGTGCCTACCTGCTTTTAAGCCACAGCATCACACCAAAGGCAAGAAGCACAGGAACATTTAATAGTAATACATCTGTCAGTTTCCAAGATCACAGTGCTCCTCCCCAAATCTGTTATTAAAAGGCTATGAAACATGGAATGAGGTTTTGTAAATTAAGAGCGAATGTCTGTAGCATCATCAAGTCAAAGCTCTTTTCCTTCCCCTGCAAACATCAGGAGTGCAGGACTGTCCTGCTGGATGGAGCAGAGAGGGGTAGATTAGGAGGCAACAACCACGGCAGGATAGACCCGGTGAGGTGTTTCAATTTCTTAACAAAATCCTTGGGCACTACAAACTGTAAACTAACACAGAAATAAACAAACAAAAACTTGCTGACCCTTAGCACCCTGGAGGGTTCTGTTTCAGATCGCTGAATAAAAGCTGAAGTTGCATATGCATGTTTAATATAACACAAGGCACGTGCTGCGGCAAGCATGCTTTCTTCTAATCTGGTTCCAGACAGAAGCATCCAAACAGAAGCCCCTTTCCCTATCCCCACTGAACTGCCTGGTGTATGTGAGGAAACCCCTGAATGACAAGGCCTCCATCTGCTCTTAAACAGAGTTGCGACTGGCTGCAAATGTTGTCCATATGCTTTTTTTTTTTTTTTTCCTCCTTTGCCTTTCAACTTGGCTGTCTAATGTTAGATACCTATTCCCAAATTAAATATCAGTTCATAAAAAAACTTTCCTAAAAAGGTGAAGGCATTAGCTAATTCAGGTGATGCCCATTAAGAAAGGTACATCAGCAGTTGGAAATGGAAGGAGATAAGGTTATTCAAGCAGCATATTGTTTCTGTTTACTTTTTAAAAGGAATGGAATAGCCTTTGCATTCTTGCATTATCAAGGAAAAAAATGCTATCAAGTTTTGGGTTAATATCTTCCTTCTGTTCTTGACTGTCCATGTGATTATTGTTTGCCATCATTTCTGTGATATTTCCAGCCTTACAGAAGAACACTGATGTAGCTTGCTATGAGGTTGTTTGTCTGGGACTGCATTGTATAAACCAGAGAAAGATGTAAAAATTCAACTTTTTCCTTGGTTTTTGGTGTTCAAATGTGGAGCTTCTTATCTTGTAGTAATGGCTTTCTGTGTGCACTGAAATAAAGTGACCAACCACAAGTGATGTGTGAATCCAATTGCCTAAACACAGGTGTGTTACTGCTATAGGCACTCTGAGATGTCTTGCCCATCTGTTAGAAATATGGGCTCTCCATGAGGCCCTCTTGTATCTATAACTTGCCTTATGTACTTTTGGTATCTAGAAGGTCGCCTTTGCTTAGGAATATGATCATCTCTTTGTGCTCTCATTTCTTTGTGCTCTCTTTTCCAACATAATAGCTTAATGCAATTACTTTACTTTTTAGTTTAATCATTTCTTTCTGGGGAATACTTTTTGAAGATATTACAGATTGAATTACTGAAGTTGTAGGTATGACCTTTACCGTGCCCCCTGTTTCAGTGTCTCTTTTGCAGAGAGAAGGTGGAAAAATAATTTTTGCACGTTATTGGGTCTTCCTGAGACTGGTGAGATGCTGGGGTCACCAAGAGAGACACCTGGCCACTTGCAAGCTCTTCCAAGGTGACCTGAAGTTTATTGGCCTGTTTGTAATTCCTGCCACCAAGGGTCAGCTCTCTGCTGTGCCCTGACAGTGAGCGATGGCTGCAATTCCTTTTAATCATTCCCTTTCTCTTCCTCATCATTTAGTTTAGAGCACTTCCACTTGGTTAAACTCATCAACTGCTTTAATGTTGTGGTATTCTTTTCAAACAAATACATCCAGATGAAATCTTATGACTCTCCATGGCTACATATGAGAAGATTTTTTCACCCTCTTGCTTAGCTGATGCTGAGAGTATTTGTTTTCCAGATGCAGACAGTGAAAGTTTTTGGAAAGAAAAAGAAAAAAAAAAAAATAGGCCAAGTGTGAGTCTATGGGAAAGTATATAAATATTATGTGTTCATGGGATCTCAATTGTATTTTTGTTTGAACTTAATCAGCATTGTGACCAAATCTAGAATACCAACCCCTTTCTGCCATGGGGATTTGCGAAGATTTGGAGATTATCATGTTCTGATAAAAGAAAAAAAACTTTGATAAAGAACAAAAGTGATTCAAATGATCCCTAGAAAAAAACTAGGTTAACATGAGAATGCTGTTGCTCAGTCAACCTAAGGGGTTGTCAATCAGAAGGAGTTGGCTGAACTCAGCTTAAAACTGCTATGTAGGCAAATGAAAGGTGAGGAAATTGTTCCTCTGGAAATCTCCATTGGACCCAGCATGCTATTTCTGTGCTGTGCTATTGCTATTCAGTGTTTATGCTAGCGGACTGTGGTGTTGGGTGAGGTTGGTCTGTTGAAGTCCTGGCAAGGATTTGGTATTAGTTATATGGACCAGCTGTCTGAATGTGGGTAAGTTATGCCTGTAGGCCTGTATTTTGTGGAATCTAGTTATGCTAAATTCAAATTAGTACCAATTTGTTAATGGTGAATGTGAGTGCTGACATAGGATCTGTACCTCAGGTCACTCCTGGCAATTGTGCTTCATGAGGGCGATGGATTTGTTCCTACCCATGTATGTGTATGAAAATCTCTAGGTTGAAATAGCACTGGGTTGAAATAACCTGTTCTTTTTCACTTTGGTTTGTTCATATTCCTGCTGTTATTTTTCCAAACACTGTGTTTTCCTTGTGCCCCTGTGTGACTTCACTGATGAGGTAATGATGGTCCCTGGAGAAGTCTCCTTAGTAGCTTAGAAGCTATTTCTTTATGGAAGAGTGTCTCAAAGCAATGAAAAATGAGTCCACAGGTTTCCCTAATACCTTCTCTTTCCCCATCTCTTGTCTTAAATACAAATAACTCAATCTTTGATTTCAGGTTGTGATGGTATTTTTCTTGCCTTTTCTCTTGTAGGGAAAAGTCATTGGAGATGCAAAACTGCTCATGAGCTGTGGTTGCAGAAAAGGGAAAAATGCTCAAATGAAAGACTCAGATCAGGTCAGTCGATATGTACTTTTACTGGAGAAGAAATAAGAGAATGTGTTAATCTTTGATTGATTTAAACTGTGAAGCTACATAGCAGGGTTCCTGGACACAAATAGAATATTTTTCATGGCTAACAGTGATACCACATTAATGTTTTTGCTTTTGTTATTTGTAGAAAACACTTTCAAGCAAGATTAGGGATTTATTGCACTGAGAGTGGGAATGCCCCAGCCTGACTTACTCCCATCTGGCTTATTTACTCATGAATTCTGGTTCTTCTTAATAATCCACTCCAGGCAGTGTTTTCTTAAAGACTATTACTCTTCCTTGTTGGCTAAATGCACACAACCTTTACTCTCTTAACGGTAGCTGCCTGGATATGCAGTCATTAAAAAGAAATGTGCTATTTTCCTCATGATTTTGTTCTAAAGTGACACCAGTAGAACATTCCTTATTGAGATTAGACGTGATAAACACGTAAAAACTTGTTCACAGACTGAAAACTGGTGGCCAGGTTTTAATATCCATTACTCAGATTGAATGGACTCTTATTCTAAAACTGGTCAAATTGACTTCAGTGGGACTACTTGTAGGATCCAGCAAATGCAGAGAAGGGGGAATGTGCTCTGAATGACAGAATATAGTTTATTCCTACCATTTTGCACTTAATCTGACCGGCTGAGTTTGTCCCTGCAAAAATTTTTGGTTGATGTTGCCTTCTGTCCTTCTAACTAGAAATGTCTGAATCCAGTGATCATTTGTTCCAAAGATGAAGTGGAATCTGGCTTGAGTAGAAGTGTTTTAATAGATAGTGGGTTATCCAATATTCACTGCAGTAGAGAGAAGCCATTGATCTGAAATATGAAACAACTGGCTGATTGCTGTGTAGTGCAGCTTGTGAGCACCTGTGTTCAGGTACACATCTGAAGCAGATTCAGTGTGCAGAAAAAGTCTGGGAGCTCCAGATAAATTGTCTTTGGCAGAGGGATTGCGTTCTTAAGATGAAAACAATTTCATTTTCAACATGCATGTTCATCAACCTAATTAATAACAATATTGTAGAGCTTTCCAGAGAAGATCTGAGAACAGATCTGTCTGTGCTGTGGTGGGCTGTGTTGGGAGGTACACTGTTGTTCTCACAAGTGCTTTGTAGGATTGAGTTTTTTTTTTTTTTTTAAATAATATTGTTAAATAACAAAATCATAGCTCTGCACTATACTATCATTTTGTGATTGAGACGAGGAATTATACGACTTCTTGAAGAATAACTTCCATTCTCACAAATACAAGCTTAATTTTCTCATGTTGAAGTTCTATCACATCAAGAGAAAAATATAATTGAAACACTTCAGTGAATTTTACTCTTGTATTTTGATATACAAAAGTATCTCTTGATTTACCACAAGGATGGAGCAGAGTCAAACCTCTTGCAGTGGAAATTAAAAATGGAAAGGGAACATCTTGATTGCAGAGGAGCAATTTACAAAACATCATTTCTAACAAACTCTATGTTGGACGTAAAATACATTAATCACAATACTTAAAATGTAGAGAGTGCAATAGCTTTTGGTAGGAAACAAACAATCCAGACAGTTAAATTCTTTATGGGACAGCAACAAATTAGTCCTTATCCCTGGTTAGTTTCTGAAGTCTAATTTTTGATGTCTAGTGCTGTGTTGAGCACCTCAGGATTTCTTTTCTTTTTTTTTTTTTTTTTTTTTTCTTCTGTAACAGCATAAATTTTGGGGCAAGCATTAGATTCAGTTTGGAAAGTGCATCTGTTGTGCTTCTGTCAGGATGCTGACAGGATTTCAGGGGACAGGAGGTAGATAGGGAAGAAGTTCATACAGGAGGGCGGGTGGCAGGGTGGAACATTTGTCTGTGAATGCAGGACCTCAACTCAGCTTATAAATTATCCCTTGGGCCTTGTAAGTAAAAGCAGTCTTCTATGGTGACATTGGCTGGGAAAGGCAAACACTTGCTGACAATTGTAGGCTAATCCTTCAGGACACTAATTGCCAGAAAACCAAAGAAGCATTATTTTAGAAACAGCTTGTTTCACTTTGTGAAGGGGAAAAACACTGCATTGGATTTAGTTCTGTTTGCTGAGGTCTTTTCCTCCCCGCACCCAGTCTCAGAATTTAAAGATGTACCTTTATTATTGATGCTAGGGACTTTTCTTTTCTTCTTTTTTTTTTTTTTTTTTTTTTTTTTGGTCTTTCTTTGCATTTCCTATTAATGCCATCGTAACTCTGTGAAAATGCAATTTTTTTCATCTGCTTGAGTGTAAGCAAAAATAGTTATATGGTTTTAATATCATGACCCGTATAGAGGTTTGGGACAAGCCACCTACATTCTGGCAGAATTTTTGCAGAAAAGCAAGCAAACAAAAAAACAGTGCTTAAAAAAAAAAAAGAAAAAAAAATATATGTATATTTATCACACTTTGGAATCTTTTGAAAGGTCACAGACATGCTACTCCACCACTGAAAATCTTTAGTTTGACCAAGATGTGACTCCACTGATGCAGATTTAATGTACTGGTATTTTTCCAACATTTCTCTGGAAGGCAGGACACCTTCAACTTTTCAAAATGTAGTCTGCTTTTCTGTCCCAAGGCCCCTGTCTCTATGGTGTTTTCCATGATGCAAATTGCCAATGGATTAATCTTTACCCTCTCACTGTTGAATACAGAGGTCCAAACAGACTCTCATAAGGATGAGACTTCATAACAGTTACAAGGAAACCAACTGTCATGTTAAATTTTCACTTGAGCTGGAGAGGGACCTGTGGTTTATATTTTATGGCCTAAATCAAACCTACATGCTGAGGGAAAAGGCTAAGCAGTTCAGGTTGAACCCTACAAAGTATTTGATAACTTCCAAGGAAGTACAGCTGGGTATACTTGTCATCCTCCATCTTCATTCTGTGCCATGGATGGTCTTGAATCTTTGGGTTAAGAGTGGGGTTACTGAGAGCAGTCTCGAAATAGAGCCATTTCTTGGCAGCAAAGCCTCAGCGTCCTTGGCTGCCACTGGCACCACTTCTAGTTGTTTGTGTGCTCTGTGGGAGTGAAACTCATCTGTGCTCCAAGGCCAAGACCAAATCTCTGCACCACAAACATCCTACAGTAATTGTAAGGTTCATATAAGCTCTTCAGGGCGATTATTAGTTTCCCAGTAATTTATGCCTCTCTATAAATTATTATAGTATTGCTTATTACTTGAGGAGCATTATTGCATAAGAATGGCAATCCTGGGTTAGAATTTCCTTGTGCTAAATGGTATATTAACATAAAGCAAGAAAAATGGTTCCTGGTGAGTAATTTCAGCTGTTTTATACGTTCTGAGGAAGAAAAATGTCATGACAGGGAAATTGTGTGGGATGACAAATAGCATGTGTATTAAGGGCATGCGTAAGGTTGAGAACCAGAAGTAGCAAAGAGCTCCTTGCTCTCAATAAATACAGCTCTGCCTGTTGGGTTTAGTTTTATTTGTTTTTCTCTGCTTCACCCAAAAGATAGGCTCTTCATCATAACTCTTAGTCTTTGATTTTTATTTTTGTTATCATTTTTTCTGGTGGCTCATGTGAGTTCAAGTGTTACTGCAAACTCAGGTCCTGTATGTCTTTCCATGTGTTTGTTTTTAGTTTTAATATTACAAATGTATACCTTTTCTGGAAAAGGTATCCATGCTGCAAAGTAATTATTTACTGAATGGTAGATCCAGTTCATGTTGGCAGGGATCAGATTAATCATTATTAATCATGACCTCTCTGACAGTAACCTCATCCCTTGCCTAAGTGCTGTTCTTTATTAAGAAGTAATAGCTATTAAGGGATGGTTGGGCCACTGCTCTCATTGCACCAGCACAGAGCTGGGGACTTTGGGCAGAAAACAGAGGAACTCAGTTTAAAATCAAAAATAGACACACATGGTGCACATTCCAGAAATAAAATAGGCAATTTTCCCTGTGGGCATTTTCAGCCTCATCTGAGTATTCTCCCTCCTCCTGAGGTCTTCTAAGACTTTGTCTCCTTCCAAAGGTTGAATTCATGGATGAAATAACCAGGTGTGGGGTTTATTATTATTATAATTCTGCTTTTATTATTTATTTATTTAATTAATTTGGGTAGGTCCCAGTGCAACCTAATGTATGTCGAGGCCTGACCCATTCCGTTTATTATAAGGTTAAAATTTTAATGTGTACTCTAGTGGCTGCAGGTTGTTTCAGTAGCTAACAAGAGTGGAGATAGTGTGAGCTTACTGGGACTCCAATTATCCCAAGCAAACTCCCCAAATCCTCAACAGTTTTGAGGACTTCTATTTTCCTTGAAGAAATATCACGCTGTTGAAGGTGAAGTGTGTAGCAATGTTCACTTTGTGATCGAAGATGTGAGGACTTCTCTCTCCAGATGACTGGAATGGGATTGAAGGCTTATATACAAAGAGTATACATGTAGATGTTCATACACATATGTGTATATGTGAATGTGCCTTCAGACTGTGAAAACAGAGATCTGCTGACAGCAGACAGTAATTCAACTTCTGTTTACTCTGGGTTTCCAAGTACTACAAATTTCATTTAATAAAGTAAAGCACTGCTATCGATAGATGTCATCATAATTTCAGCAAAAATGTAATGGGTAAGATACTGTATTGAAACTAATATCTTCCCAACTGCCTGTTCCCCAAAATTTACTTTAGCTTTTAAAATCAGGCAAAATTCTTTAGAAGAGAGCAAAGGAAATAACATTTTTTATCTATCTCTTTGATACCTAGAGGGTAGCAGAGGTGACATGGAGCAAACATGCCATATTCTTTTGATCTCTACTAAAGTTGTTCTGGTCGTATCATTGTTTAATGTTTGGAGGAATTTACTGAAAAATAAAAATAACAGGAAAGACAAAGTGTCTAGTACAAATTACCTAATAAACCTAACCAAAATTTTATGTGGTAAGGGCTACTGGTAATTTCCCACCTTAAAAAACATGGGGGGAGCTTGACAGGAGGAGAGGAGGGTAAAAAGTATACAAATAAACTCACTTCTTTAAATAGCTGACTGGCCTGACCTGAACTGTGTTGGAGCTAAGTTCCTTTGGCAGCTGGTGCTGCAGTGTCTGTTGAGGGCATAGCAGAGGGCTGAGACCAGATTTCAGGAATCTGCCTTAGCTTCATCTGCCTTGCATTCTTCCACTTGTCAGAGAGAAATGTACTGAAGCATGAAATGAGGGAGTGCAAAGGCTTCTGCAGCCACACTCCATCTGAGTAAGTCTGGATAACACACCCCCATGTTTAATGTTTCTTACTGCTGAAAGAAATCAGAGAAATAAAAATAAATGAAAGCATTGGCTAACTGTTGGAAAAACACGGGTGGAAGAAAGCAGAAAGAGAGAATTGGGGGAGTGAATATATTCCTGCATCTGCTGCTTGTGGCAGAGATTTAATCTCAGCATGAAAAATCATTGGATTTGGTGTGGGTTATAAAGTGATAAAACAAGAAGTAAAATACAAAGAAGACATGAATTGTCTGAGGTTCCCCAGCAGTAAAGCACTTTTAAACATATTTCACTCACTGAATGAAACAGGACAGGTAATCATATAGGGAACACAGGACCATAGGGAACTTCCATGGTCATCCAGTCCCTGAGATCTTCAAGAAGCAATTTATGGGTAACGGTACTGATAAACACGTCCAAATTGGCACTGATACATACTAAAAGCAATTCTTTAAGCTCTGTCATTACACTCACCCCATTAAAAGACTATTAGTCTTTTAATTTTCAAAACACTCATTCACATAATCACTACATCCTGTTCCTGGCACCACATTAGTTGTTTATTTTACCTTCAGTGCCATGAGTGTTGGCTTCAACAAGGTGGAAAGACTTAGCTTTTCCATTCACCTGTCACAATTTTCTAGATACTGAAAATGCTTTAGATGGGTAACTATTTCATGTGATGAATTAAAATATTGCATAAAATTCAAACACAGATTACTTTTATCATTTTTATAACTTCCAGTCTCTTATTTCCAGGGGTATCTGCTTGGGAACAACTGGTATTTGAATGAAACTCACCATTTCTCTGGACATCCCCAGTTCCCAGGGCAGTTGCCATTTAGAAATTGCTGTATTGAGTGCTTAGCACTTATGTTCCTGGTGGTTTGAGTGGTTTTCTTGTTTCATACATCTGTTGTGTGAACCAGAAGTTGTTGAGCAATGGTAGTTGGATGGATAGGTCCACATTCTTCAGATTTATGTAAGTTTTGGAAGGATGGTGTTATAAAAAAAGAAAAAAAAAAAAAAAAAAAAAAAAAAAAAAGAACTTCCCAGTAGTAAACCTCTGAAATGAACAAAAGAAGTTGGGACTGTGGATGTCCTTTACAAGTTCAGCTGCAATAGCCCTGGGTTGAAGCAGGTTACACCTCCCATTGTACAATGCCAATGGAAAGCTGACATTTCTAAATGACCTTTTATAATTACCTATTTCCTTTCCTCACTCATTTTATGAATAGTCTTGTACTAAGTTCAAGAGTTTCCCACCTTATGGTCTCCTCTTACAGTTCATATTCATTTCAAAATGGGTTTGGCTTCCTGTAAAGTGTAGCACAGTGTAGACTGAAGTTCAATAGAACCTTTCCTTTCTACAGGAAAGGAGAAGGGAGGGGAAAAAAATAATAATAATAATAAAAAATCTCATAGTGCACTTTTATAGGAAAGGCTCCAGAAATGGCAGACAGCAAATTGTGGGTTTGTTGGTTTTTTTTTGCCCCCCTCCTTCTGAGGCAGTTCTGAATGCATGCTCTAACACAGTGTCCTACCCCTGCTAAAGGTGTAAAACGTAGGGCTCTGACCTTTTCTAATGAGTGATGATCCCATGTCATTTTCCCTCCTGAAATGGAGTATATGAGTACTGGCAATGAGGTTTTATCCAGGTTCTAATGCAAGAAATGTATTTTCCAACTTGATCCTTTTCCTGCACTGAGATACATTATTCTTTACTTCCTGCCCTAAATTGGTGTGGACTGCACTGATAGGTCCTTGTTCCACCTCAGAGGTAGAGTTGTTTCAGTGGTGATTGAAGGGAAGCTGTACAGCTTCGAAAAGCAATTTGAGAGCCCTCTGAATGAAGTACTTCACACATGAAAAAAAACTGGTGTTATCAATTGTCATCATCAGAGAAAGGGTCATTTTTACATGTCAAATGCAAACATGCAGGAGTGTGCTAAAAGAGAACTTAAGGAGCTGAAGAAAATGATGCTTGATGTCATTTCAGGTTTGCAATCCAGGAGAGCATTAATAACTGTTTTGTTGCTGTCCTTGATACTCTCTATGCAGAAAGAAAGAGTAAGAAGTGGGAAACTTCACTGTTAAATATCTCCAAGTGTTCCAGTATATGCCTCCTGTTAGGAACTAAGAGGAGACAACACAATCAGGGCACAAAAAACGTGTAGGTGAATGTGAAAAAGGTATAGCTGACGATTTGGACCAATCTGATTATCAAGACCATATTCCCACATTACACTCTGGAAAGATCCTTAGTGGATGCCAACATATGAAGACAGCATGGCAGGGTCAGTGTAAGCCAGTCATCTCTTAGATGACAGATGTATGTGAATCCAGATCTCATCTTCTTGGAGGTTTGTGCAGACTGAACAGCCTACTCAGAGCTACTGGGATCTGTAAGATGCAAGGAAAGTGCAAAATGGAAAATGTGTTGGGCGGCAAATAGCAGAAGGGGAGAAGGACCTGTCATGCCTTTATCTTTGTGGAGAACTTCACACTCATCTTGGCATGGGCACAAAATTTACCCAAGCAGAATTGTGTCAGCTTGCCCCCACTTTTTTACTTGCATTGTGTTGGAATCAGTATGAAGACAAGATGAATTGAAACCCTAAATCCCAGCAAATCAGCTCCCTAGAAATGTACCCAGTATAGTGGTTCTACATTCAGTCAATATTTACTCACTGCATTGGTTATTCACAAAAAGAATACCCATCTGAGTTACTTTTCTAGCAGCTCAGGTAGTGGTTTTTCCTGTGTTTCTTATGGGAACAAGTTTTGCTGTTGAGTTGACCATGCTGATAGGAACATTTCTTGCATTGCTCCATCTAAAATAGTCTTTTCACAGAATCGCAGAATGGCCAGGGTTGGAAGGGACCTCAAGGATCATGAATCTCCAACCGCCCCCCACCACATGCAGGGCCACCAACCTCCACATTCAATATTAGACCAGGCTGCCCAGGGCCCCATCCAACCTGGCTTTGAACACCTCCAGGGATGAAGCATCTCTGGGCAGCTGTTCCAGCACCTCACCACTCTCTGTAAAGAATTTCCCCTGACATCCAACCTCAATCTTCCCTCCCTGAACTTAAAATCATTTCCTCTTCTCCTGCAGTTATCAACTCTTTCAAAATTTGTAGGCTCCTGTTTGTAGGCTCCCTTTAGGCACTGATAGGCTGCCATGAGGTCACCCCGCAGCCTTCTTTTCTCCAGGCTGAACAAGCCCAGCTCCCTCAGCGTGTCTTCACAGGGGAGGTGCTCCAGTCCCCTGATCATCTCTGTGGCTCCTCTGGACCCTCTCCAACAGCTCCCATATGTACTTACACTTTTGTTATGTTTCATTTAGTGAGTTTCTTGTCTGAGCATACAAGTCAGGATGGTGACAGAGAGCAGCAGCTTAATGTGTTAATAGGTTGAGTTTAGATCTTGGTGTTAACTTTTTGGCTTGCCAGGGATACAAGTGAAGAGATATTGTCCTGAGACACACATAAAATATATAATATGGTTAATGTAAATATCTGTGAATATACCTGTGTGTGTGTGTGCGTGCGTGTGTATAATATACATGTATATATGTATGTGTGAATGTATACATGTATGCAGTATGTATATAATATAAATATTATAACATAGATATACGTGTTTATATAATAATTGTACATTTTATATATATGCTATATATACAATAGGGCAACAAAAACATAAAAGTAGTGGTATATTTGACCATGTTTTTTTTTTTTTTTTTTTTTTTTTTTTGTGAAGCACTGCCCAGATACATATAGCAAAGCTAATTAAAAACATACTGCAAGTTATTTTAATACTTTTTGAGAACTTTTTGAGATGTTGAAAATTACAAAATTTGCCAGCACTGCAAGAGTATTCTGGATATTTCTTCCACAATCAGTGTGTTAACTTATTATTTTATGAAATAATACAAGTCCAACTTTGATAACTATATAAGAAAACTTCTGTATCTTCTTAATAACAAAAAACATGCATCTTCACAGGCACACATGTGTAGGTGGATTGAAAGATTATTATTGGTAATCACTGCATTTTAATTGCCAAGTTGCACAAGTGCATTTAACACATCACACACACAGGTTTCAATTTGACTTTGTGTGTGGCAGGCATAAGGGTTAGCCATTCACTCTACCCTCCCCTCCATAGCATTACATTGTCACCTTTGCTGGACACATTCAAGTTACTTACAATGCTTTGTGTCAATTGGTTCAACTTTACAGAGATGCTTCTTCAGTCCATCTGCCATGGGGTTCCAACATAACCAGACATTATTTAATTCCTGTAAGATCTCATCTCTCTTTGTAGATCCAGGATAGCAGCATTGGTATCCTTTGTGTTAAAGACTGGAGAGCACCCAGAAATTAGACTGGTGTGAGGCTCGTCTAAGATAGGTTAACACTGGCTCAAAACTTAGTGTGGTTCCTAATAACATCTCAACTCAGGAAAGTTTTATTCTTTTGTTTTTAATGTTGTATCTCTGAATGATCTAGACAAAAAAATCTGATCTGAAAAGTATGTGGGGGGAAGCCATATGATTCTCAGGAGTTAATCCTCTCACAACTGGTTTCAGCCTTAAGAATGTATTCACAGCTGGGTTATAAGCCCTCAAAACCAGTCAACTTAACCTTAACTAACACAACATTACTAAGGAAGTGTAATGGGATTGTTCTGCTATGTCTCATCAAGCGTCATCAGTTTAGTTTATAACTGGAGGTTGTAATGTGCAAAACCATTTCAAGAATAGTATATTACTTACAGGAATTATTGAATATTAATGGCTTTTTTTGTTTGTTTGTTTGTTCGTTTGTTTTCTGGAGAAAAACAAAAGGAGAGGGAAATGAAAAGCAACAGGAAACCAACCTGTCCTTCTTCAAATACTAAAGCATTTTTGGAGGGCAGCGGGATCAGTCTGACAGCTGAGTGTTGGTGTAGGCGACCAGAAAATCAATTCTCCTTCACCACTGCTGATCTATTCTACAAACTTAGCCAAGTTATTTCACTTTATTTTCCCTCTTAATCTTATCTGTTCAAAGAAGTGAGTTATTTGACAGGGGAGTAATTTCAGTCTGTTGTTGCAGTGGCTTAATCTCTACCTGCAAACAGGAAAAAGCTATGAGGGAAGAGGCTCCATGTTTTGTCCTTCCAAAAACACCCATTGTGAATATTTTAGTTGTTGGCATCAAGTCCTTTGTAAAGAGCTCAAATGTTTTGGAACAGAGAGTAAAGTGTGACTTCCATATCCCAAAGATGGGGTCAGGAAAGATGATAAACTTAACCGTTCCAACTCAACAACCTTCTCATTGTATGCTGGGCTGCCTGATCATTTACTTATCATAGTGTAAAATGTGTGATGATGAGATGATGTAAGAGTTTCCATTTGGGTGCAGATATTTGTCTTGTCTGTAGGTGCTATGGACTGAGAATTCAGTAATTTGCCTAAGGCTCTGGAGCATCTGTGTCAACAAGATGACAAGAAACTGCAAGACACTTTCCATGGACTCTGTGTTCTCGTGTGCTGAAAGATGAGATCTCTTGTAGGTAACTTTGTAGGGCACTCCTATGGTTTGACTTTATATGAGCTGATTCATGTGTGAATCTTCCATACCTCCCTCCACTGTTTTAGGATGTTTTAGGAGATGGAGGCTCTGAGTTGAACCACAGCTATATTCTTAATGAGGTTGACTGAAGTCTCTCTCAGCACACTCCCTAGAAGTCAGCGGTTGTATCTAGAAAACAAGAGAATGAATTGTAATGAATAACAGCCTGCAAAAGCTTTTACATTCCCTTTTTATCATTATCAAATCATGCTGAAGAGGCTGCAGGGAGACAAAACTCTCAAACTTCATTTCCATGAAGCTGCTAGGATGAAGACAGGGCATTTCAAAAATCAATACTGAAGATTGTATTCCAAAAAGCAAATGGGAGAGTCATTATAAGCTGCTTTGCTTCTCATCTCTAATTCCCCATATTCATAACTTAAGCCCTGTCATTTGGATTTATCCTCTGTGGCCTGCAGTGACACCAGGAAAAGTCCCTCTTTTCAATTCTGTGGCAAAAAAAATAACAACACTGCGGGGTAGGATCATATCCCTACAGAAGTTTTAGGGCTTAAACGTTTCATCAGATTTTGCTGTACTCTCCCCCTCCTGTTTGTCACCCCTCTCTCCCCTCTGCTGTTATACATCAATCATCTTCTTTCCTAGAGGCTAGAATACAAGCAGTGTAATCCCGGAGTGAAAGGCTACCGATACAGCCAATCCTGCATGTGATTATTGTTCTGTTCTGCTAGATGCCATCATTAGATCTAATGACAGGCTTTTGCTGATGGGCACGTTTCAGCTATTACAAAGCAATAGGGATGCTAAACTAAGAACTCAGTTTTCTGGTCATTGGGTGATTTGTTGTATCTCTGTTTACTTCTATTTTAAGGGGCTTTCTAAACTAATCCTGCTTTTATTACTTCTTGATTTGCGTTATCATGGCATTTACAGCATTATAAATGCAGGTTTTTCAAACAATAATATTTTTAATTGTGACCTGGAAACAAACCTTCAATCTGATTCAAACAGCTCAGCTGAACTTTTCGTAACAAGTAAAGCACTGATATTCAACTAACTGATGACTTTGAAATAAGGAAGGCTTCCTGTTCTTTTGGAGAAAGTACTGCAAGCTGCCTTCAGAAGAGATTTTTTATTTGTACATGCGTGTGCTTGGAAGTTCAGAGTGTGATTAGAGGAGAAGGTGATGTTAACTGCAGCAAAGTTCCCTAATAATATATGCAGGAGAAGCTGATGAACAACAGTTGACTCTTGGCAAGCCCAGACAATGCCAGCTTGTTCCAGCAGCACCATCTCCCTTCTCCTGCGTTTATTGAACTGGACTCAAGATCACATGAAATTCTGCTGGCAAGTTTGAGAATGAACTCTGGTGGGAACCCAGTACTTTCTCTCATCTGTTAAGCCCTTATTAAACCCTGCCATTACTTTTTCTAACTCCCCTCTGGACTTTGAATTACACTGCTCTGAACATTGCACATGTGAGTAAGAGCTTAAGGTCTTGCTGACTTGGGTGGTCCCATTAAAAAAGACCAGGTTTGCTGTCTTGGCTGCAGAGCCATTCCAAACATTGCTGCTGTTTTTCTTCCCCCAGAATTTCTCACCTGATTTTTTTTTTTTTTTTCCATGCTCAATCTATTAATGTGTGTTTTAACCAGTTAACTTTGGAACCAAAATATTAACTGCACAGGAGGCAGCTATTCTGAAGGTTCATAAAATATGTATCTGAGCTGGGAATATAAAATGCTCCCATTTTGTAGCAGACAAAATGGATAAAGTGCTGAGTGAAAATTGAGAGGGACCCAACTCAAACCTTTGAAAATTCCTGCCAGTTGCAATGCACTGTATTTATTTTGACTTGGAAGGCTCAATCCAGTCCAGATGAGGTCATTTGGTTGGGAGCACACGTGTCCACACAGACCCAGGAGGGAGGGAAGCGTGCAGGATGCTTCGGCCCTGAGGTGTTGAGCTGCCAGGCAGCAGTGGTGGGAGCAGGGCTGGCAGCCTGGCTATGTGTTGATGCTGGCATCGGAGCGTAACTTAGGGGTGGAGATGTAGTAATGTTTAAGTTCATTTCTTTCAAGACAGGAGGGACTGTGTAGCTTTTGTATCCTCAGCTGTTTGCTGAGTCGGATAAATGGAGGCAATGCTTGATGTGCTCCAAGAATTTGGAGATAGGGGAATATACTTAGGAAGGGTGGCCTGTAGTTACTCTTTCATAGAACTCCACGTGGCAGAGAGCCTGTTATTTCATATGCACATCTTTCAGCTTGCTGTCTTTAACCTTTGCCCTCACAGCACCTGATACCTGCTCAGCACCATTTTCTTTTCCCCTCCCTCTGCTTGTACCTCTTCCCTCACTTGTCTCATCAGGAAGATTAGTAGCTTGGGCATTTTTCTCTATGAATAAATTTCACTTTTCTCTCCTGGAGCTCTATCTCTTCCACTCACTGCTGCACCCCAGCAGGTGGGAACAGCTCCTGTACCCTCCATGAGATGCCCCATCCTTGCTCCCCCATCTTCTCC
Organism: Tetrao urogallus; assembly: GCF_951394365.1. Taxonomy (NCBI): domain Eukaryota; kingdom Metazoa; phylum Chordata; class Aves; order Galliformes; family Phasianidae; genus Tetrao; species Tetrao urogallus. Next base: position 72,624,338 of record NC_136816.1, read on the forward strand.
CTGCCAGAACTGTGTTTGCCAACACTTTGCACAAGGAAGCCACCTCTATAAAAATAAACCGTGTTGAAATCTGAGAGACAGAAACCACGCCAACCTCACACTTCATTATTGGTAATGGCAACCTACTTGATTTCCATTTGCAAGCAGTAGCCTGCATACGTTCCTCACCATGTAGCCCTTATCTCTGCCCTGTTTTCTGCACAATTTCAGGTTCTCTGTGTATGTTGCTTGGTCTGCTTTGTGGTTTACTTGCTCTGAGCCACAGACACCCTGTGCTGAAGGGAGCATTGCCTGCTTCACAATTAAAATATGGAAAAAAGCCTGTTAAGTCACTGAGTTAATTGCTTCGTTACTCATCACCAACAAAAGGTTGCCATCTGCAATGGGCCCAACACTTTCCTCCAAACAGCTTTTCCTCCATAAAGTTTTGCTCCTCACTGGCTATTTTTATTTCTGATTTGCACTAGAAACAGAGCTGCATTTCCTTTTCTTACCCTGAAGAGCACTGCCACATGGGCACTGCTTGGGGCCAGCTGGCTGCTCAGGCACTGCACTCCTGCACCTTGAATGCTGCCTGGGCTGAGTATTTAAGATGAAACTTTAGTTTTCATGTCTCTGTTGGGCGGGAAAGGGAAAAAACAACAAAAAAGAATGATGGTGCAGGGTCAGTGGTAAGAGAAAGCAAGTTTTAAATCAGCAAGGTGAGTGCTGTGTTGCTGCCCATATCCTGTTCCCACTGCAGGAAGGGATGTGGCTCTGTCTGGGTCCTGAAAGGTGCTGTAGCCACGGGGCCCCACAAGGGCTGGAAGAGGGGACATACACATGAGGCCAGAGGAGCTGCCTGTATTGACTTTCACTCGATTTACTGGAGCAATTGAGTTTGTCAGGGAAATGCGAGATGGGCTCAATCAGCTGTCACACTGAGACACTCCTGTCACTACTGTCAATAGCTTCGAGTTTCTGATCCTTTCTCAGATTAGCTCTGTGCCAGAACATCAAATGAAAAGCTGTTTGGGGCATGGGAAGGGGAGAAAGTCTAAGCAGTTACCTAGGAATCAGTTTACAGACTTCAAAGTGCTGTCAGGTTTATTCTGATGGCATATAGCAATGCGCACGGAGCAATAATGTGCTCAGAGTGTAATTTAGACTTTCCTCTTCAGCCCCAAGTTCACTCCTAACTGGAAATCAGGGACATGGGAAGAATAGAGGCATCTCTCCCAGCACTTCCAAATGGCGTGCAAATGACCTTCCTCCCTTGGAAGAGATGCACTTTAACTTGCTGGAATAAGACTCCTTTCTTATCTTAGCTTTCAGCCTGAAGGACTCTTCTACCATTGTTGTGGCATTGAAACGAAGCTATTTCTTATGTTGTTGGGGCGCAAAAGGTATCCTCTCAACAATAGGACAGGAGGGAAAAGAAAAGGGACAGGTTTGTTTTGCACAGAAATGAGAAAAAGGAGCTGGGGGATATGTTGGCCAGCCAATTGGAGCAGCTTTCTGGCACTGTTGAGCCATACGTGTGGGTCTGCCTGTTTGTTTGTTTGTTTGTTTGTTGTCTTTGTTTGGGTTTTTTAATATCTATATTTTATATCAGGCAAGAGCTCTGTGGATTAACATGATCTCTCAGGACATTTTCCTAGAATTTTTGTTGCATCTGGGACAGCACTATCAAGAACATTTCATCACAAAGGATGTCACTATGAATGTCTCTATGGAAAAATACAAAGGTTTCAGAAATAATAATAATAATAATAATAATAATAATAATAATAAACCTTCAGGGAATGAACAAAGTCTCATTTTTCTGTTCCAGCTGAAAAAGCTTATGGCAAGGTGAAATCACCCATTTACACAGAAGCCAACAAAGCAATGTTAATCCTATTAGGAAATAATCTACCACCAAAAAATAATAATAGGGGTAGAGAAGGAATCCTTTTGAGGAAAATTCATAGAGTAATTCCTGTGAGTTTTCTATTTTCTTCTCAGGGCTGAGATGTTAAATATTTTGCTATCAATACGTAAATTATGAAGATTACTATTTGCTTTGCACGCTCACAAAGTAATTAAGCACAGGAAGAGCTGCATTCTGCTTTGGTGCTTGTCAGCATTATTGCGTTGTTTAGGGAATGATCCATCTTTTTGACCAGTGCTGTTTTGGAGTGTGGGGTAGTGTCTATAGAAAGGACTGTCTTATATGGCACTAATGTGCTACACTCATTTTTAGTGCAATTTTAAGATTTTGGTTTTCTTACCCATTACCCAATTCCAGTTTTCTGTTGCTTTGAACCTCAAAGTATTAAATCCTTCACCTTTTTCTTATCCATTGTCCCAAAAATCACATCTTTCCTCCTTCCTGATTGCTCAGAAGAGGACGATGTATGTGGGTTTTAATACCAGTGGCAATTATATTTGATTCCCTGTGTGGCATGAACATGAAAAGACCACAAAAAAGCATGGGAAAACAGAAAGGAAAATAACAACAGCACTTTGCATTGTCCTTACACAGTATTTCAAAGCTAATGCTGGATACATACCTTTCTGTGACCTTTTCCTTAGATTAGTGGTATAGGCAGCTGATGTGCTTGTATTACACATTCCGATGTAGAGTCTGACTCACAAGCAAGTTTGGAATGTGCGTGTGTGCACACATGTGTGCTATCTAAGGGTCTTCAGTGCTAGTTTTTGCTCTTTCCCTTTTTTTTTCATAGTGTCCAAGGTGGTAGCAATTGTCCATGGGCTTTGTTTATATTCACCTATTGAGAGGAAGCTTAAGAATTTTTGTGAATCCAGATATACTTGGGATGTGTTAATTTCCAGTATTTTATGTTTAAAAGCTCTCATTAAGTCTGAGAAAAGAGAAAGAAAAAGAACATCTTGCTTCTTTCTAGCTGCAGGTGAATGAAAAATTTTCAGCTTCTGGGTCCCTTCAGGACAGTGTAGATACCTATAAAGGGAAAAAATTGGATGAGAAATAAACAACACCAGAGTTGGAAAAAAAAAAAGTATTAAAGCTACCTCTCAGGTTGGATTTGGTTTTTATTTTAATGAGCTCCCCCAGAGCCAGCTGGCCTTGATAAGACCCTGATGGAATGGAGCATGCCCATCATCCTCAGGTCAGACTTCATGGGAGGGAGGACAGCCCTAACGAAAGGCAAGGAGGCACCCCAATGACTCTGGCTAATTGCCTCCATCCTAGCAGAAAGGGACACAGACAGGGATGCAATCACTCCCTCCATGCTTGACCTCCCTTGCTTGGGAAGCCAGATGGGCAGATGTTGTCATCAGTGGGGAAACAGGCATGTGTGGCAGCTATGTGTCACCATGGGAAGGGGTTAGTGTCACCAAGCTGAGGCTGGGGACAGCTGAGCAGATGGTCTATCTCCCAGTCTAACGATTCCCTTGTCACTGTCCATCTCTGGGATTCTTGGGGCAGGTATTTCCCTCCGATCGTGTGTTTGTGCAGCGCCTAATTGCAGATGCAAGGGGTAATATAAATAATAAGGTTAAAAGTCGCTCTTCTTGAAGGGAGGTGAAAAGGGAGCGGAAACGGAGCTGCTACTCAGCTTCCCAGCTTTTCCTGCAGTCAAAAAGAGAGTGCAAAGGGTATTGCAGGATATGTCAGAGTATTTAGTCTTGAATGGTTTGCCATCCTGTTTTTATTCCCCTGCAGATATATTTCAAAGAAAGCATTTAGATGGAGATGATGACCCCTGTTATAGCTGAGGTTGCCTGTCACTTCCCAGGATAAGTCCCTGGTGCAGTTGTTTGGGCTGTAGCAACATGCAGTGTTTGAGCTGAGGATTCCCTGGTTGCACATCTGACTCTTGCCAAGTTCATTTCAGAGGAGGGCCATTTTCAGTGAGCCACTAAAATCTTGCTGTTCTTTATCACTTGGAAAGGTAGTTTTTCTTTTTGTTCTCCCTTAGTTTAAGGGAGGTTAAGTACTCAAACTATTCCAATTACACCAGGATACATGAGCCCTTAAAAGAGATAGGAAATTCTCAGATTAAATGTACCCACATGCTGGCAGTCCATCCTATTTCCATTAACAGAAATATCCCAGAAAATAAATGTACAGGGAAGACATCAAACAAGCCGCAATGTGAGGATATCGGTGGATTTGATAGCTTTGCCCTCATGTGTTGAGGAGTTCACAGATAATCCCAGGTCCAAATGAAATACTGCTAGATAAATACTCGGGTTTTCCTTTCTTTCCGGAGCTTTCAGGAATAAGGAGAACAGGCTTTCAGGTGAATTTTTTTTGAGAGTGAATTGTCTACATGTCTTTTGCCAGATGTTGGTAATTCATTAATTGCCAAAAGAGCAATTTGCCAGATGCATGGACGGGTATGGTAGCTGCAGAGGCATTCAGTGACTGAACAGCAGCATCTTAGTATTTCTGTTGCCCACATTTTGACTTCAGCTGCAATGTTGTCCCTGATCCTGTACTCATGGCACTTGCTAAAATGTAATCCTAGAAGTCAGAGAATAGTGAGCATTTATAACCTCTAGCTCCTCCAACACTCTTCACCTGTGTTTCTTCAAGACCTACTAAAGTGGCATCTCAGTTGAAACAGGACTCTTAGGTTTCTTCCTTAATAATAATGAAGTGATTTATTTCATACTCATTTTCACTTCTCCTTATGTGCTCAAGATTATACACCAGATTTTTCCAGATTTAATCAAATCTTTCCTGGTCCACTGAAAATCATGTCTGAATTCTTAATCTCCAGCTTTGCCAGGTCACCCTGGAGCTTGTATTTTACTCAATTGGCTCATCCAAAAAAAGAGGTGGTCTAACTTAGTCAGAAACTGGTGCCAGGAGAAAAATACTGTCTATCATGATATCATGAGTTATTCTAGTAATTCAAACGGTACTGCTATTGAAAATCAAGTTTGCATATACATCTGAATGTATTTGCATACACAACTGAATGTGAATATAAGAACATAGACTCATAGAATCATAGAATGGCCTGGGTTGAAAAGGAACACAATGCTCATTTAGTTTCAATGCGCCTGCTAAGTGTAGGGTCAGCAACCACCAGACCAGGCTGTCCAGAGCCACATCCAGCCTGGCCTTGGGTGCGTCCAGGGATGGCGCATCTACAACCTCCTTGAGCAACACATTCCAGTGTGTCACCACCCTCTGTGTGAAAAATAGGTGAAATTAAAGGAAAATTAATTTAGATTTTCTCTTAAATAGCAGAATTGGCTTTATTATTTTAATGAGATTTGGAATTCCCTTCTTCCAGTATTGTACTTGCTGCTATGAGAAGGGTACACAAGACATAGCTTCAGTAAAGATCATATGGGAGATCATCATCATGGGATCATCATGGGAGAGGGCCATTAATCCTTAAAACAAATTCTCAGCTGTTCCCTGTTCTACAGTGCACTTTTTTCTCTCTCTCACCTCATCTCCAGCAACAGTAGTAAACTGTCCTGCATCAGCTGTCATTTACCCAGTAGAAAAATGTGGGCAGAGAACTGTTTCCATTTGGTCGGTGCAGACTCAGTGCACAGCAGTGAAAAGCTTTCTTTCTTGCTGTGCCAAAGTTCTCAACTTTGCTGATTCATTTCAGTTTGCTTGAGGATCAACATTTGAATTTTTACCTCCTGCCTACATTATTCACTTAGCACTCAGCTGGATATAGTAGTGGAAGGATGATGGCTATTTTGTACAAGCTGAATTTTGTATAGGGACCAGCATAGTCAGCTCTTTTGATTCTTAAGAGTGTTATGATCTGCTGTGTTGTCTTTATTTTTTATCCCTGTTTTTGTTTTTTTTTTCTTTCCCTTTAAGTATATGCGTTGTCATCAATGAGTGATCAGCATGAAACTATAAGCTCTCTGGTATGTATGATTGTATGATTTTGATGCTAATTCAGGTTTATTTAGTGTACCAGGCACACAATCTTCAAATACTTTTACTTTGGTAGCCTTAGCAATTCTAATTTTAACTGTGCTGATAGTGGTTCACATGTAGGTATGATCCTTAATCCTAGAGTGGGTGTGATTCATCACCAGGTGGTTATCACTTCCATGTTGGCAGTTGCAAAACACTTTTCTTGTAAAAGCTGGATCCTCTTATTGGTTCTTTGAGAAACATATTGAGCCATTTCTCTGCTTCTTTACAACAATCCCAAGACTCAATGTCTAAAAATTAAACTATGAATTTCTATGCTAAGTGATTCTCACAGCCCTTTCTGTTCTTTTTTGTATTACATACAAATACGTTTTTCCACCACATGCCTACTTTTTCCAATTAAATGGTACAATTATTATTATTATTATTATTTTTGTTAAAAACGAGCATGACGCTCTATTATATTATTTGCAGTAGGAATGACCCATAATTATTAAAATGTTTCCACCCAGTGGCCCCAAACATTCTTCACTAGCTTAAAAATCAAGCTGAAATTGGAAATGAAAGGAAACAAAAAGGTCTTTCATTATTGCCTGATGGATTCTGAAATGCTAGAAAACAAAGGAGTCATATTTTAAAGATTTTATCTCCAGTGGCAAGGCTGGGAAATTATCACTTGATGCAGGCAATGGGAGTATAGGAACAGTAAACTGAAAAATCAGGGAAATCTCATTATATTTGTTACAATTAGCAACATTTCACATTATTTTTAAAAATCTCATTGGGTAGCTGTGCGTCTGCCAGGTGCTGCCCTGTGCAGAGAGAACTGTGCTCATATCAGTCAGCTCTTAGAAGTATGGGTTTGTGCAACCCGAAAATCTGCCTTGGGAAGTCATGCGGAGTGTAAGGAAAAGCTCAGCCTGCAAATCTTGAGCTTTTGTATTTAAGGAGATGTTCATGTTGTGCACATCTTGGGCAGCCTGTGGTAAGTGGCACAGCTTCCTTCCCTTGTTTGCCCATGTGCTGAGCAGGTAATAGTAAAACAGCAAAGCATGATGGAGCAGAGCTAAGCCAGGTGCTGTGAGGCTTCCCTGATGTGGTGGTGACTACTGCAGCAGGAGGCAAGAGGAGGTAGAGGGATGGGGCAGAAGGAGGTTTGTTTGTTTCTTCATTCCTGGAAAACGTGTGGCTGTCAGAGATGATGTGTTTTCATGACACTTGAGCTGCCTCTTAGATACCATTTTTATCAGGAAGATGTTTGTGTGGAGAGACAGTCTCTTCATAGAAACTCAGCTGAGCGTTTCTGCACAAACACAAAGAGGACTTGACTTTTTTTTTTCCCTCTCTCTGAAGAACCTTTTGCCCATATTTCCGTATTTTTATTTTCTTCTGAAGGCTGAGAAATGCCTCTGGAATGCATTTGCTTGCTCTCCTTTCGCAGGCCAGCACTCCCGGTGATGTATTAATTATCTGGAGCGCTGCACACTAACAAGCAACTGCAGGCTGATCTCGTTAAACATTAATGCGTAACTAGAAAAGCAAGAGCTGTTAGAGATACGCCACTCAATGTCATCTGTGTCCAAATGCAAAAAACGTCAGGGACTGAGCTACTGGTGCCCGTGTTTCCAAAGGGAGAGTAAAAGGCCAGGCAGAGCTGATCCCTTTCACAGCCTCAGCAGGAAACACCTCGACCACACATGGGTTTCCACATTCCTGGGATCGCCTTCAGCATCGATCCAGGCTCTTCACCACCAAGCAGTCTCCTCTGACAGAGATGGATCTGCAAGCTTCCTTTTTACAGCCTTTTTCCATGTCTGGTTTCTAGTGGTTAGGCCTGAAAACTAGCACAGGTCTACTCCTTACCTGCTCTTTAACCACAAGCAAATGGTTTAGGCCAGTGTTTTCAAACAAGAAAGTTTCAAGTCATGTAGTTACACACCAATGGAGCTATCCAGATTAGTGGTTATCTCAATTATTATGAATCTTGCTGGATATTTTAGGCAGCTCCATTTGAAAATTTTGACTTCATCACAATTTTGCTTCATCTGAAGTTCCTCCAATTCCCTTGCTTCATCTGAAGTTCCTCCAATTCCCTTGGAGGAACTTGTTAGAATAACTCTTTGAATTATATTGGCTATTACTGGTAAAAATATCTCATCTAGTTCATGAAAAACTTGAGAATATTTGTTTATTCATTAGCTATCTAAAGATATCAAGTGTGGAAGGAGTGGGAACCTTCTGTCCTGGAACGCCTGCTCCTACTTTTCAAGCATGTATAGTTACAGACTGGCTTTGTGTGAGCAGTTGCTGATAGCACTTGTAACCTTTAATTTACATGGGTAAAAAGGGATTTTGTGTGTGTTGTCTTAAGAACTGTAAATGCAAATCAACCACAGAGTTTTGCATGAAGTTTTATGCCTCGCTTTGCAAAAAGCTGCCCAGCATGGCCATCATATTACAGGATATATTTCAGGATTTGCTGCGGACAAACCAGCCTTCTAACTTACTTCCTACCTCCACCTTCTCTCTAACATAACAATATAGACAAACCTGCCAGTACTTTTCCTTACCCTCTGACTGTTTGCGTTATGCAACCTGATTGCAATTGATAATTCATTAATCATTTCCTATCACGGTTAATATTTACCCTGCTTGCTACTGTGCAGCCAGAGTGATGGGAGGGGCAGGACCAGGGAGGCGAAGGAGACAGTCAGAGAAGTACAAAACATATGAAAACACCAAGTCTTCAGAAACAGTCCTTTTTTTTTTTTTTTTTTCTTTTCTTTTTTTCTCTAAGAGAAATGTTTCCACAGTGCTGCCACCGGCAGTTCAGTAGGGTTTGTCTTCATTTTCCAAAGCCTTCCAATGTTCCTTGATTGTCATTGTAGAAACTTCAGCTCTACAGAGAAGTGTTTTCTTGTGTTTTCTCTGGACCTGTGAGCACTGCACTTTGCTGCCTGGGGAAGTGAAAGTGAAAGGGTTATTGTTGCCCGCTTGGGATTTTGTTGCTGCTGGGGATTTTTTGGTCTCCTAGCGTGATTCTTCCTCAGTCTGTTTAAAAGCCACCTGGCTTGATTTCCACCCTAATGGCATTGAGACTGGAACTGAAGCTGTCTTTGCTGCCTGGTCCCCTTCCTTCCTATTCCTCAGACATTATGTCACACTGCTCAGGGTGGCTTGCTGACTCCAGCCATGTCCCCTGGAGATGGAAAACCAGGTTCCCTTCCCTGTGGCAGCAGTGCCCACATTTAAGAAGATGCAGTGCTGAGCTGTGACTGCATTAGTTCTGCTACATTAGAACAGAAGCAAAGAGCTTAATTTCATTCACTGGCCTGTATGTTGACACCTGAGGTACACTAATTCACTGCCATGTATTCTCATGAAGCCAGACTCTTTAGCATTCAGGATCTTCTTTTTTCCCAAGAGCTGATCTTGCAAAGCGAACATTCATTTCATAGGAGTGGAGAAAAATACCTCCTTGCAAGGATCACCACAGGTCAGGATGACTCACTTTTACCAGTGTCCACAAGGGATAGAAGATCACGTCTCTTTTTTTTTTTTCTTTGAAATACATATATTGATCTCCATCTTCTCATTTTATGATTAGCAGCATCAGTAAAAAAAAAAAAAGGTTCATTCATGGTGACATATAATTGGCCAAAAAACGTTTATCTACCACAAGCTGTGTTTGTATGTAGTTCAAGGGCTTTGAGCCTATCAGATGCTTCAGCCTGGTCTGCATTAGCAAGTGCTAGGATCAAGCCCTGTAGCAGCACTCGCTTTGCTATGACTTCCAAGAACCAAACATTGCCTATGTTGTTTGTGCACGAGGGCCCATTAGGCTAAATTAATCCCTAGGGTAAATGTACAGACTTCAACAGAATGTTATCAGGGATAAATTAAACCTATTGATTTTTAATGAGGCTCTTACCTGAATAAAGAAAATAGTTTCTATTTTGTTCTGTGTTATTTATTTATTTATTTATTTTCCTGTATGTAAACATCACCTGCTTAGCCCCTGAATTTTTGAAGTTGGAACTTTTGCATTTCTTGAAGTATTAGAAAATAAACTCATTTTTCTCCTTCAAATTCCTTATGGTATCTGTGTGATCTATTCAGTGCCATTACACAGTGGGATATGGTTTCCAGAATTTCCACATCTCCAAGCATTCATTTTGGAAAAAAGTGAATAGATTGCCAGAAACAAAATTACAGGCTTCATATTTCAAAGAGGATCTTCTCCTTAAGAGATTATCTACATTTAAGGCGTTTTTCCAATAAATGTGAGAATAGAGAAATAATTTTTATACGTATGAATTGATTTCATTTTCTGAACTGATCTAACTGAGGTAGTCTTTGCCTTGCAGTTCCATGTTGATAATTTCTATCACTATCCCAGCTGATGGGTCTTTTGGAGTTTCTGGCATCCCCAGCAGGCATGCCTGTGGACCAGCTGGTTGGTGGTATGGATTTTGAGAATTTAGTGAGAAGCGAAGAATTCTGTGCTTTATCCTGGAAGGGTACAACCTGGCTGATCCCAGAAATAGGATCGTGCCACGTATGCAGAAACAGTCAGATGAACTGAAGGTAGCTTCTCTCTATTGCATCAGAGCTGCTGGTGATCATGGGAAGAGAGGGAAAGGCAAGCTTCTCTGTCTTGAGTGCAAACCTTGAATGAATCTCAAACAGCAACACTTTTGAGTTCTTCTCCATTTTTTATAAAGAACAAGCATCACATTTGCAAGGTGAATTCTGATGCTTTCATCGTAACCTTTGTTATAGTGGCTGATTTTAATTTGTCTTTCAGGGCTTTTTCTCCTCCAACTTCTGCCCAGTAGCAATTCTTTAAAACCCTTAGATAGCTATCAGGTAGTAATAGCCTCTGGTTAATAGCTGGTTGGATTGGCATTAATCATTGGTATAAATGACAACATGTGCATAGCCCTGAATCACCATTTTGTGTCTCTGAATGTACTTTGTCATGGTAAGAAAGATGTTTTGTATTCAGAAATGTTGGCAGAAACTCTCTGTGCACTTCTAGCACATGCAGTGGAGGTCAAGGGACTGAACACAAACAGTGCTAACTCCAAGTCTAAACTTGTACTCTCAAACATTTCGTGTCTCTTGTTAAGGACTCTCTATTTATTTGTTCTCTGATATCTTTTTGTCATTTTCACTAGAAAGACAGTGTGCATAGACATACAGATGGTTGTATGGGTCTTTTGGAGCTGCCAGCTCTGATGAGAATTCCTCCTTCCTCCCTGTTCTTGCTTTTAGATCTGTGTCTCTCACATCTCTTTGCCTTGGTAATCACTTTGATTCCTACACTTCCCTGAGCTGTGGTATGCAGTCATGACTTTTGAATTCTTTGTCAGTGTTATGCCACCTGTGGCATTTCATTAAAATACTGAAAAGAAACCTAGAATATGTTAATTGGAATTTTACTTTGGAAATTCAAGTAGAAATATTTACATGGTGGAGAGTGAAAGTCATTGAGTAATACAGAATGCAAGATGTACATTTTTTACAGGCTTAAGTGTCATATTTTCAATGCTGTGCTTCTTTTTCATAAACACATCTTCCTTCCCAGAAAACTCTACGAAACGCTCCACCAACTCTGCCACCAGCAGCAAAGATAAGGAATGCTCCGATGCAGAAACATACCCTAAAAAGGGAAAGGCCAGTATTTCCTTGCAGTGAAGCGTAAGGCCTTTAAACTCACCCCTGGACAAGAAGAATCAGTGTCTTTTAAAAATGCCATGATGTTATATAGCAGACCATTCAACTATGCTAACAGCCGTATATTTTCTATTCAAAACTATGCTGCTTTGTGTATAAACACACAGAGGTCTTGTAGCTGTATATGTCCAGATTTTTGACATGCGTAGGTGGAGCTCGCGTAGGAAAGCCTATTCGGGAGTTAGTAGCAGCTGCCCTAATGGAATACTATTGACTTTGGTTACATCAGGGACTAAATATAGATCAGGCAGCAATGTACACAGCTCTGTCTTACAGCCAGGACAGAATGTGCTGCTCGATGGACGGACATTGGACACTGTCTCTGTGCAGATGCTCCTTTTAGGTCAGGAATTGCTCCTTTACTTTCCCTAATTCTTACAAACCAGCAAAAATCTCCATGGCTCACAGATCCAGACCCTGGGAGTAGATATGGGGCTGATCTGTACACAGGTTTATTGCTGATGCCTGTTGACATAGCTGTCCCCACATCAGTAATATTATGCCAACTTATTTCCATTGGAGCTGATTGCTGTGAGGCGCATCAATACTTGAGGTATTTTTCTGTTGGCATTCCTCGTTCTCCAACTCCTCTCCTCTACTCCCTCACTCCATTAAAGTTTCTTGTGTACTGCTTAATAATGTTTGAGATGGCAGAAGAGGGGATTTGTTGTAGATTTCTTCTTTCCAAGTAGCCTACAATCAAAACTGAAAATGCAGAAGCATGGTCACCTGGAGAGCTATGCACAGGACCCACTTCTGTGAATAGCTCTGAAAAAAGTGGTGAAAACTAGAGAATAAAGCACAGGTGCTATTTGAAGTCCCACCGTAGGTTGCTGTTCACTCTGCCAGAGTCACACTTTTGAAGACAAAATTTGCATTTCCAAAAGCGTTCTGTGGAAACCCTTTTCCAACCTGGGCAAAAAGACAGTCCATGTGTCTTCTGTGTGCGCTCAACAGGAGGGTCTATCTCTCTTCTCATGTTCATGGAGACAGAGCAGTCACCTTTGAGGCTTTTTCTCTGTTTTCCAATGCTGGACAGGCATTTCGTTTGAGCCCAGCACAGAATGGAGTCTGTTCTTGCTATTGTTGTGAATGAGGATGAAGCCTTCAGAGGTAATTGGATTTGAATCTTTTCTTTTTTTTCTTTCCACTTCCCAGCCTTGACTGCTATTTTTAAGACAGGAGAGCACTAGAGTTGCTCATCCTGACAGGCTCTGTTGAGCAGTGTAGCAGGGTTACAGTGCATCTCAGCACAGAGACGTTAAGGAACTCTGAAGATTTGGCAAGCCGTGAGGATGCCGAAGGCAATGCCCAAGGTGCCCAGAAGTTCAGACAGCCTTTTATTTCCCTCCCTAGGAAAGAAAGCCCAAGGCTCTTGTATCATAGAAAGTGACAGTTTTGAAATGAAGCAGACCTGATTGTCCAAATGCACCAGATTTCTGATTCTTTGGGAGAAAGGAGTGTGCATACCCTCTTGTAGCTGTGTACTCCTGTGGATTTAAATCCGATCTGTAGCTAATGTGCATAGATGGACATTTTTGTTGTCCCAAGTGATTTATGGATGCACAGGCCATTAAGGTAAACCTTTTCCCATCATTGACGCTAATTTGCACCAGAACACAAGCCATAAAGCATCATCTAGTCATATGTGCAGTAGTTAATAGGAACCAATATATTTTTATGAAAAAAGTCTATTTAAAGATACTGAAGTCCTAATGCTCCTACAGCATCACAAGACATGGAAACGGCCCCTGTTCTGGGATTGTTTGCTTTCTCCTTTACCATCTGTAAATAGAATAATTTACCTTTGCTTTCTCTTATTTGTCATCCTTCCACATGAGCATATAACCAAACAAACCCTGACTATGTGTGAAAGGACTTCTTGTGTTATTCCTTTTGGTAATTCTTAGTTATGGCCCATTTATGATGCTCTGAGCATTAGGGATTACGTATTTTTGACACCTGCTTCTCATTTCTTCCAGAGAAAAAGTGCATGTCCCCTTCCAGTTTACTCATTGGACAATCAATCTGGGTGTAGAGTATGAGGACTGAAGCAGGATGAGTGCCTTGTCCTCTTGGATTTATAGTACAGGAGACAGGTCACAAACCTTAGCCACTCTAAAAATGATCTGTACTGCAGAGGCCTGGAGGAAAAATCTGAGATATATTTCCTAATGTGTCTCAAGCCAAACTGGGATGCAAATGTTTTGCAAGCCTGAGCCAGTTTGTAAAGAAAGGCATTGTACCATGCATTAAGAAAGGTATGAACAGGAAAGATATCATCTCTTGGAAGCTGCAACTACAGACATTGGGGTGTGATGGTTGCAAATACCACTGTACCTGCTGATCCCATTGGATCCAGCACCCCTCTCTATACTGACTTTTATAAGGGGAGAGAGATACGTGGTTCTCCTTCAGTGCTATTATGCTCAATGAGTGCACTTTCAGCATCACAGAGCAGGACTAGGAGCTTCATCAGTGCAAGTTTCTGTGCCATCCTCCACCCTGGCATCACTGGAGCATCACTGCTAGCTCCACCATCAACGCTGGGTCTCCAGCTGAGCCTTGCAAGTGATGCTGCTTTGCTCCTTAAGCCAGCTTTTTTTTCACATCTGCTCAACCAACTATATCAAGGCTCACTTTCAACCACCAAATGTGGAGTTTGAGTTCTCTTGATTTCACTTGGTTCAGAGGCAAAATCCTCCTCCAAGAGCTGAAGTCAAGCTGCAGGGAGCATTACTGGGACTTTCTAGTTAAACTGCTGGGGAGAGCAAGCCCTGCTTCCTACCACAATGTATTGGGGTGACCCTTAAGTACTGCAACCCATCTGTAAGTCCTCCAAGGATTAAGAAGTATTGAACACAGGGCATCAAGCATCTTATCTCCTGCTGAAATCATGTGGCCTTTGCAACCACCAAGCCCTGTCAGGACAGACCTTCTCATGCCCCTTCCCAGCATTTTGTGGGAGAACAGGGATTAAATCCGGGTTGGGCTTTTTCTTCCCCTTGGAAGCAGGGAAAACACAAATTAGACATTGAATCGAAGAAAATAAAATGAAAAGTTTGGATTTGCTACTAGACACTGAGTGTCTTTCTGCTTGCTTTTTTCAGGTGTCCTGAAACATAAGAAAGTAGTGCAAAGAGTCCTTTCCTTGTTGAAGTTGTGCTTATCCTGTGATCTGTATTTCTTTTCCCTTCTCTCTAATGTTGCTCTTAACATCCTGTTATCAAAGAACTTCAGAAGAGACCAGCAGATCTTGGCTCTCATATTCACTTGAATTTCAGTGAAAGGATTACATTTGGGTTTCTAGGAATTGCCAAAGACAGTTTAAGGCAGGAAAAAGAAAAAAGAAAAAAAGGAAAAAAAAAAAGTAAGGATTTTTTATTTTATTTACTTTCCCCCCCCCGTCTTCTAAGGCTCTTCTCTCTGCATGTGGAATAACATTTTCAGAAGTGGCATAGCTACTGCTGAAGGAAGCTATAAAAATCTCATGTTGCCAAGCGTTGGGAGTGGGGGCACTACTGAATATCCCACTCTTTTCTTTCTCTTTCAAAACCCAGCCCTTCGGCAAGATTATCTAGTAGAGATTTCTTAACTTGCGTCAACACCCTTCACCACAACGAAGGCTGGATATAAAGCTTGTAGTTACACCCTCTGCTATTCCCACCAACACACACAAACTCTTTTTCTTTTCCTCTCTCGTTTCCATTCACATTGGCACCCTCAGCCTCAGGCCTTTTGGAAAGAAAAAGTATTGGCTGCAAACCCCATGCTGGAAGAAAAGGGATGAGAAAGAGGCTTGAACAGGGACCTGTGGGTGCTGTTGGTGTCACTAGGATTCTCTTGCAGTTGCATTCTGACTATTCTTCCTCATCTCATCCTCTTTTTATCTTCTTTTTCCACTGATTCTTTTCTTTGATAACCCTATTGTTAAACTAGGCTGAACAGAACCAAGATTTCAGGGAATAGTGGAATCGCAAAAGATTTATATCACAGTGCTCATCTTACTTCAGAGTTGCATCCCAGCCCTTCATTCTGCTTGTTTTATCCATTCAGTCTGTACACTATAAGGCGCTCTGCAAGTTTTTTATTGCACCTTGCTCAAAAGGACATTTTATTGCCTTTAGACAGCTGTGTAACAGGAAGAGCATTAGTAAAAATTAAGTTATGATCTTCCTGTTTTCACGTGGGTTACTTTACAGATTATGTGCTGAAAATCTTTCCCCAACAACTGAGAAACCATCACTGTTCAGAAGGGCTTTTCCAGTCTAAAGCAGTGGGCACACTGCTATAAGAGATATAAATCTGGAAAAAGCTGAAGCTTACCCAGTATACAGAAATATCTGTGGCCTGTGGACTGATGCAATACTAATATTGAGATGTTCCAGATGCCCCTTAATGGCTAGAGCACCCTTAATGTTCTACAGCTGCTCTGCTTTGGAATAGCTCTTGTTGCTGAATTCCTTCATGAATAAAAGCAAGGGCGATTGATTAACGCTCAGAGGGAAACCAAAAATTGCAAGTGAAAGTGTAAGAACGAAGAGGTTGTGAATCACGGTCCAATTCTACTTGATGTTTCATTATTATTCTTCCTTCTCTGTGTGACCAGTTATTATTTCTTTCAAGCAGTCCATGCTCACATTCCTCCAGTTCTCAGAATTAAATAAACAGAGCAGAGCCTCCACAACAAAACTCCTCAACATTGTGTTCCCACTTTCAAATGTGTGGGCCGTGGATACACAGCCTTTGTGTCCATTTGCCGTCATTTCTACTTTCCATGTTTGGCTTACCCCAGAGCAAAGATCTGGTGCCAGGATTTCTGTTGGCTGAAACAAGGGTAAAGATTTGGCCTGATAGAAATCAGTGGCAAAGCTCCCAGCACCAAGTAGAAGAGCAGTCTGTGATTTGGAGTGGTTGGAGGATGCACACAAAGCCATCATATGTTGCACACAGAGCAACATAATTGTGGCCATTCGATGGATGCTAGAGATCACAAGCTAGCAGCTAT
Source organism: Tetrao urogallus (assembly GCF_951394365.1). Classification (NCBI taxonomy): domain Eukaryota; kingdom Metazoa; phylum Chordata; class Aves; order Galliformes; family Phasianidae; genus Tetrao; species Tetrao urogallus. The sequence continues at coordinate 72,640,954 of NC_136816.1, forward strand.
AAATAGAAGCAATTTCTGCTAATTCCTATTTCTGTTATTTAAGCCACTACTGAAAATCAATGCCATTCCTGCCTTTCAGGATAGGTAAAAGTACATTGCCTGCTCTCCTGGAGCAGAACTTGACTATTTTGTTATCTTAGAATAAATATTATTTTCCTAGGTTATGCTGTTGTGTTGGTGGGCTTAATATTTTCCACACGTACACACCAAACCTTTTAACATGTTAATGGATTTGTTTGCTTGTCAAGGAAAATTTTGCCCCCTGCAATGACAGCTTCAACTCTCACTGCAAAAGGGCAAGGCAGGCAGTTGCTCAATGGCCAGGCACAACACGCTTCTCCTGGCAATAAAGGCTGCAGACTCACGTCAGGTGCCTTGCCACTCTGATCCACGGCACTGGTTTAATCATGTTAATGCGCTGTCTAATTATGATAAACACTACATATTATTCAAATTAAAAATGTATATTGCCATTCACATTGTCAGTCTGCAGACGTTTTTATACATTAGTGTTTTCTAAGCTGAATGCCCTCTGGTAGGCACTGGAGGCTGTGCATCACTCCATTAGCTAAAATGAGAGATGGATGATCATGTGCAGTAGCTGTCTGACTTCGAAAGTGTTTAGCTTGGCATGTTGATGAGAGAAAAACAGTTTCTCCAATGCAAAATTTGCCTGAAAAATCCTCTGCAAAAGTAGCCCTGCCACCTTCCTCTCAAACAGGGCAATTATGGCACATGGAGCCTTCATTGTGCGCATTTATCTGCCAGGACTTGTTCCCAACCGTGGTAAAGATGAGATTTCCCCTGTCTACAGCTGAGCAGGGAGCTACAGGCTACCAGTTTGAAAGTGAGGCTGCAGTCCTTTCCCACATGCTGTTCACCACCCTGTTTTTTTACCCAGCCCTTAGGCATTTTTCACCAGAACCAAGAGGTTTCCACTGTAGCTGAAAACAACCCAGCCCCACTTGCAGTGCTGGCAGACCAGCAATTACATATTAAGAATTCCTAATTAGACACAGGAGTTTCTGAGATGGAGTCAAGCTGGAATATATTTCCCTAAATTGAGATCTGCAGTTCTTCTTTGTATGGGATCGTTGGGATCACATCCTTATAAACTGGATCAAATAACAGCATCAATAAACAAACTTTTGATTTTGCATTTTTGTCAACAGTAAGAAAAGAAACAAACAACAGTTTTTATCTCTGCTTTCAGATATATGCTATGTCTTCTCTTCCAGGAGTTAAGATTATGTTCCAACTATTCCATATGATACATATTTTAAAAAGATTTGTTTGGATATTTCAGCACCTGCTACATCTTTATGTCACAGCTGTGGGTTACAGAGGAAGCTACTGTGAAAGCATCAAAGTATTTTACAGAGCTGCCTAGCAAGTGGGCAATCCAGGAAAGGCTGGACAATATAATGTGTTATCAGTAAGGAGCTGGATTTTACTGGCAGATGGTTTTTCTTGTATATGTTCAGAAATGGAAGACTTGCATACACTCAACTCCACAGTTATGTACTTGAGCCCATAAAATTCTACCTTTCTTGTTGTATTAGGCATTTATAGTTTCCTTTGAGGAGGTTTCTTTTTTCCTTTTTTCTCTGGGATGCAAGGGTAGATGCTTAGACATGTATATTTAGTGTGCTCTATTATTCTTTTGATTGCCTCCCCATGCTTCATTCACTATGGTTCAAGCTGGAAAATTACAGTGGAAAAGACTTCAGTGACATGGGATTTAATTCTTTTAGGGAACAGAAAGAGTTCCTTGAGACAAATTATATTATGTTCTAACTGTCCCAGGTCATTTGTTTGTTTGTTTTCCCCTGTTTGATTTGTTTCAACTTCTGGGAATGGTTCCCAGTAACCATCCTCTCACAGAGCTGGATGAGGCACGAGGAGCTAAAGAAAGAAGGATTTTAACATGTGCTAATGAAGTCTGAATTTTAGCTCTGCATTTATCCTCTTCTGATTTTGAAATGAATTGGAACTGAGTATTTTGTATGGTATATATGAGGAAATGGCTGTTCTTTGAGGGAAAAAAGTTAATAGCCAGATGTGGGTGGTGAGATACATACTGTGTATAGGTACTGGTTTGTATACAAAGAGTTTAAAGAAGTGGGGAAGGAGAAGAAAACTCTCTGGGTGGTTTTACTTGATCATCTGTCATAGATAATCAAGGTCAGAGCTGATAGCTTGTAAGTGGCCTGTAGGCTGTTGTGTTTATATCCTGCTTGAATTTTAAAGATACTGAATGCACTGAGAAATCCATTACTTGGTCATACTTAACAAATCTGTTTCAATGTCTAGATCACTCACTGATAGCAGTTCTGCTAATCCAGTTGAATATGTGCTGGTTGCTTTGAGTTATTACAGCAAGTATTTTTACATTGGGATGTCTTAAAAATTGATGTGGAAGAATGACTTGGAATAGTCAAGAAAGCTTCGGAACAGACCCAGAGGAGGACCATGAAGATGCTCTGAGGGCTGGAGCTCCTCTCCTGTGAACACAGGCTGAAGGAGCTGGGCTTATTCAATCTGAAGAAGAGAAGACTCTGAGGAAACCTTATTGCAGACTCCCAGTGTTCGAAGGGAGCTTAGAAACAGGAGAGAGACCAAACAGTGATAGCACAAGAGGGAATGGTCTTAAATGAAAATAATGGAGATTTAGATTAGATATTAGGATGGATTTTTTTACTCAGAGAATGGTGAGCACTGGAACCAGTTGCCCAGATAAGTTGTGAGTGCTCCATCTCTGGAGATGTTCAAGGCCAGGCTGGATGGGTCCCTGGACAGCCTGGTCTGATGGGGGGCAACCAGCCAGCAATAGGATTTTGGAATTAGGTGAGCTTTAAGGTCACTTCAACCCAATCCATTCTATGATTAAATGGGACAAGAAAAGTGCTGAGTAACACTGTGAAGTTCAGACAAGAAGACAAAAGTTGCTGTCCAAGAAAGTAAATGAAAGTGTCCTGCTGATAAAGTAAGTGTTCGTGCTGGATACAGACTTTGTGCAGAGCAGAGAGAGTAAGGTCACTGGAGCTGCTCCAGCCCTGAACTGAATGAGATTGCTTCCTTTGCTGCATTGCCAGGGAAAGAGGGAAAAGAAAAGTGATCCTGCCATGTGTTTCATGCACTTCTTTGGGGCTCTGCTCCATTGCATTGCATCCAGATCTCCAGCACTTTGGAAAAAGCATGGCTGCACAACTTTTTTAACCCCATGGTAGGAAATATATGTGGATGTTCTCCCTGATGTTCTAGCAAAATCTTTGTGTATGAACTACTTCATTTACCAGCTGGTAGACGTGTTTCCGCTGGTGCCTATGGAAGGAGGTTCTTACCAACTCTTCTCAGAGCTTGAACTATGATGTTGTATTTAGAAAACAGGGGTGCAGGATCATGAGAGCCCTCCTGTCTTTTGCTCTCCATTCTGACAAATAATGACCAACCAGACACCAAAAACATATTGGGCAGATGCTAGCAGGATACCCCTGTCCATCACTATTAACTGAGCACCTCCATCACCCACAGCCTCTTCACCATCTTCCCCGCGTCTCTGTCCCCCATTCATGATTGACGAGAGTTCCCAGAGTTCCTCTTGGCTTTTTCTGCCCAGGGACATGGGGCCATTTTGAAGGCAGACAAAAAAGGGGACTCTATGATGCTGCTATGGGACACTGGGGAAGCCGTTAAGATTATGCAATAGTCTAGAAAGAGGCAAACTCATCAAAATGGAGATATTGAGCAATGTGGCTGACATGATGGGTATACACAGTACCTATAGGGAAAATCTGGGGGAAAAAAATATCACTGAAGATGAATCTGAACTGTCCTTCAAACAGGAGGAACAGGGAATGCCTGTAATTCACGTGTCCTGCTTTGACTGTGACCCAAAGATAAATGTTGCATTCAACCTTTGTAATGTGAGAAAGACGTTGGATAAGAGAACAGAAATCAGAACTTGATGGACATAACAAGTATTCGGTAGCATCCTTTGGTGCCTTGGGAGGGAAAGAAGAGGACAGCAGACCCAGTGACAGGCAGCAGGTGGGGAGGTTAATGACACATTACTCTGGTTGTGTTTCTGTAGGATCCCCACTGATCCCTCACCTACATGGGTCCTTGGCAAAGAAGACCTTCTGCACATGGAAGTTTTTACTACTTCATCTCTTTTAGGTTGTATGTGGTTTGGTTTGGTTTCCAGAGGTGGCAGAGCATGGCCTGAAGACTTAATGTTTCATGTGTTTGGTTTCAGAATCAGCATCCCTACTAATTTCTGAGATTTCTGGGAGGTGAAGGGAAGTGATAATGTGGAAGGCAAAAACAAAAGAAAACAAATATATATATTGGAAACATCTGCACAGAACATTAATGGGGAGAAAATAAGTCACTAAAGAGCTGCCTGCTCTTGTAGCCTGTGCTGAGAGAAAAGCTTCTTGGTATAGCAAAACCAGCAGCACAAAATCCCCGTCAGACAGTGCCTCAGTCTCCAGGAATAACAGATAGTGTTTTTACAACCTCTCAGAGGCCTGTTCCTGGGTAGATGGTGAAAGGCAATACCTCAGGACCATTGGGTTACAGGAGGTTGTAAAACTGCTCCTCCCTATACATATATTTTTTGACAGTGCTTTTGCTGAGTAGTGTTACCTCTCCCTCCCTCTCTGTTTTGTTTTGTTGTTGTTGTTTTTGTGCAGTTTGGTTTTTAAATTGCTTTTTCAATTGCTCTGTCCTTTTTTTTTTTTTTTTTTTTTTTTCCTTTTTCCCTTTTTCCCGTCCCTGTCTTCCTCTTTTCACTTTGACCTATTACACTGTAAGTCTTATTTTGAGCTGATGAGGAGGTGTTAAATTACTGACTGGGTGACCAGTTTAGGGGAATTGATGATCTTTGGGACTTCCTCTCTGTTGGGTCAAATGATAATGTTGCCCTTTATGTTAAATTCATACATTACATAGGGAAAACAGGGAGCTTTCTCTGAACTCAGCGCCAGCGGGAAACAGACCAACTTTGGTTATAAACAATCATTAATAAGCTGATTTTGAAGAGGATGATGCAACGATGTACAATCTTTTTTCTGTCTCTTTTTATCACGTTCTTTTCCCCTTTCTTTCTGTGCCGTCTTCAAGCAGACATTTTCTGTTTGTCTTATGAGAACCCATACATAAAATCTTGGTCCTAAAATAGATGTAGATATAGATAGGTATGGATAGATACAGATATGGCTTTAGATATAGATGCAAATATAAATAAACATATAGCTAAGTCTATTTGTATTCATTCTAGTGTAACCCCTAGCATGGACTGAACAAGAAGCCAAATGCATGAGATTCAAGAGGCTTGGAGTCTGATTTCTTGGTATATAAGAGGCCTATGGAAGTTGCCATGTTACTTATTAATAATAAAATTTTCTGCCTTCCATGTTTGTTGTAGTCCCCTTTCTGCTCATCTGGTTATCTTTACTTTAGTCCACCTTCCATCTCCACACTTCTTTGTCTCTCCTATTCTTCCCTGTTTTTATGCCATGTACAAATGATCAATGTTGTTATCTTCAAAACTAAGTGTCTCAATGAACTCAGTAAATGGGAAGAAATAACTACATTCCCCCTTTTTTTTCTCATTCTCTGTGGAATCCTAAATAAATCATTGGCAATATTTATTTCCACTTGCACCCATGACAAATGAAGCTGACATTATGGGTCTTTAGTCACTAGTTGTTGCAAAATGGTTTAAAACCTACCAAATCCATCCAGAGCAAAGCCTGCAGTCATTATTATGGCCATAGATTTTGATAAACACATTCTTTGTTTTTTTTTTTTTAATTTCCTGGGGGGCAATTGTAGTGATTCTTTAAGTAAAAATACCAGGAATTTTTGTTCACAGATGCAAAGATTATCTGTATGACTGAGGTACAAGGAGAGGAAGAGAGAAATGCCTCAGTCATTTTTCTATCTTCATTCACCAGTGGCTCAAAGGAGCACAAATATACACCCCATTTATAGATCATGGTAGCCAGCTTTGCTCTTGAAAACAGAAGTAAAAAGGCTACATCTTCAAAGAACAGCACTTCAATTACAGGATGATGCCCCTTAGTTTTGGCACAGCTTGAGATTATTGAGTTCCTATACCACTTTAGGAACCCACAGATCATCCCCCCATTTTGGTGGCTGCTGGCACCTCTTACTACAGCTGTATGGAATAGAGTAATGGCACTCAGATTTTGGGTGATCCTGTATGTTTTCCAAATGGGACAGGAATGCATTTTGCAGGAGAGAGTGGCTTTAGTTGAAGAATTTGAGACCTACCTTCTGTAGTAGTTTGGGTGAATTTACATTTGAATTTATGTAAAAATGAAGGACTTACCTGCATGTTCATCTAAAATGCAGATATCTTTCTCTCCTTGTGCACTAGGCTTGGTTTTTGTCTCTGTCAGCAAAGGAAAAGTAGAATAGGATGGGATTTATTCCAGGGATAGACAGGCTGTGTCCATGAAAATAGTGCCTGTCTGTGGGAGATTAAGAGAACCTTGACAGATACTTAAATAGATAGTGATTGAGTTAAGAGGAGAAGAAAAAATGCATCTGTGGAAAATATAAACCCATATTGCTTCCAAATATTTGGCTTGAAAATATTTGTAGCAGCCTCACATTAGAGATCAGTGAGAGGTCCAGAAAGAGGACAACAGGTAAATGTTGCTACCACTGACAGGCAGGGAGATCCCTCAGATCTCACTGCGAAGGGTAGAGCTGCCATTTAGCACTCACACGTTCAGGGCCCAGCAGGGGTGCATTCCTCACATAGGCATCCCCAGGAGCTCAAATCCCAGCAGCTGAGCCCACTGCAAGATTGCTTGAAGGAGGCTAGTGCCTGCCATCTCTGGCTCTGTATCTAGCACCAAGAGCTGAAGATGTTTCGAGGTGAGGTGTGAGCAGTTCTATGTCTTGGACATTTTCAGGATCTCATAGATATTTTCCTCATCAGAGTTGTCTTCAAGTTACTGAGGGATCCTCATGGAACTCAGAAATCAGGAACTTCCTTTTTTCTCTCAAAGCAAATGAATTTGCTTGTCTTTACATTATTGAGATTCAGATACCAACTAATTAGTTGTGAAGATCATGTTGGATTAGTGGGATAACATTAGCACTTACCTCCTAGGGAAGCATGCCTACTTGCAGGAAATTTACTTGAAAAAATGATTATTATCATTGCATATAACATTCAGTTGCTCTGAGTGTGTGATGGGCTAGTAGGCTGGGCATATGTATTGGATATTTCACCGCTGGTAATCGCCAGCTATGCATTAGAAGACTTTGAGCATAAACACATCTGATGAGGAAATATTTCTGAAATCTTGAAATAACACTTGATAGTTGTTTCAGATAAGTAATTAAAGACATAACTTCCCCTGATCCCCTGACAAGATAGTCAGCAGCCTGGAGTAGATAGGTTGCTACCTGCTCAGAAATACCCTCTGCACCCTGGAGACAGAGATCACTTACTAACGGGACTCTGATATTATATAGAACTAAGAAGGAATAAATATTCAACATAGTTTTCCTAGGTATTATTGACATGGTGGTCTTTTGCCTTGATTTAAAAAAGGTAAATAAACAGAATCACTTTGCTGATGGTTATATTTTGTTTTCATCTTATTTAAGATTTAAATGTAAGTCTTTTAAATGCCAGTGACTTGTTTAGTTTACTTTGAATTATCATGTCATGGAAACCTACCTTTCACTTTCAGGCAAAGCCTCAAAACTCAAGATCTTGATTAATAAAATATGAAGGGTTTATGCTATCTGTTTCTCCTGGTTTGAAAGAGTATTTTCTTTTTCTGAGAAGACAGGTAGCATTGCTTAGAAAATAATTTCTTTTTCTCTCTGTGCTAAGGAGCTGGAACAGGGAAAAAAATACATAGGCTGAAATCTCAGCTGTGCCAGAGACTTGGTAGATTCAGATGGTGAAGCTTTGTATATCCCAAAGTCACATCACATCTGACACAGTCATTTTAGGTCTTTCTTAGACGACTTTTTGGAGGTGGTAGCTTGCTGGCTATTGATGGAGTTTGGAACCAGTGGACACTTGGATGTCTAAGTTAAATAAAGGAATCCTTTTTTTCCAAATCTGTTCTTTCTCCAAATTCCTATTAAATAGAGGCAACAGTCGATCCTTTCCACCCAGCCTTTTATAATCCTCAGGGCTTATCAGTCTCTGCACGTGCCAACCAGCGCAATGATCCTCTGATCCTTGTACAGGGTATGAGGTGTTGCTTGCATTTTGAATGGTAATAGTATTAAAATTATAATAGTATTATAATATTTTTTAAGTCACTATTTCAATAGAAGTTTTTTTTTCATGCACAACATGCATATCGTACGTACATACTCTATGTGTGCTTTACACAACTCTAAAATCAGATTACCTGAATTCCCATTTTAAAGAGCTTGATGCCTCAAACCCATACTATAAAATGAATATTAAAATCTAATCAAAATCAAGCAGGGCACTTTGTAAGTACTTCAAGAAATACTAAGAGTAGATGTTTGCATATATGTACAAATGTAACACAAAGAACAAAACAAAGAAATTAAATATATTTTCTGATTCTGATGTGTATGATGTTAGGACTTGTGTTGTCTAACTTTTTTCCCATTACTGGAAAGACAAATAGAGTTTTATTTATTTTTAAGTGAAATCCAAGAATTTCAAGTAGATGGATGGCTCAAGAAGGTGTGAATTTAAGACAACAAAACCATTCATCATGATTGAGAGGAATGAAATTCTACAGAAACCTATATTTTGGGCACCAAAAATGCAAAATGGGAGAACAAAGCTTTCTTCTCACTTTTTCATGGCAGATAGAGAATTAAGATCATGCAGAGTAGCTGTGTTTAATTTGTTTGTTTGCTTTGAACCTGTTCTAATCAAGGGCTTTTCCTATCTGATCCCTCTCCCCTCCCAGCAACCCCTTTGCAAATTTCCCTGCCCTCCTCTTTCCTTTTATTTATTTAACTTGTGAAAAGAACCAAAGGGGGTCCCCACTGTCCCATCGTCTAGGAAAGCAGCTTTCCCTACAGGGCTAAAGATGCCAGCAGAAAGGACTCAAGCAGGCAGTGGCAAGGCGAGGCAAGTGTTATCAATCACTCAGAATGTTAAAAGGGAAGAGGGAGCAAGAAAAAGAGAGAGAGCAAAGGCGGGGAGCAGAGTGGGGGCAGAGAGTCTGAGCTGAATTGGAGGAATTTCCTCCCCCCGGTTGCTGAAGGGAGGTTTTTTGGACATCTGCCCAGACACATGCCGAGTTAAAGAAGTGGGATAAATTCTGGAAGAATTAATGGAGCGAGAGGAGGGGTCGGGAGGACAGAGTGGAGTGTGGTCTATGGGGGGTCGGTGCAGCCAGGCAGACAAAAGAGGTCTGTGGGGGGAGACCATAGTGGCCCCATGTGTTTGTGCATCTGTGTGCATCTTTTTACCTCTTTTTCCCCATGCTCATTTCAAACACTCTCTCCTTACCCTGTGGCAGCAAGATCTCTCTACTGGGCTGTGTGAGATAGGTTATCCTCCCTTGAATATTGCCCCCCAAGAGACAGGCACATGGGATGGTGGAAGTTTTAACCAGGCAGCATGAATCAGGGCTGGCAAACTGTGAATGGTAAGGGCAATACAATTGTTTGAGCAAAACTCATTGTGGGCTTCCTCTCCATTTCATGTCTCCAGACAAGGTTGTGTGACCTTCTAAAAGATGCATCAAGCTAGGCAATTTCTGAAAACTATTCAGAGCCTACATGAGCAAAATTGTGTGGTCAGCTTGGATAACCCAGATGAAAGGTCAGATAAACAGCTCTGTCTGCGACAAACCTGGGATGTGCAGGATACTTTCTGGACAGCTTTCTCCCACGTCTTTTCAGTGCCTGTGGTTTCAAGATGTCATTCCCCTCAGCTCTCTTAGTTTAACTCTTCATCCAACTCATCCCTGTCAGAGTAAAGATGGGGATTAGGATCCTCTCAGATGAAAAGGCCATCAGGAAAGAGGGGCTAGCAGCAATTCTAGTCCAGAAGAAACAAGAAGCATCTGAGTATGGATTGCTAGCAGTAACCCCTTCCTCATGCCTCCCTCAGCCAAAGAGGTTTGTTCACTCTTAGGTGTCTGCTGGCCTTAAGAGCCAGGAATCCGAGTTACTCTAAATTTGCTAAAAGGCTTGCAAAAACACTGTACATCCTTCAGGTAAAGCATCACAAGCTGCCTCTGTGAACATTCTCCCCATACAGTGAGGTTATGTGTCAAGTTTGTTGAAGATTATCTACTAAGAAATTGTGGTTTGGTGCACATTAGGTAGGTTCTTGTAGACTTTCTATGAACAAATATTCTTCCAGTTCTGCTATGGTTTCCTGTGTTTTTTTTTTTTGTTTGTTTTTGTTTTTTTTTTTCCTGATAAGCTGCTGAATTTTGAAAAGCTTTAAGAACTTCCTATCATATAGATCTCATGGGACCACATTCGTAGGGCCAGTTAAAATTTCCATGGGTAAAACCTTTGTCAGCTCAAAGTCTGATCTCAAACAGCTTATTTTATTCTTTCATCTGCTACAAAGATGAAGTAATGAAGAAAGCCTAAGAATAGTCTCTCTACCATCAAACTTCTTTCACGTGAAAACAAGGATATTAACTTACCAGTGGGATACACAGATTTATAAAAGGATAAGTCATTAGCAAGTGTATCAACTTATTAACTCACTGAAGATAGAGTTTTCATGGAATGTGAGGTTGGCTAGATCACAAACTCACTTTTGGTCTGCTATCATGGCTCTATTCAGCATTTTGTCACCTCTATGTTTATCTAGTTTTCTGATGTTTTTTGATCCAAAGAAGTCTGCTACTAAGAATTCCCTGCAAATCTCAGACTTTTATAGAGCCAAGGACTACTACAGAGATGTTTAAGGTAGATGTTTTCTCCTGAGGTCAAGAAAACTCAAGAATAAGTTTTGTCAATTTATTTTAATCATTCTTGTCATCACAGACTTAAAGCAGCTAAAAGTATTGTTAAAAATCCTGCTTAAATTGGTCTTCTGGAAGTAGTAGGTATTCTTCTTCCCACTTCAAGAAACAGAGAGGTATCTCCAAACGAGCTTATAATGTAGTGCTTTGATCCCATAGAACAAATGCTGATTGAATTCTTTCCTGGGTAAGTTGCTTCTACTCCTAAGCTAAGCTTGAAGGAGCTGAGCTTGAAAAGAAAAGGTGAACAAAGAAGGTTCAAGTCTTGAATAATAATTATCGTTATTTTGTACTGACATTCAGGGACTTAAAAGGAAGTATTGGAAAATAATACTTACTTTTTTGACTGAATTTAGCCTGTTCTGAAGCTTTCACAGGTGTATTAATTGTGTTGTTTCATTTATCTTCAACATAGCAACCCTTGCTTTGTAACAAAAGATTCAATTAAGCACTCAAATTAGTTTACAATTTGAACAACTGAAATGCAATTGAACTTCAAAATAAAAAGTCTGAACTTCAAAAAAATAGATCTCCGTGGGAATTTATGTCAAGAGAAGCACTCTGTGGAGATTCGATATCTAGATAGGCCGGATTTTGCTCAGATGTTGATGAGAAATACTCAGGAAGGCCAAAATTCAGCTTTTAAGTTTTGTCAGCTGTAACAGGTGTAGGAAATACTACTTCTGCCCCAAACAAATGGGACAAAGCTTTGTAATAGCTAACAAAGTCCAAGCGAGTCCAAGTGCAGCAGTGGAATACCTGGGAGAACTGTGAGTTAAAGTAATAGATAAAACAAGTGCAGAGTGGATGCAGCTCTGGAACGTTCTGTCCCTTGCAATTCCTTCAAGACAAATCTATCCTGTTTTGCACAGTCATCACAAAGGAGTCTTTAAGATCACTAGTATTATAAAGATTATGCAAATTATTCCAGCAGACTTTGACAGTTTTGTTACTTTTGTGTGCAAAATCAGGTTGGTGGGGGATGGTTTGTATTAAAATATGGGATTGCATACATCATGGTCAGCTGTATATGAGCCAGCAGTGTGCCCAAGTGGCCAAGAAGGCCAGTGACATCCAGGCTTGCTTCAGGAACGGAGTGATGAGCAGGATGAGGGAAGTCATCCTGCCCCTGTACTCAGCATTGGTGAGGCCTCACATCAAGTGTTGTGTTCAGTTTTGGGCACCTTGATACAGAAAAGACATTGAGGTGCTGGAGCAGGTTCAAAGAAGGGCAATAAGGCTGGTAAAGGGCTTGGAGAATATGAGGAGACACTGAAGGGACTAGGGCTGTTTAATTTGGGGAAAAGAAGGCTGAGGGGAGACGTTATTGCTCTCTTTAAATACCTGAAAGGAGCTTACAGTGAGAGCGGGATTTGTCTCTTCTCACTGGTGACAGGTAACAGGATGAGGGAAAATGGCCTCAAGTTGTGCCAGGATAAGTTTAAGTTTGAGATCAGGAAATGCTCCTTTTTGGAAAGGGTTGTTAAGCACTGGAATAGGCTCCCCAGGGGGATGGTTGTGTCACCGTCCCTGGACATGTTTAAAAACTGTTTGGATGTGGTGCTCAGGAGCACAGTTTAATGGAGGGTTGTTAGAGTTACGGTAGTATGGTTAGGTCATGGTTGGACTCAATGATGTTTAAGTTCTCCAACCTGAGTGTTTCTATGATTCTAAGGTTATTAACTGAGCATCCCTTCCTAGTATTATACATACTGGACTGTTTAAAAGGTAACTCAGTCTGGTTTGTCCTGCTGCTTCACTCCCAATAACCAAAATTTTCAAATGTTGTTGTTGTTGTTGATTTGAATGGATGTGAGAAAAGACTTGCTAGCTTGATATTGGATCTATTCAAGTGGAAATCTGGGAAGTACCCTGTTGTGTGTCTTACACCATTCTGCTGTAATACCTGCTATGAATGTGGAAGAGGATTTTAGCTTCTAGACTTTCTGGCCATCGCCCTTCCATATGGTCTTGACTCTATATTTGCTTCAATATTATGAATAAAACTAAGTGAAAAAATTTAGGAGAGCTTTCAGAAGAGGCAACATGTATTTAAAAGTCCACAAGCCATCTGATGTCGAAATATCCATGAAGCTATGACACACTGGCGTATGACACGGACATACTGTACCGTTTTGCACAAGTGACACCTGAAGGGCTCGTCTGTACAAACCAGCATGTATTTTATACTAGGGTAACAATCCACGCTTTTATCAAAATAACATAAAAACAGTAAGTCTTATAATGTCTAGATTGTACACAGTTCTGTGAATTAGGATGCTTGTAAAGATAATTTTTCCCACTCTTACATGATTGCATTCGAGAATCCTCTTTCTCCTCGTATAATTCTGCCCATGTAACAAAAGCAGTGCAGCTTCTGCATAGTGACTAATCTTTATCTACATAATTTGAGACAAAGAAGACAAGTTTGTTTCCCTAGGCTATATTATGTGTCACAGTGTATTGTTTATATGGTGCCAAACAGTTCCGGGTGGTCAGTGAGTCAATCCACCAAGTACATTGCTGTGTGTGTGGAAAGACTTATAGTCCCAACTTGCATCTATATGAGGTTTCATTCATGTATAGCTCTACACAATGCCCAAGTGGGAATAGAAGTGGCTCCTAGCATAGCAGAGTTGGTCATCCCTTCAGAGCATTGACCAACTGTGCCTCCTCTGTCTGAGGTGGAAGATAATATCCCTTGAACAGAGATGAGTCTTTCCAAACCAGAATGGTGCTGTAATTATAAATGAGGCTGTGTGATCAATTTTCTTTCCACATATTCATGAGGGTTGGCTTTGTTTCACAAAGTCAACATCCAGCTCTTTCTAAATAAAAACTTATTTATTTATGTCCCTTTCCCAGAAGGAAACGAATCATATACATATCCCTCCTCATTCATTTCCCAATGATGACTGACTTACTAACTGAGCCCTGACTCCGTGTTTACTAACTACTACTGATTTTTAACTTAGGTGTTGAGACTAAAGAATGGTTCGGCTTTTTTGACTTGCCAGGATCTTTACCTGCTTCCCCCCGAGATTGGAGTTGATAGTGCCCTCTGTAGAGTTTCAATTACAACAGTGCTGGCAAAGCCACCATTGTGTTTGGCGCTTGTTGGTTTCTGATTTGCTCAATCGGCAGTGCTTTGCTCTGAAATGAAAAACATCTGGTTGACTCACATGCTCTGTTTAGACTGGTTACACAAATGCATGATATTATGCAACCCAGACCTGCTATCCTATTTCTTCCCCTTTTGAAGCATTTCATATTTTGCTTTTAATCACATTGGACAGACGGTTGGAAGGCTTCCAGGTGCTGTTTCTCAGATGGTGAGCCTTGCACTTGACCCATCAGCACAGGTCAGCCTGCCACCACCTCATTGTTTTGCAAGAGCTTGCTGTGTCTTTTTTCCTCTGTACCCGTGCAGCTGAACAGAGATAGCTTGTGCCAAGAGACCAGCTGTGGAAGATGGTGAAGCTCTTTCTGAAACACAGTGAGTTGGTTCAGGCAATGTGTTTAGCTCACAGACTCCTTGGACTTTTCCTGTTTGACTTCAGGCTTCTCAGCAGGCAGCACGCAGCTGATAAACCCTTGTCCTCCAGCTTCAGACTAGTCTGTCTTTCCTGTGACGCTTGTGTGAGATGATCCATCTGCGGGATGCATTGTGATGCAGCATGGCGTGAGTTCAGCACATTTCTGACTCCATTACTCCTATCATCCTCATTGGTGTCCTTTTGCTAAACTGCACAAATGCTCACCTTCTCTGGGCTCTTTTCAGCCCCAAAGCGAGCAGGTTTTCTGAGCAGTATGATTGTGAGAAGCTCAGCAAGGGAAAAAGGCAGAGTTGTCCACTTGCTTCCCACTAGGCTGATGGCTGTTGAAAAACAAGGATTTCAGAAAGCTCAAGCTTTCTAAGTTCAACTTTTAATTAAAATACATAATTTAAGAGACTTCATTCTCCAAGAAGTGTGACATTATAAAATCCTGCATCCTATCTGCATTGCTGAAATTGGCATATTGCCTCTATTATGTTGGAGATAGCACAACCAAATTGCACCAGTACAGGTTGGGGGATGACCTGCTGGAGGGGAGCTCTGCGGAAAGGGACCTGGGTGTCCTGGTGGATGACAGGTTGGCCATGAGCCAGCAGTGTGCCCTTGTAGCCAAAAAGGCCAATGGCTTACTGGGGTGCATTAAAAAGAGCGTGGCCAGCAGGTCGAGGGAGGTGATCTTCCCCCTCTACTCTGCCCTGGTGAGGCCTCATCTGGAGTACTGCGTCCAGTTCTGGGCTCCCCAGTACAAAAAAGACAGGGATCTCTTGGAAACAGTCCAGCGGAGGGCCACGAAGATGGTGAAGGGCCTGGAGCATCTCTCCTATGAGGAAAGGCTGAGTGAACTGGGTCTGTTCAGCCTTGAGAAGAGAAGACTGAGAGGGGACCTGATCCAGCTCTATAAATATCTAAGGTGTGGGGGGCAGAATGGCGAGGCCAGACTGTTTTCAGTGGTGAGTGGAGACAGGACAAGGGGAAACAGCTGGAAACTGCAGCATAGGAAGTTCCGCACAAACATGCGCAAGAACTTCTTTACAGTGAGGGTGATTGACGGAGCACTGGAACAGGCTGCCCAGGGAGGTGGTGGAGTCTCCTTCTCTGGAGATGTTCAAGACCTGCATGGATGCCTACCTGTGCTACCTGGTGTAGGGAACCTGCTTTGGCAGGGGGGTTGGACATGATGATCTCTGGAGGTCCCTTCCAACCCCTACAATTCTGTGATTCTGTGATTCTGTGATTCTGTGACTTACCATTGTAATGGTTTGCCAAGCAGACAGAGGCACTGTCTTCATCTCAGATATATATATATATATATAAAACGTGGAGTAATGCTCATTGAACTTGGCTTACTTTGTATGTGAGCCAGTGCAACAACATAATGTGATCGTAGGAAGGACAAGGCTATGGATTGTCATGTCAGATCATGCAGTGCTCTCTGCAAAGACCAAATGGAAACTGTTAATGATGGACTGTCCTGAACACTTTGCTATCATCCTGTGTTTCACCAGCTGAGATGGTGGAGTGGCTCCTTTCATTTGCTTGGAAGTAGCACAGTCTTTGGAGTCCGGAGGTTTCTGGTTCATATCTTCAGATAATTTTCACGCCTTCACATTACCCTTTTTTTAAAATGAGAAGTACCCTGGTGCACCCCCAGATCTTTCTCCTTTATCTAGGTGATGATTCTTTGCTCTATTTGGACAGCCGGGGGAAACATCCTGATATTAGACACAGGGACCTCCTCCTTCGTTCAAGTGAGGAACCTGGGCTGGCTCTGAGGTGCATGCACATGCATAGTCACACACTTGATTCACTGTTTCTCTTGTCCCCCTTTCACCTATTAGTGTCCTCTGAAGGATCAGGTTACCTTGCCAGTGGAAATATATGAGCTCGCTCTGTGATATACCATAACTGCAACAGCAGATCATATAATTTTCCCCTGAAGGCTTGTTGCAGACTATGTCGAGTCATTTGTATTTATGACAGCTTGGGGGTGATTTAGTGCAACCTCACTTTGATAAAAGCCATTTAGAGCTCATAAATATGGGTGACACATTGCCTTCTTGGCTCAGATTTTAAACGCAGAGCTGCATTTACATTACTATTGTGTTTTTATTGGTGGTAAGAAAGTAAGAAAGGTAAGGAGTGGGAGCAAACAGGAAATGGAGGATAGCATGAAATGTAAAAGTGTGCTTGAAAAATGAAGGATGATGCCATTTTAGAGCCTCTCTGCCTTGAAGCACTCTCTAACCCATTTTCTGGGCATCCTCCTGGGCATCTTCTTTGGGGCAATCTCCATGGGCCTCAAGCTCTGCAGCAGGGAAACTGTCCTGTGATTATGAGAAAGCACACACAGGTTGAAAGATCCCTCTGCTTTATGAGGCATTTTTTTCTTCTTTTAAAAACGTGATTAAACCCTAGAGCTGAGGCTGTACAGCCTGGAGAAGAGAAGTCTGTGAGGTGACTAGATAGCAGCTTGTCAGTATCTAAAGGGGAGTTGCAAGAATGCAAGGGGCAGAGTCTTAAACAGGGTCTGTGATGATAGAACAAGGAGAAAAGTTTTCAAGCTCAAATAAGGTAGATTTAGATTGGACATATGGAAAAAGACTTTTACAGTGAGTGTGGTGAGGCACTGGAACAGGTTGCCCAGAGATGTGGTGGATGCCCCTACCCTGGAAGCATTCAAGACCAGGCTGGATGTGACTCTGGGCAGCCTGGTCTGGTGGTTGACCCTGCACATAGCAGGGGGGTTGCAAGTAGGTGATCACTGTGGTCCTTTTCAACCAAGACCATTCTATGATTCTATGATTCTATGATTCTATGATTCTATGATTCTATGATTCTATGATTCTATGATTCTAACAATAGAATCAATAGAATCAAGCTGTGAAGTCCCTGTGCAGGGGAGTTGGACTAGATGACCTTTAAATGTTGCTTCCAACTCTGAGGATTCTACAACTCTATTATTCTAAATTGCAATAAGTTGTCAATTTTCTTGACTTGGGAAACTTCCCCTGGCTCCCCCATGTTTCAACTCCTGCCTGTGAAGGAGTTTATTTTTTGGAGATGTCCTTGTGGCCTTTTTCTCTGATTCTGTACAGGAGGATGATGTCTTGCCAGCCAACTTCCGGATAATAGTGGCACATATCCTCCTTAAACATTTGAACTCAATGCAGCCCTCAGAAATGTACAGAAGTTCTACTTCATTATTTTTTTTTTGCTGGAATTCATCTATTTTGCTCTTGGTTCAGCTGTCTAGAAAGGAAGTGGATTCTCCGAGTAGAGGATAACATGAATTTAGCATTTAGTCTGCACAATAAAAATATTACAAAAAGACTTCCATATGCCAGCAAGTTTTCTTTTAGCTTGGGTGTTACTGTTCTGTGTTGTATTTTTAGCTTAATTTTAAAGGAGACACTCCATGAGCAAATTTATATTCAGCAACTAGATTTCTAAGAAGGTAGGTAATATATGGTCAACAATAAAATACATCTAAATTCAACATACAGTTCTTCGATTCTATGTCCTAGGCTTAAATTAATCATTGATGGAAGCAAGTATGAAGATTTCTCTTGTAATTATTATTCTTATTATTTTTAATCTGTAATGCTCAAAGGATTCTGAGCATCACAGCCCATTGAATTTCACATAAGGATGAGTATTTCTATTTTATAAATAAGGATTGAAAGGATGAAGTGTTTCTCATCTTTGTACTCACTGGAAGAGTCAGGACCTGTACTCGGGTGAGTGTCAAACCACTAAGTTGCCATCAGGTCACCCCTGGCAGACATGCTTTATCCAGTCTTCTTTTCTTTTGAGCATCCAGTGTTGATCCAGAAATGGTTGAGAACAGATCCTGGTGAGTGAGAAATGTATCTAACATGTTTAAGTCTTCAATGGCACAATTATTGATTGAGAGAGATAAGGACCAGGGCACTCAGGTTTGCAGTTATTTTGCTCTTGGTTATGATGCTCAGGGCTATGGGGCACCAAATTAAACTGAACAAGTGAATACTTTAAACAACATCTGCCTGTATCACTAAAACAGATATTTTTCAGTTTCACATGTGCAAAAGCTTTAGCTCGTGATTTAAAATTTTGAATAACATCAATTGTGAAAGTCACCTTTCAAGTCACTGCAGCAAAAGCATTTTAGCGTATACCTGTATGCTTCAAATACAGTGAAAGGATTACAGCTAATCACTTCTAAAGCACTTTCTTATCTTTTTGGAGTGCTCTTCATAAATTATAGTGATCTCATTGAACATTGTTATTAGTTTTGAAGTCTAGCAGGATAAAGCTATCACAGCATCAGTCAAAATAAATCTTGCCTGCCTTTCAAAACATACTTATGGTGTGATGCCAGATATGAGTGGACAGAATTCTGTACCCAACTATTTAATGTTATACTTCAAATAATCAGCTTACCAGTTTGCTGCATCCTCTAAGTTGGACAATGTTTATGTATTACGCCATTGGTTGGATGTTCATAGCATCAAACCCAAAGTAAATTCCAGCAGGGATAGGGAGGTGATTGTCCCCCTCTACTCTGCTCCTCTGAGGCCCCATCTGCAGTGCTGTGTCCAAGTCTGGAGCCCCCAGTACAAGAAAGACAGGGAGCTGTTGGAGAGGTCCAGAGGAGCCACAGAGATGATCAGGGGACTGAAGCACCTCCCCTACAAAGACTGAGGGAAGGCTGAGGGAGCTGGGTTTGTTGAGCCTGGAGAAGAGAAGGCTGTGGGGTGTCCCTGGAAGTGTTCAAGGCCAGATTGGATAGGGCCTTGGGCCTGATCTAGTATTGAATGTGGAAGTTGGTGGCCCTGCATGTGGTGGGGAGGTTGGAGATTCATGATCCTTGAGGTCCCTTCCAATCCTGGCCATTCTGTGATTCTGTGAAGTATTCTTTGAAACCTTTTCTCACAACCTCATTGGGCTGTATGTGTAGTCTTAATGAGGCTTCAGCTTAGCACTGAAGCCGCAGCTCCTGGTCTTCAGCATTGGTTGCAGCTGTTTTGTGTGCAGCACATGGCGCAAGCACGGGGCACCCACCCAACACTTAGGTAACCATAGCCAGAGGAATTAAAAGGCAGCGTGCTTTTCATTAAGCAAATGAAAAGAAAATCACAGTCCCTGCCCCGAAGATTGTACACTGCAATCAGTGGCAGCATTAATGGCGAACTTCACTGCACTCAGAGGAACAGTAAAGCATGCATGATGGGGCCCTGAAGACGAGACAACCAGTAAACTACTTACTTGGCTTTGGTTTCATTAGCCATTAGAGCAGGATAATAGCACTTACCTTACCCCACCAGAGATCAGTTAGTCATTGCTAGCACAATGTTCTGGAGAGATGATTTAAACCAAAAAAAAAAAAAAAAAAAGATCAGCCCTCCAATTCTGGCCGGTGAGTATGTGACCCAGGTTTTGCCATGAGGCTCTGGGCAGTGCTCCAACCTGGAGCACGAGTATGATTACTATAAGACCAGTAAGGAGAGAAGAAGTGCAATGGGACAGCAGCCCTGCCTTTCACTTTTTGGATTCAAGGGTGGGTAGACCCTGAGGAAGCATGTTTGTAGCTGGAAACTGGCTGCTCTGCAGAAATTTGGCCACTCTGCAGAGAGCATTGTGTTGCTCAAAGCTCAGCAGCCTGCTTTGCAGGACTCGGATACGACTGGCAAAAGCAAAGTGTGGGGCAGGTTTGACATCCCTACACAGCGAGGATGTGCAACACCTGTCCATGCCACACCTGGCTCAAGCTGCTGCCATTTATCTTTATCCACATTTTTATTAAAAGTAGATCCTAGAGCAAAGAGATTTTGCTGTGTGGCTTTTTTTCATTAAATGGGCTGATTTGGTCTCTGCTGACTTGAAAAGCCAATCACCAAGCCCTCCGAATCTTTGATCCATTTTTCTACTTAGCTGTTCTCTAAAGGCTCAATTTCCTCTCCTGTCATGCTTTAGAGAGGGGGAAAATACACAGTCTAGTCCCCAAGTTATAATACAATTATTTGGTGCAAGGGAATTTTTTTTTTTCACTTGAATAAATTAGTTGTTAATTAAAGCTTTTTGATGTAGTGCGAAAGAAGTTATATTTGGTACCAACAGCTGTATGCTGTTTGATTTATAGTCCTTTGGGGTGTTGTTGGTTACAGCAATCCATCTCTCCCCCTTCCCCCACAAAACTCACACACACACTTCAAAGACCATTAAGCTCGTACTATGTTTTCAATTAGAAGGAGATTCTTTTCTTGTTGTTGTTATTTTCACTTTTCTATATGGCTTTAAATTCATGGTGGAAACAGAGGAGCAGAACTGATATCTGCAGCGCAGTCAAAAAAAGGCTCTGCTTGGGGCTGATGGGCTGATTCTGGATGGGGTTCCTTCATTTCAGATATTTTGTCTGCAAGCAATGTGCATTCACAGAGAATTTCCTTCAGTTTCCAGTTAAAGCAACCTAACTTGCTATTGTGAGAACAAAACCTTTTTTCCAGGTAACACATAAAAGACTTCGGTTAAAGTATCACCTTAGTAACACCTTAGTCTTCACCCTAGGCAAGATTAGGGACCTGAGAAGGTAAGTTGATGGGAAGTTGGAAAACATTTGTTTTAATTCCTAGCTTAAAAAATACAGAATATAGCAGAAATGATGAAAAAATAGAGAGTAAAATGGTGGTGGAAGTCATGGATTATGTTCAAATCCTTTTCTCTCTTCTAATCCTCTATAAAGAGTAGATCAAATCTGATGTGCATTTGTGCTCGTGCTTAATTGACTGAATAGTTGATCTCCAGCTTCTCAGAAATTACTCAGCATTCCTCTGTTTAGCTCTGTTTAGCTGTTACTGCTTCTCACTGGGCCAACATAACTTTACACAGAATCACAGAATCACAGAATGACCAGGGTTGGAAGGGATCTCAAGGATCATGAATCTCCAACCCCGCTGACACATTTAGGTACTGAAAGGCTGCAATGAGGTCACCCCGCAACCTTCTTTTCTCCAGGCTGAACAAGCCCAGCTCCCTCAGCCTGTCTTCATACCTGAAGATGCTCCAGTCCCCTGATCATCTCTGTGGCTCTCCTCTGGATCCTCTCCAATAGCTTTCTGTCTTTCTTGTGCTGGGGGCTCCAGACCTGGACACAGTACTGCAGATGGGGCCTCACAAGAGCAGAGTAGAGGGGGACAGTCACCTTCCTGTCCCTGCTGGCACCCCTCTTTTGATGGAGCCCAGGATACCATTTGCTTTTCGAGACACAAGGGCTCATTTCTGGCTCATGTTAAGCTTTTCATCTATCAAGACCCCCAGGTCCTTCTCCGCAGAGCTGCTTTTGTGCCTTCCTCTCTTACATCCCTCATCAGGAAGGAGGATAATGGGCTGGGAAGAGCTCTGTTGGCTTTTGACTATTTAACTTGCTGGTTCGGGAGGGGATTTTCTGTATATGATGTTGTTTTCAGTCAATTCCCAGCATGGTGTTCATTAACTGTAATGGAAGTTACTGAGCTGAAAGCATGTTTCTTCTCATTGGTTTGCAGCTGGGATTCTGTGCCCGGGCAGTGGCAATGGGACTGTTTGGGCTTATGGGCTAACACTTAGGGAACTTTTAGAGATGACCTAAACTCTGCTGAGCAAGGTAACAGGTTCAGCTTCCCATACAGATGAGAGTGAAAGCCTTGTCCTGCTACTGCCATTTAATTTGTTTTAATACGATAGGGGGGAAAATGGGTCTTAATTAATTGCCTTCTACTCCAGGCTCAAGAGGAAAACCTGCTTTGGAACAAATTAATGCAATCAGAATCTGCAGGTTTCAAGTCCGCTGGCAGAGTTCCCTGTTTCTGAGCAAATGCATCTAAGTTTCCAGCTCTCAAGGATGGGAGAGGCATTCCTAAAAGGCGGTAGCTGGAGATGCAGCCTTTTGGCAAACAAGAAGAGTTGGAATGAAGGGATGCTTCTTCCTGTCCGCTGCTTCCCCCAGGAAGCATGACAGTCACAGTGGCTTTAAATCCTTCCTGTAACCATTGGATCTGAGTCAGGGATTAAGGAAGAGGCTGGGTGAAGGTACAGATCAGCCCTGCTGGAGATGGATGGTCACAGAGGAGCACAGATACCTTTGACACATTGCCGGGGAAGCACTTTTTTCTCTGTTCTCAATGAAACTGAGTTTCATCCTTTCTCTGTTACCCATAAACTTCATGATTTATTTAGATAACTAGCATTACTTTTCTCTTCTTGCTACCTCTGCTGGATGCAATGCCTGCCTGCTGCACAATTTCTGGATTTTCACACTGATCTTTGTTTTAAGTAGTCACATCAGTTGCACACAATGCTCAGTACAACTGCACATTCATGGCTGCTGAGCTGGGGACAGGGTGAATAAGCCACTGAGATTGATAGGAGAGTGGGGGAATGCCCATCCATATCAGCATGATAGCAAATACCTTCCAGTTTTAGCACTATATTGTTCAAACAACCTATTCTTAGAAGGACTTATTTATCTAAAGATCAGCTTAATGTTCTGGTTCTCAGGCTTGTAGAAAATATATTTTCTGAGTCTTTGAGGGACTTTCTGTTTGCTCTAGATGTCATTTGTTTTAGTAGAACCCACAGAAATAAAATATTTTAAGTTTCATAAATGAAATTGATAGTAACCCACAAAAAGGAGAGCTTGTTCATGAGAAGTATGATCTATGTTCCTTTGTCACTTAGTTCTTTTTGCAATTTCTGATTATTTTTTGTTCTACCTGATTGATATTAACTGAAAATAAAATAAAATAAACAAAAAAAATCACAGTTATCTAAAGAAGAAATTAGACTTTTGCACATACAGAAGGAAATACATATTCTGAGGTGTGTGCATGCTGCCTTCCCACAGGAAACAAGGATAGGTATTTTATGTGTGTCTTCATTGTCCATATTTCTACATTACTCTCAACAAAGAATATCTTGACTTTATCCAGTAAAAAGAAGTAAGAATAACATATGTGCCAAACACACGGGAAAGCTATGCTGAGCCTGCCCTTGTGTGACACTAGTGGTGCTTCATACAAGTTCCCAGTAAGGTGCTGTATTCTTCTGAGATAGCTGAAGAGGTGATACTATTATTCTGTTGATTCTGTACAACCAGCCGAAATTATTGGCTGCTGAATTATCCAGGCATTTGGAGAGAAAGGGGAGAAGGAAAAATCAACTGTTAGCTGTGTGTGCAGGTAAATGGACCCATCCAAAGTTACAGGCAAAGAAAAGAGAAAATAGAGTGAAGGAAGTGAAGAAGGGAGAGCGTAAATGCGGGAAACAAAGATGGAAAACCTGTTAGCACATGGCAAGTGCAAGGGGGGACCTAGCCATGGAGGGGCACTGAACGGGCTGTTGCAAAGTGCTGGTGCAGTGGGGAAGGTTGAAGGGGAGAGGAGCAACTTGGGGCTGCATCTGGTATCAGAGCTATCCTACAGGGATCCAGAGGAAGAAACAATGTGGTGAGAACTTGGCCAAACTATGTGCAGCTGTGCCTGAACAGAGCCGCTGGGTGAAGTTACTTGTTGAGAAACTCAAAGGGTCTATGTTATTTGTCATCTTCCTGAATGAACTGCAGGAACAATTAGCACAGTGTGTATGACAGGGCAGCAGCACAGACTCCTAAATGTGGCTTACTCAACATGTTCCACATTCTCACAGGTTTGGAGACCACCTTGTTTTCTTGTCAGCAAAGCTGACTGTTTTGTGTTCCTAATGTATCAAAGGCTTTCATAACTTTTTATTTTATTTTTAAAGAAGCTGTAATATCTCCACTGTTTGAAAAGGAGACATTGAGTTTTGGCAGGGATAAAAGTTCTGAGGCTGAAGACATGCCTTTCCCTTCTCCCATGAAACTCCCCTCCGTTCTGGCTGAGTTATGAGCTGTGCAAGATTGCTGTTCCCCATTTCTCACTTATGTTTCTCAGGAAAATGCTGGCAGTCGCTCAGAATAATAACTGAACATGAATCTTCTGCAGAGCCGGGACCACATCACTGCCAAAGCAAAAATAGCAAAGGCTGCATAGAAAAACCCCCAGGGGCTCATGGGGCAGGTGTAGCAGCTTGGCCAAGGGATGAGGAAAGGAGGAGGGCTGGCTCCATCTCTTTCTCTATTCCCAGCACCTAGTCCATGTGTACTATGGCATCAGTATGGAGCATGGCACATCCATTCCCAGTTGCTAAAGAGAGAGAAAACCCATCTTCATAGCATCCTCCTGTGTTACTACTTGCTAACCTCTTTCAATCTCCTACTAGCAGTAGTTGTAACAAGTCTTGAGAGCCAAAGCACCGCATATCTCCAATGCTCCTCAGTGCAGGAAGGAATGGTTGTGCTTTTGGACCCAACATAATTTCAATTTTCTGTGTTCCCAACAGAAGATAACATGGAACAAAGCTTTCAGGCTGCCAATTTAGCTGGCTGGAAGTGGGGAAGCACTGGGTTAATCGCTGTGGTATAACCATGGTGCAGGCTGCTGCATGCTCATCGTGTGCTGGTGCAGTCAGAGATGTACCCAGTCAAACAGAAATAATTTTTCAGAAATAATAGCTGTAAATTTGGGAAATTCCTGATTTTGTTTGTTTGTTTGTTATTTGCCTGCAGTCTGAAGGTCTTTCTTATTACAATGGTCAGTATATTAAAGACATAGAGTGTATGACTCTCTAAGTATAAATACACATTTTAGATTATATACATCTGAATGGCCATGTAAGCATCACCATACTGGATGTATGCATGTTTGGCATGACGTAAATACAAATTGCATCTTGCAGTGGTACAGTGCAGAGCACCAGCAAACCAGCCCTTTTTTGAAAGCTGAATTTTGGGAGTAGCTTTGCTGACAAAACAAACGAACAAACCTTGTTTTTACATACATGCACGTGGAGCTGAGCACATTGCTGGTGCTCATCAAGCACAGGCGGCTGCATGAGCCACATCTGCCCTGTGCAACTGCTTTATTTCATTCTGAATATCAAGGAGATCCTCCCTCCCTCCCCGGACCTGTGGGCTCCTTTTCTGACAATGCACAATCGTATTGCTCGTTGGAGTGCCTGTCATTAAGCAATGTGCTGATTATTCTGGCAGCTCCACTGCTCAAGTCCCCATGGACAGAGTCAGACATGGAGAGAATTGAATTTTGCCAAGGACGGGGCTAAAGGTCATTACATGCAGTGGACAGCTGTGTCTAGTCAAATCGAAACTATTACTCCAAGTGTTACCAACAGAATAGCTGATAGCTCTGTTGTCAGTTCATTTACACTTGCATCCTGCTACAAATTAAAATGAAATTGTGGTGCACTGAAGGAGTGGAAAGTAGGTTTTCTGCCAAGTGACAATTCCTTATATCACCAATTTCCAAGTGCAGTCATTATAGGTCATTGCTAGGGTTTTTTGAGATTTCCAGCACTGAGGATTTTAGGATCCTGATTTTCTGCCATGGGCAAAATTCCCCTTAGCACCTGCTATCATCTTCTTATCCCTTAGGTTGAAAAGGAAATGTAGAGCTCTGGTAACTGTCTTCTTTTCTCAGCTCTGCTCTCTAAGAATAATATGAAGTACCAAATTGTTCCTTCACTTCTCCCACTTTCCAAGTTTTTTTTATTTTTTTTATTTTTTTTACCTCAAGCATGGTACATAGATTCGGACAGGAGGAAATCTATGAAGTGTCTTAAGAACTCGTCCTTATGGGGGAGAATGGCAGGGAGAGCAGCTTTGCAGCAGTGCTTATAGCCAGTGCTCATCTCCACTAAGTGCAACATCTCCCCCAGATCCCACTCTCCATGCACAGCTCAGCATATGCCTTCTGGGCAGAAATACAGACTCTCCCAGGATCCTTGGTGGGCCCTAGCAACCAAGCTGAATGCCTGTGACTTGACCACATTTAGAATAAACTTGCCCAAAAACATCAATGCTAATTAGCCTGTGTTATGAATGGATTAAGTGAGACACCAGCTGCAGCAGGGCATTTTGATTTGGGTTGCGGCTCAGTAATTAGATGCACATAAGCTGGCTGGGGAGCTGTCAGTCAGCAAGCAGCAGTTTGCTTGGCGTTGTTGGGAAGAAGAGATTTCTGTGTCCCATCATCTGTTTTGCTGTGAATCTACTCAGCGTTCAGCATGAACTGAAATCCTTCCTTGAGCTACAGCTGTGCAACTTGGTAACTTCAGAACTTATCTCCTAATGCAGCTGAGCAATGCTGTTCCATTTATGATGCAAAGTGTTCTTGTATCGCAGATGGTAATGTTAACATCACTCTTCCTTTTGATCCATGCCAATCTTTTCCCTGTTATCTCATCTACTGTTGATGTTTATAATGGGGTTTGCAGGAAAAGGGGTTCGTCATAAATGAACAACATTTATGATATAAAAGTATTCAAAATCAATCTGAGACGCTGAAAATATGTGAATGTAGTTATGGACACGTATGCCCATACCACCTGGTGCCCAGCCAGACTGGTTGTCCTGATCTACCTCTCTAGCAGATGGGGAGAAATAAGAACCTCCAGTAAGACAGATCCATCCATTTCAGACACTGTCAGTGTTAGGAGGAGAGGGATCCCTAGAAGGAGCCCCCAGTTGTAAGTTTAGATTATTTGTCTGTTTTTAAAAAGTCAGTCAGTAAGTAAACTCCACTTTTCCTCCCAGATCTGGACCTTGATTGAGAATGAAATATTCAGACAGCATCTTTCTTTAAAATAAGAAAGTAAGGCTTTAAAATAAGGCTTGAAGGTAAAAATGTGGTGTGACTATTCCTGACACAGAGCCCCACAGATTTATTTACAGAGCCCTTATCAGCTCCATAAATAAAGGGCATGTGCATGCAATGGCTGACTGCATCTTCGATTGCAATACCAATGTTTTAAAAGCCTGCTGATGGAATATCTGCTGATTTCATTACTTCTCCAATATCTTTGCAGGTAAGTAACGCGTTATACAGTATCATCCGTAGGAATGCATGACTGGAAGGGACAGCGTGTAAAAATTCTGGATGCCCCGTTGCCTTCCCTTACCTTCCAGGAGAGAGAAACATTAGGAATGATGTACTCATTTAATAGGTGGAGTTGGTCAAATAAAAGCCCATTTGCAGTGCAGTAGGTTTTACTTTTTCTTAAAGAAAAGAGAACAAGTCTGTCTTGTCATTAAGAGCGCTGGCTGAATGAACAGCAGAGCAAAAATCTTTTTCATAAAATAGAACCATTGAATTGTTTGAATAGGAAGGGTTATTTAAAAGTCATCCAGTTCAATCCCCTGCAACAAACAGGGACACCTACAGCTCAGTTGGATGCCTGGAGCCCCAGCCAGCCTAAACTTGAATGTCTCCAGGCATGGGGCATCCACCACATCTCTTGGCCACTTATGCCAGTGATTCACTGCATTTATTACAAAAAACTTCTTCCTTATGTGTAGTCTAAATTCTCTCAGTGTGAAACCATTTCCCTTTGTCCTGCCACAACAACAGACACTGCTAAGGAGTCAGTCCCCTTCTTTCTTACAGCCCTGTTTAGATACTGAGAGGCCACTCTCAGGTCTCCCTGCAGCCTTCTCTTCTGCACGCTGTACAGCCCCAGCTCTCAGCCTGTGCTCATAGGAGAGGTGTTCCATCCCTTGGATCATTCTGTGGCACTTTTCTGGACATGCTCCAATAGCTCCATGTCTCTCCTGCACTGAGCATTCCCCATCTGGACACAGTGCTCCAGATGAGGTCTCACAGCACAGAACAGAGGGGAAGATCCCCTCCCTCACCCTGATGACCACACTGCCTTGGATGCAGCCCAGGATACCATTGGTTTTCTGGGCTGCAGGGGCACATTTCCAGCATATGTTCAGCTTGCCATCCACTAGGCCCACTGCTCAAGTCTATCTAGGACTGTCTGGATGGCATCCTGTCCGTCAGATGTATCTAACATACTCCACAGCTTAGAGTTATCTGTGAAAAGCTGAGAGGGTGCACTGATTTCACTGCTGATGTAATTGATGAAGATATTAAAGAGCATTGGTTTTAGTACTGACCCCTTACAGATACCACTCATCAGTAAATTGTGCTCAGAAAATGTACTGGGGCTATTACTATTAGTCAGGCGAATGGGAAGCATCAGGCATTACTGAAAAACAGATACACTGGTGAGTTACAAGGTACAGTGGCGAGCCTCAACATCGCAATAACAATTTGAGGAGCCCATGTTCAAATTTAGCCTGTCCCTGAGCACAGACCAGGCAGTATTAAATCAGCAGTATGGCATATGATGTTGTTAGTAGCCCCACCAAACTAAACTGTGTCTTTATGAGAAGAATTTGTAAACTGTAACTTTTAGCAAAGAACAAACTGTTTCCTCACACAAGTTTTTCATCAAGCAAGTTCATTTTAGTCTCATTAAAAATATATACATTAAAAATGCTTGCTTGGGCCAGTGTCAATTAAAAATTCTGGATTTGAGGTTGGTTGTTTTTTTTTTTTTTTTAATTATTATTTAAAAATATATATAAATAACCAGTACAATGTGATTTTGTCTTGGCTGAGCCACCAAGACAAGCCACCACCCTTGAGCACCCAGGCATGTAGACTTGACAATGCCCACTGGATTTGCTTGGAGTTCTCCTTCTTTTCCCAGATGTGTGCTTTTGGGCCAGTGCCCTATGGCAACAAGAGCTTGCTGTGTTTCTTTGAGCTTGTTCATACAAGATTGAATCAACAAGTTGTTTTGTCACTGACAGGTGCTGAAAAGAGGATCCATACTGCTATGGGACACTGTGCTAGCAGAGCTCTGACACACATTTCCAGAGAGGATGTGGAGTCTCCTCTGTAGAGATCTCCAAAAGTCATTTGGCCTGGACACCAGCTCTGGGTGTCCCTGATGGAGTCATGTTGGACCAGTTAGACACAGAGGTCCCTTTCCACCTTAATCAGTCTGTAATTCTGTGATTTGACACTGGGCAATGAGATGAACTCACCAATCTACATGTATACTCAAATTTATTGTAGATTTTTTTTGTTTTGTTTTGTTTTGTTTTTAGTCAGAGGCAGAGAAAAGCTGTTAGCCATCAAGCAGCTTAAGAGAAATGAGTTTCTGGGCCTCTGTCCAGTTACTCATACCTCATCTATTTGATATGCACACAAAAGTTTAAAACACTGCTTCTGGATTCAGCAGATGTAAAGGGGATGGACATCATAAGGAGGCCCATGGAAATGCCTTCCAGCTCTGGATCAGATGAAGAGGTAGGCAGCAAAAGAGTTTTAGCTTTATGGTCTTTCGTAATTAGCATCCACAGCTGAGGAAATACCATAAGACATTTTCCACAAGTATTCATTAGCTGTTGGGTTTTTATAAGCCTGGTCAGACTTTGTACACTTTCTTCCATCATTCCATCTTGTTTGCTCTTGGCAAATATTACAGCAAACATGTTTTTGAGCTGGAGTGTTTGTGGAGGCCACGAATACTGGGGAATATTCCTGAATACTGCCTTTAATATTCCCACAGGAAACCTGCTTCTAGGGATTGTAATGTCCCTCTGTTCAGGAGACAAACATTGCCGTGTTGTACACACATTTAACAGCTCATGAATTGGGAAGAGATCAAGAAGAGTTTTTAGAAAGGAATTTCAAATACATATTTTTAGGCAAATAGCAATCTGCTAATAGTTCACAAATCAGCATGCTGAATATGTCAAATGCTTGATTCTTTCACAGTTCCCCATTTCTGGGACATAAGTTCACAAGTAAATTTTGAAAGAAAAAAAAACAAACAGATAGTTTACATGCTATTCTCATCATTTTTGTCTTTATGGAATAAAATATTTTTTTATTTTTTTTATTCTTGTCCCCCTTTTTGAATCTGGTGTGCCTAGAATAGCTTCCATAACAGAGTTTCTTATTGACTGATCTCCAACTAAGAGATTCTTACTCTTGACTCCTGCTTAGATGGATGATTTCTAAGGCTTTTCTTTTTGTGACAATGAATTGGTCGATGTTTGTATTAAGCTATCCTAAGTGCACTATTAAATGGGCAAAACTTCAACAATAAACAGGCTGACTGGCTCGGTGATAAATTGAAGAGAGGGGGAGATGTGTATTTTTAGACAGAAGAATCATCATGGAAATTGTCTGATTTCCATGCAGTTGGAGAAGGGCTATGTGGAAATATGCTTCAAATAGACAACAGACGTTAGCTGCTCTTAAATCAACTGGACTATGCTAAAAAAAAAAAAAAAAAAAAAAAAAAAAGGAGAATTTGTCTGGTCAGTGCCTATCTTGTCCTAAGGCTTGCATAGGGTCTAAGCATTTCATAGTGTTGGAAGCAAAACCTTCAGGTTTTTGTTAAAACACTCTTAAGTTCTTCCTGTCATTGTGACTTGCAAGCAGCGCTGAATGTTTTGCCTTTCTGCTATGTGAGAAAAAGATAAGGGCATTTAAATACGCAATTAAAAGCAAGGGAGCGCTTTTAGACCTTTGTGTTGTTTTCTCAAGGTTTGTAGTACTATTAAAAAATGACCCATTCCTGAATTTTTCTACTGTTAAGCATATCAGAGGATCCTGTTCACAGGTGGTTATATCTGATCAGGATGGACTACTGTTTCTGCTGAACAGTGAGCAAGTGGGACCTAAGTTCTCTGAATTGAGAGAACCTCAACCCTGCAATGTTTCCAGCCTGTCAGAAATTCAGGGCATGTGGGCAGTCCCAAGAGATAATTATCATCATCTGAAATTTGCCAGATATTCCCCACATCCAATGAAAGCCTTGTGGATTAGAGCAGAAGGCACACGGAAGCCTGAGGTTCAAGGTCCAGAGCCTGCTCCCAGCTCTGCCTCTGCTCACTCCAACCCCTGGCAAAGCTGCACCTCTTCTCCAATCTGTACAAAGGAGATAGCAGTATCTGTCTCACAGGGAGTGTTAAGAAGCTTAATTCATTAATGTTTACCTAGAGTTTCTAGCTCCTCAGATGGAAGACTCTATAAAATAGTGACAATGTATTGTTAATTGCCTGCTTACACTGAATAGTGAAGGGAAAATAAGGAGATGGTTATTGGAAAGCGGAGGTGAAATTAGTGATGAGCCACACCAGTCTAGTGCCTTTAAGTTAAATAGTTTAGTGGTTTGGTTTCCCATTACCACCATCTTTAACATCTTGAGTCATTTCTATTGGTCTGTTATTTGATCTCCAGTTTACTTTAGCAGAAATCAAGATGCATCTGGGTCTAAGAATCAGACCTCTTAAAGCAAAGAATATATTGTAGGCTTAATTTGGGACGTAATTCCTGAATTCATTCCATTGATTTAAATAGAAAGAGATCTGATTTGCAGAATTTGATTTCAGAGTTTCCATCTGGAATTTACAACCTAACATATCAGAAAAACAACCTTGCACATCTTTACAACTGAGAAGCACAACATGATATCGATCTGAATCGATAAACTCTATGAAGTATGAAGATCTGATGAAACTCTAATGTTCAGTGCACTTCAAATGTATAAGTATCTTTCTTTGTTTATTTGCTTATATGATTTGGTTTCATGGATTTGTCCTCTTCATTCGCAGAATTACAGGACTGTAGGAGCTGAAAGGGACTTCTGGAGATCCCCTAGTCCATCCCCCTGATAAAGCAAGTTCCATATAATGGGTTACAATAAAGCATTCAGGCAGTCTCATAATACCTCCATAGAAGGAGACTCCACCACCTATGGGCCACCTGCTTTTGTACTTTGTTCAAAGAAAAGGTGATCATTCATACCTTCCTGCATTCCAGTTTGTGCCCATTATCCTTTGTTCTGTCACTGGGCACCACTGTAAAGAGGTCTGGCAGGAAAAAAAAAAAAAAAAAAAAAAAAAAAAAAAAAAAAAAACTGGTTTATTGAGTCCTTATCATCTGGATTTCCTACAGTGTGATTTCATGTTTGGACTGACAGTAACTTTTTGTTAGCATTTTGGAAGGTATCAGGAACAAAATTAGGTGGCATATCTAATATCATTTGTATGTCTATATTTTTTTATTTACAACCATTTTTCCATAAAGCCTGACTTTTTAGGATCAGTCTCTGTGATATCTTCAGAAATTAATCACGGGCAAGCAAAGGGAGAACCTTACCCAGCGCTCTTTCTTCCTTTAAAACACATCACCTTTTAGTTTTCTACTCAAATTATGCTGTTTATATATACATATATATGTATATACGTATAGGTATTGTGTAGCCATTTCTCACTTATCCTGCAAAGGGTGAAACTCTCATCTGGTATAAATTGACAATTCTATTCAAATCAGGACAAAGATATTAATTCGCTCCAGCTGAGGCTCTGGCCCTAGAACGCCAGAGGAGAGCAAGTTTTGCAGAGCATGGGTTTTCAGGCTGTGTGGAAGGTTTTGCTGTGTAACTTAGCTATGTGTCTAGGCTCAGTGCTGTGGGAAACTGCCTATTTGACATCTGTGGCATACGTAGCAAATGCTTTGGCAGTTAGAGTTAATGCCTTTTGAATTTGCAGGTTGTTTACTTTCAGCTTGAACATGGATTTGCTTTCAGCTTCAGTGGGAAATCTAACATAAGAAATAATAGGACCAGCCATCTGTCCAAAAGGGTATGAGAATTTCTGTTTTTGAAAACCAATAACAGAGATCAGGGACAAATTCACCCCATGTGTACTCTCTGGCAAATTATTGCTCTGCTCCTTAGATTTCTGAGCTGGGACTCAATCCCTCTTGTGCAGTGTGAGCAAGAGCAGATTTAGGGGATCAGACCTGTAAAATGAACATGGTCAACATCCTTTTCCAATGGTCGCTTCTACAGACAAGTTCTATTACAGCCCTTTCTTCCTCTGCTCTGATTTACAACCCATTTTGGCATGCAAAACCTACACCTGCAGAGCAGTCTGCTCAATCGGTGCTGAAGACTGGGCTCTCTGGGGAGCAGTAAACAGCACGAGTGAATGGGAACCCCGGTCCTTCGCCAGTGTTTCCTACAAGGAAATATCAATCCATGTGTTAGTCATCGGCAGGGAAAGGTATAATGGCTAGGTAGATTGGGTCACTTTTTCAGAAAAGCTCAGAGCCAGATTTCTCAGCACTTGAAAGGGTCCAGAAATTTTACTTTCTTTCCTTCAAGCCAAAAGTTAAACTCATCCCTTCCTCCGTCCATCTAAACTAAGACGCTGAAAAGGAGCCAAGCTTTCACAAAAATGATCAGCATCCTGCTGCTCTTAATAGGACACAATGAACAGACTTTGCAAATAGCTCATCATGCAGTGTGGAATGGAACTACCCCCAGTTCACACAAATGGGGACCTGGGCCTCCTGTATCTGTCTTGGTTATCCAAAAGAAATGATTCCAAGTGGAGTGGAAAAATACATGAAAGTGCTGTGTTGAATGGAAGGCTAAATTCTTGTTTTGGATATCTGCACAGTGCAAAGTGTTGACTTTGTCCATCATTTCTGCTGATAGGGTTGTATGGATTGAGTTACCATCATTTCTACTATCTAAAGAAAGATCTGAGCCTTGATCTCCAAACCGCGTGGACATCTTGGAGATTGGGTCTTGAGTAATTAATAAAGAAAACCAAAAAGGTAGAAAAAGACTACAGGAAGCAATGAAAGGGGAACATCACCTGGTCTTCAATAGACAAAACATTCATTCTTTACTATACATATAGTCAATGGATGTGCTCCTATCCTTTTAAGGATGACTACTCCAGGGAGTTGGGGTAGCTAACAATATCCTCCAAAGCATGCTGACATACTGAGCAATATTACTTGAGATATCCTGATGTACATCCAGCCAAAGATTAAAACCGGCCTTGAAGCAAAACTTTTTGTCCCAAGGACTAAAGTAAAGCATATGGCTTTCATCCCAATAGCAACATCCCTAGGCTATTTTACCTCAATTATACTCTGATTTAAGAAAAATGGAGAGCACTGTATCATGTTCAAACTGTTTTCTTTCCTCCTTCTCTGTCAAATTATGTCAACTGCAGATCTGATATGTTTCAAGATTGGTTGGGGAAACAAGGATCTCTTCAAAGTCCTTATTTTGATTATTGATTCAATAGTATTTACTGATTAATAATGACCCAAGGCTAACAGGCTCATTTGAATTGGGAATGCTGTGATCTTGCATGCTATCTATAGCAAGACTAGACAGATAAGTAGTTTACTTAAGACCAGAGAAATGAAGCTTGTAGTCTTCTTAGGGAAGACAGGGTTTTTTTCTTTGTTTGTTTGTTTCTCACATCAGTTTTCAGGGTGTCTTTTCTTTTAAAGGTTTCCATAGAATCACAGCATCATTTTTCCTTATTTCCCTTGTATGCGTGCAGTCATGAGAACCAAGATGGCTTGAAATTAAATAAGCACAGTCCAACCTTAAAGTCAAAGACTTTGCGGTTTTAGGTTTGCTTGGAACTAGAAGCAGAAGAGCCAAAATGCTGCATAAAGGAAAAAGAATTAAAAAAAAAAAAAAAACCAAACCAAAACAAAAACAAAAACAAAAAAAAAAAAACTGTTTTCGTGGTATTTTTGGCATAAGCAACAGCTCTGAGAGATACTGGAAATCATACAACAGGGGATTGTTCTTAACATATTTCCAGCCCTTCTCTCAAGACTGAGGGCTTTAGATAACCATCTGCATGTGGATCCCCATCCAAAATAAACTACCAAATCCTTAGTAGCTCACTCATCACTAAATAGTGATTTCTCCCATGCTCGTCTCTCCCTGTGAATGTGCACAAACAAACGTTCTTCAAGGCATCCTAAAAGAGGATGCTTTTCTTTGCTCATAACATTTTAATTGCCTCTCCACCAAGATCTTCTGCCTGGCAGAAGGAAGAAAAAGAAGAAAGCAATGAACTGCCCCATGCTGTCCAAAGGATTTCCTGCTTTCAACCTAACAGAACACATTGGCATCACTTTGTCCCCATTCTCCTTTGCTGCATCTTCTGTCTGTTTTGCAGAGGGTTTTTGTCGTTGTTGTTGTTGTTGTTTTTCTCTGTCTCAGCC
This sequence comes from Tetrao urogallus, assembly GCF_951394365.1. Taxonomy (NCBI): domain Eukaryota; kingdom Metazoa; phylum Chordata; class Aves; order Galliformes; family Phasianidae; genus Tetrao; species Tetrao urogallus. Next base: position 72,676,468 of record NC_136816.1, read on the forward strand.
TGGAAAAAACAACATCTGCTCCCTTCCTGCACCCATCCTTGTTGGTAGTGTGGGTGACAGAGGCAGAGAAATCAGCACAGTGTCAGCAAGAGTTTAGCCCCAAGCTGGGACCTGAACTTTCAGCCGCAGAGCATAGTGCTGGGTCACTGCACTAAAGCAAGCCAGAATGATACAAAGTGCTTGCTTACTCTGGGAAGGAAAACATCAGAAGTCAGTTAATAACAATCTTTAGGCACCATCTATTGTGAGCTTACAGCAGCAGTGATCCCCACTTTTCCTGGAAAAGATCACCATGTAGTGTAGGTTTACTGTCATAACCCCTGAAGTGACACAGCATTTGGATGCTGCCTGTGCATGAGGAGCATAGCATAGGTCAGAGTAGATTTTAGAGCCATTGAAGCTGGAGATGGAGTGTGTGGACCCGACATACTGCACGCTTTGTGAAGTTTTCAGCTCTGAGAACCTGAATGATCATGTCTGCCAATAGTTAAAGTGCCTAGAAAGTAGATGCTAAAATATTCTTTCCCACTTCATTTTGCAACTGAGAGCTTGTTAGTCTGTAATATCTTTTATTTATAGTTCCTTTCCACTCAAAGCATCTGAAAATGCTTCTGTTTATGAGTCCGTTCAATGAAATACAGATACCCCCAGGCAAGGATGTTTCTCTATGGTGATGACCTCAGAGTCCTCTTAGCCACTGATGCACATGAGGAACTCATCCACTTTGCCAGATGCAACCAGCAGGCCCTCAAGATTGGAGGGAAGGGTAAAACCTACACTAAGCCTGAGGATCAATAAAGACAGAAAATCACAGGGTAAACTGGCTAGGAGAGAAGATACAGTCTGATGATGGCTCTGTTTGGAAGCAGATGTTAGATAAGTCAATGCCAATGTTCAGCAATATCCTTGTGCAATGTTTCAAATAATGAAGCCACAACTCTTAGGAGGATATGTGGGGTCCTACCTGGATGTTTCTCCATCCAACCCAGCAAGGGCCAGCTATGCTGTGCTGGCCTGGAGAAAGCTCCAGTGTAGAACCTAGCTCAGTGGATGTGTCGCAGTGGTGGTGTTGCTTCTAAAGGGATGTGCACACGGTTTTAGTGTGCACCTACTCATGCCTCTTAATGACCACAGCCATTGAAGGGCATCTGCTTGTTTTCAGCCCACTTCAGTGTTTGCCCATTGACTGCTCCATACTCAGCAGCTGGCATCAGTTGAAGGATCAACTCTTCCAAGTGGCTCCTGGCAGATACTCTGTGCCACCAGCCCATCACTTTCCTGCTGCATTCAGCATGCAGGCTAGGGAAAAAAAGTCAGACCAACTGATGTCTTTATGATTCCAGCCTGCGATTTCTGCTTCATCCACAGCCAGGTGAGATTTTGCCAAGATACATATTAGGCAGCTGCTCAGGACACTGCTGTTTTGTCTGTACCACCCTGAGCATGCTGTCTGTCTGTCTTGTGGTCTGTCTCTGTGACCCAGCTTTCCAGTCGCTTGCTCTGCTATTCCCCAGGGCGACCAGAACATGGTTGGTAAGAATCAACCAGGTGCTTTTCTGGTCCTCCCAAAGGACTCACAGCTTTAGCAAGTAAAAGCATCGGGGCTGGGATGCAACATATGTCCATCTGTCCCACAGCATTCCTTCTGCCCTGACTCCCCAGGAGTCACATCTGATGTGCCAGTAGAGAAGGGAGCCCAACCTGTCTCCTCAAAGTCCCCAGATAATCTCACTGGTTTCTCACAGGATTGTACTCTGTTTGGATCTTCAGCCTGGCTTGCTGCTTAATGTACTCCTGCCATTGCTTTTGCCATGCTGAAATCCTCAGTGCATCTTCCCTCCCCCCTGCACATCCCTCCCAGACCAATTCAGCATCAGTAACATACTTCTTATTATTTACCCTCAAAATATCTCTTCCCTCCAAGCACCAATGATGTGCACATAATGCCACTTTTTCTCCACTATGAATATGTGCATTTCAAACTCTGATTTAGTTGGAGTCATTTGGGCTGAAAGTTGGCTCTCTTGGATCTTTTCCCATGAGGAAGATGCATTTTGCCCCCAGACAAAGCTCCCCCAAGGAGGAAGATGTGTTTTCTCATCCTGGCATCTGTAAAGCTGTTTTGCCTGCTTTCAGGGCATCTGTCCCTCCCTCCTTCTTCCTCAGAGAAGAGCATACATATGTTGTGTGTACATATGGGGTTTTTCCTCCCCTCCCTCTTGGTCCATTGAGTGTTGCATCATGTTTCACTCCCGTCGCTGCTCCTTCCACACATGCTGCATTGGATTTGTGGGTGGAAGAAGGAAAGAGCCCCTCCTCTGGGCATACTTGGAGGGAAAAGGGATTAAAAAAGGAGAAAGAAAAAAAAATAAGGGGATAAATATTTGGGAGAAGGGAGTTCAAGAGCAGAGAAAAACAAATGAAAGGGGGTGCCAGACTGGAACTGGCAGCTGGCTGCCAGCATAGCAGCTTGGGACAAAGTTGGTGGAAGAGTTCTGTGCCATGTTTGGGTTGCTTAAAAAAATACACCCTCCCTCCCTCACTATTCCACCTCTGTTTTTTCCCTGGCCCCAAGAATGAGGAGGCATTTGGTTGCCAAATGCCTGCTTGCAGGAAGTTTGTATTTAAAGCTATGTCGAGGGATGCAAATGGAGAACATCCAGCGATGTGCACATGGGCGTACACATGAGCACCTGGAGTCCTCACTGGTCCCACTTGGGATGAGAAGGACTGGGGTGCCTAGGGGTGCACAAGGGAACTGTTATCACCCTCTGCTACAAGGAGATGCCAGGACATTGGCAACCATGGCATGATTTTTTCCAATGCATGGGGAGGAGGTGGGAGGGTGGGAGGGTGGAGGAGAAAGGAGGGGGGGTGGAAGGTTGTAACGCTTGGCTGGAAAAATTTAGAGGAGTACAAAGGAGAAAGCAATGAAAAGGGATGGCAGGAGGGGGAAGGAAGCTACGGACTGGCTGCTGTGGGAAGATTTACATTTGCTGAGTGGGGCTGGGTGGGAGCAGGCAGGGGTGTGGAGTTGATGCTGGGGGTGCCAGGGGAGGAATGCGGCTGCAGAGCAAAGCGCCTTGTTTTCATCCTTCCTCTCCTCCTCCCTCCACTGCGTGCTCGGAGGAGAAGAAAAGACAAAAAGCTGAACCGGTGCCAAGAAGGAGCTGCAGCAACTCGAAAACGGCGCTCTGTGCCGCACTAATATTTCCAAGCAGGGCTGCTCTCGAGAGTGGAGAAACGTGCCAGGAATGAGAATGGCTGTGGTGCGGGGCCACCAGTCGGATGCAGGAGTCTTCTCCCTCCTCTTTTACCTATTAAATGCCACCCTTTTCCCTTCTTGCCTAATCCCAGTGATATTAAGGGACTCTTGCTCCTGGCTTTGCCTTTCTTTGTTCCATCCCAGAGAGGGGGTAGCAGGAGCCAGGCAGTCCCCAGTATCTCCAACAGCACTATCCTTGGGCACAGCAAATGTAAGGCAGAAATGCTGTGTCTTTATCCATTCCTAGCCTGGCTGTGCACGTTACCAAGCTCACATGTAAAAGATTATAAGTACGTAACAGAAGGAGCTAACACACCTATCCCCTCCCGCTTGCTGAAATCTCAGCTCAGAAGGATTATTTATTTATTTATTTATCTATCTATCTATCTATCTATCTATCTATCTATTTATTTATTTATTTATTTATTTCTGCAATTTTTCCTAGGAAGAAATAGAAGACTTCATTCCCAGGGAGTTTTCTGACTGTTTCCCCAGTGCCACTCCTTCCCCTCCTCCTTGCTGTCCTCCTCCTCTCGCAGTACCCATAAGGCTGCTCTCGCTGCTCTGTATCATGATGCAAGGTTACTTGTAGGACACACAAATCTCTGCAAGGTGCAGCGTTGCCTGCATCAGTGCTCCCATGCACTTCTCATTTCCTGAGGGATGTAGCAACTTCCAGGCTGTGTGCCACAGTTACATAGTCAGTCAAACCTCTGCTAAAGGCAGAGGTGGGATTTCTTTTGTAAAAGCCCCTTTCTGCAAAGCCTACCTAGGCAAAAAGATATATTAACAATAGAGATCTGAAACTTTGGCAGCAATTCATAACTGATTCACATTGGTTGGGCTGGAGTTTTGCTCTGTTTTTTCTCTGATAGGGAAGGTTTTCTGCTGTTATGTTCCCCTTTTCCTTTCATTTGTAGGATGGGAAAAAGTATATGCAAGCTGCATAATTTTTAACCATTTTGAAATGTTTACAGCATCTAGAAACATTCTTGTAAGATGCAGGATGGAAGCTCAAAGCAAAAAAATCTTTCCACTACTGCATTTATACATGCATTTCTGTCTGGATCATACTGGAATTTAGATCACTAGTTTAAGGTGGTGTTGACGGTAATTAGAGACTAGGAAGAGAAAACCCCCAACCATGGGTCTGACAACAAATCCACATGTTTTTTTATCAGCAGCCAGCAGATCAGCTTCAAGGGACCTTCCTAAAGCACAGGCAGAAGCTCATCAGCTTGCTGAGTCTCAGAAGCTTGCATGTTGTTAGCTTGGTCCAGTTTGTAGTCCCAAACTGTGGGATGATCCCAATGACCTTTATCTCGCCTAGAATTCCTGTCCTACTACATATGCAAATCCACTCAAATCTCATGTTGATTCTAAACATGTAAACCTGGTTTTGGAGGACCTGATTCTGCTCAGTCAATGCCTGTTGGAAATAATGTGATAAATAGACTGTGACTGAAATGTTATTTGGCTACTTTCCTTCATCCTTCTCTTATCCAAAGATAGCTCCTTGCAGATCAATGGTCATTTATCTCAGACCATCAGAAACACAGTCATAGATTAACGCTTCTAGGATATGTATTAATTTCTAGTGTGACATATCTTTGTATGGAGGAGGATGTCTGCAGTGACCGTTCTCTCCCTGTTCCTCCAACGACGTGGTTGCTGTAGCCTGACTTAGGCTTGAGCAAAAGAGATGCCATTGTGTATTCTTGCTTTTTTTCCTTTGTCACAGGAACTTTGGAATCACTGGAGTGGGTGGGGAAAAATCATAGAATCATAGAATGGACAGGTTGAAAAGGACCACAGTGATCACCTAGTTTCAACCCCCCTGCCATGGCAGATTTGCCAACCACTATAGCAGGCTGCCCAGAGCCACATCCAGTCTGGCCTTGAATGCCTCCAGGGAAGAGGCATCCACAACCTCCTTGGGCAACCTGTTCCAGTGTGTCACAACCCTGTGTGTAAAAAAACTTCCTCCTGATATCTAACCTAAACCTCCTTTGTCTCAGTTTAAAACCATTCCCCCTTGTCAACAAGAAGGTTGGTCAAGTAATTTGGTGTAATTGCTGTGCTACTGTGCTTTCCACCAGATGCCACCTGCTCTTAGTGAATAAAGTACACACATAAATATACGTGTTTGCATGTGCACACATGGGCTTGCTGTTTGCTTTTCCGTTGCCTCTTTAAACTTAATGAGGTGAATTGTGTATTTAAGCTACTATCCTCACCAAAGGTACATACCATGCAGAATATGCCTGAATTTCCCAGATGTCCTTGCTGATGGTTTTGGCTGTGCTGCTGCTCTTCCTCTGAGCACAGCCCCCTCTTTTTAACCTAAGATCCCTCACCACAAGATGCCAACTTGAAAAAGCAAACAGTGGGACTAGGGATTAAAGCCCACATCAAAGTGAGCAGAGGAGACCCTGGCATCTGTCCTAACACTCGTGCACCTGCACAGAGCACAGTTCATGCTTTGGGACGTCCAGCCAACTTGTCTCTCTTTCTGATTTAAACCTCCTACTATTTTGCTTTCCAAATTGCAATTAGTGAACAAATTTATAGACAGGGTACCAAATACATGGACAAAAAATTAATGTATTCCAACAGTATTCATATGAGCAGTGCAGCATTGTGTTACATGATGTTTAGGAAGATAAACTGAGAACAGAAAAATGAAAGAACCTTCCTAAACTGCATACTGCAGAGCACAAATCTCTTCTATTTCCTCAATGTCTTGACAATGCTCTGGAGTTTGAGAGCTTGTGTAAGGGTGCCCATCCTGGGACAAAGACATTTTTCTTGTACTTTTCTAGTGATCCAGGCAAGCCATCTGATCATAGCCTCCCTATAGAGACTGTGAAGCAGTGACAATGCAGCTGAGTGTCTTTGTCTGTCTTTCTGCCTGTATTATTAATTTCTCTGGATGTATTCCCTTGAAGCATAATATCTCATGAATCTCAAGTTCTTTTCTTCAAACACTTCTTTTTAATATCTTACAATGAAACCTTATTTGCTTGGAATTGTTATAAGATGGCTTGCAAATGGAAGGGTTAATCCAGAGGGCTCTTCCAATGCTTTCTTCCATCCATTCTCCCCACACCTTCCCCACTTCCAACAATTTTTTATTTTTACCAGTAGCCTCACAGTTCTGTAATCTAAATGTGCAAATGCTTTGCAGTCACAGTCCAGTAGCTAGGTTAATCTCAGACCCCTGGAGTGGCAGATGGCTGATTTGTTGCTGATTCCAGTTACAGAGAATTGTGCCACCTATTATCTTTGCACAGGCTGTTGCTTAAAAAGATGCCACAGGCAAAATCAGTGACAAGCAAAGCAAAGAAAACACTCTGTGATATGCATTATCACAGGTGAAAATGTGAAATATTTCACCTTTAGTGGGAAGGGCTCAAGAGGTGGACAAAGAGAGGAGAGGAGGTAGGAGGAGAAGAGAGGGAGAGGGATTTTTGTACCTGAAATACAGAAATATTTCTGTAGGTTTGCTATAGGAATGATATTGAATTAAAAAAACTTACCCTACTTTAAAAGTTTTTGGAAAGTATTAATCTTTATCTTTAGCCCTCTGCTTTAAGTCTTAAACAAAGCAAATTAGTTGGCACTATTGGATACCTTTTCTGCTTTTTCCTAAAGCTCTTCCCAAGCTTTAGCAGTGTGTGTTGTCATACAAATCAGTGGCTCTTGTCCCAGTCGTCACACTTTGGGATTTGCCTAATGACCAATGGGCAAAGTTGTGACAGCACCACATTGCCCACTTTCACCTGATCTGCATGGAGCAGAAACTTGTCCCTCTACATGGTTTAAGAAGGAGCTTGGAGGACCTTCCGGAACTGATGGGGGCTGAAGCAAGTGGGGGTGGACCCTAGTTCAAAGCGTCCTGGATGATGTACACAAAGAAGCATGTAATGAATTGGAAGAGTGAAAATATTCAGATACTTGTGATCATTTTCTGCACTTGTATGTCTACAATTAATATTTTCTCTTTTCTCTTTGCTCTGGGAAACACCACAGAACCAGATGAAGAATTTGGGAAGAGAGTGTGGGTACCCTGTGCAGAGTCTGGTGACAAAATCCATGAATAAGGTAAGACCAAGGAATTATATCTGTGAAGGTTTTTCCCTTCCAAACTCATTATTGAAGAATTATATGCAGAACTTCAGATATGCATAGCACAGAAATTGACATTCCAAGTGCGAAGTGAAAAAGTCTGAAACATCAAGCCAAAAAGGACTTCTTTTTAATGCATACTGTTATGATGGTTTGGGTTTTATAACAGTTTGTACTGTATCCAAATGATCTACATGTGAATAATTGTTACCAACCTCCTGACACTGGGACCTAATTAGGAAGTAAGAGCCTTAAATAGGCCATTTGCGTAGTGAGCTTCCATATGTCTCCTTGTGCAATTTATTTGCTTCACTCCATTGAGATATAATGAGAATGAAACTCCTCGAACTGCCTTTGACTCTGAGGCCCTCCTCTTCATCTTCCTTGCAGTTATAGCTCACAATTAAGAAGATAATGTCTATTTCCCTTTGTTCAGAAAGAAAAATGTGCTGTCCTTCTACTCTTATTCCAAACTGACCGAGTTTTTCTATTTCCAAGTTTCCAGTGGAAATAGAATGAGAAATAGCAAAACAATCCATAGGCTATGAAAAATATAATGCCGTCAGAGAAAGCACAGTGAAGGATAAGACAGGATGACCATGAAAGTATACTACTTATCATATCTAGTTCTCCTGGAAATCTGCCTAAAAGCTAACATGATTGTGTTTCAGCCAAGGTATGGGTTCAATTTAAAGCCCTCTGTGTTGCTTCTGTTTGGATTTCTGTCTTTTAGGATATGAGGAAGGGGAGTGCTTGGTTTGAGGTTTGAATTTTATCTTAGTTCTAGTTACTTAGCTCAGTATGGACCAACATGCTTTCTGGGGCATTATGTCCATGTTATTTTGAAGAGCATTTTCTTTAAATATTGTTTCAGGGGTTCAGGAGAGATCCTGCTTCCAAACACCTTTTTAGTGCGTGACTCCATCTCAGGCATCATCCTGAAGTCAATAAAAGTTTAGAGTATGAATACCGTCTTCTGCAGGAGCAAACATGAACGAGCTCTCGAAGTGGCTTTTTATTTGTTCTATTTGTTTTTAGTTTTTCTTTTCTTTTTCTTTCTTTTTTTTTTTTTTTTTTCTTCTAAATTGAGGTCTTATTTCATTTCTCAGTGCACGTCAGTTCCACATGCAATGATTTTGTTTATGATAATTCACTTGCATGTTCCCTTCCAGGAATTGTCATTGCCTTCCAGAGGAGAGGTTAGTGTTGGTTCCCTTGCAGTGATAATTATAATCAGACCTGTCAGCATTCACGCAGTCTACGCTTATCACTTGCATTTAGGAGGATTTTTTCCTGAAGCCTATTACCAGTGTTGCTTCTTAGGGAGAAATAGTCATGATTTTTCAACTAATCTTTGATGTCTCTCAGCTTTGAAAGCACAGAGAGAAGCAAAATGACTGCCAGTTGCAGTTAAAGGCAACGTCTGTCCCTAGCTCTGCTTCTGGAGAGCAAGGGTTTGGGAAACACAGATTCTTGATGCAGTCGTGACAATTTCTCAGTATGTGGGAGACACAAGGCAGTGTTTTTTCCAGTTGTGATACCCTCTTAAATTAGCTCTGTAGATGTGCTAGATGAGAGCTCTGTGTGGTAGGCAATCATGGGCACTGCTTGCCATAAGGGACAGGAGCAGCATGGGACCGATGGAGCTGCAGCCACCTGCACACAGCAGTGAAGTGGTGTCTGGCTGGCCAACGTGGTGGTGTTTGATAGGATGTTGTTTGGTGTTATATTCATTCTAGGATATATAGAAAATTGCCTACCCCAGTGTTTTTTCAGGGAGAGAGGCATCCCACCATTTACTAGACCTGCTCTCATTTTCACTCCATTGCTCTTATTGATATGCTAATTTTCCCCCTCTTTGCCTTTTGCTTTTTGCTAACTTTAAAAAGCAATATGTCAGTTTATACCCTTTCATTAGTCTAAATGAGTGATGTATTTTTAATTCCCTCCTATGCTATCACTGTGTTCTTTATGTTTTCAAAGATTTGGGTTCCCCTGATTTTGGCAGAAATTGAGAATGGTCATTGCTGTATTGCTTCTGTAGAGGAGGAAATGTTGGGACAGTGGGAACTTGTGCTCTCTGCAGCTATGTATTTACAGCATGTAAGAATATGATTTGTCTTTATTTTATTTAAATTCACTGGCAACTCAAGATTTATTTATCAGGTGTCACTCCCTGAAGGAAGATAAATGCTACATGGAAAAGACTTCATCTATTATACAAACAGATTTGAAGGCTTTGCTGTTGCATTTCCCTGCCTGCTGTATGAAGTATAAATGCCTTCGGCTGAGCAGAGACAGAGTGATACTTAGCAGCAGCATCTTATGACCTTTTGATCAGATGAGATCTCAAGCCTTATTAGGGGACGGATTATGATGTGATGGTAAGAGGGCCAGGAATAGTCTTTTTGTTATGAGATCTTTCCAGTGAGCATCCTTCTTCAGCATATTCAGGTGGTTAAAGCACTGGAGCCAAGACCAGCATATGAAAATGAGGGAGTAAAGTATTGGAATGGGCAATTCAAACACATTCAAGTTTGTCAACTCCTGCTGAATATCACAGCTTACAGTTTATCCCTAATATTCTCTGACCTCCTATTCTAGCAAGACTGTAAGTGACAGTGCAAAATTTCCTATGACTAATAATCCCATTCTGATAGAAAGTTCTACCCAAAAACAGGCCCTCAGTCACAGTCATACAGTCATAGAATCATAGAATCCTTAGAGTTGAAAGGGACTGAATTATTCAACCACAATCTACCCTTGTTTAATTTGAAATTATTTCCCCTTGTTCTGTTACCACAGACCCTGCTAAAGTGTCTCTTTCTTCCTGTAGCTCCCCTTTAGATACTGACAGGAGTCCAAGGCATGTAGGGAGCTGCAGTCCCAAATCCAAGGTGTGCACATTGTGAATGTAGTTATCTGGGACTGATGGGAAACACACTCACATAGAAGCATCTGTGACATTTTTGAGATAACAAATATAGCACTTAACCCTGTTTCAACTCTATTTACAAAAAATTTGTGTTTAAACAAATGTATGGCCATAGTTGCATTTTTCTTTTAATGGAGTCAAAGAGAAATGTAAACAACTTTTACATAAAGCTTGACTACTACCTGCACAAGATTACTCCTTAAACATCCTTAAACACTGTAGATTTAAATTAAACTTCAAACTTGATGTCCAGTATTGATACTCTGACATAAATTGCCTGAAGGAGAATGCTCACTCATTGTTGACTCTGCTCATTAGGAATGGTTGTGCCAAAGTTTGGCCTGGCTGCCAAGGCCACTTCTGGGAAAGAAAGTAGGGCATTTGTGAGGCACTATGTAAATGTAAATGGATATACATGAGCATGATCCAGACACACACAGGAAGTCCATGCTTGTTATGGAGTATGTAAAATAGCCCTGCATGTACTAGAATTATGGCCTCTAAGTTGTACAGGTTTTGTTTCCTCTTGAAGCTGAATGATCTGTTGGTTTTTTTTCCCTAAAGGGAAGAGAGAGAAGGGCTGGCAGTGCATGAATCCCTAACTGCTATCAGTGTTCCCTAACTGCTATCAGAGGATGCTGATGCATCAGGTCTGGAGAACAATAGCTGCCACAACCCTACAGAAAGTCTTTGAAAATGAAAAGGTTATGGAGGTGGAGGAAATGCACAGCAGGACACCATCTCTTCTTATCTCCCCCAGCCTCTTCAATCAGGTGCCTGCTGAGCTTCCCACTCCTCCTGCCTTTTAGGATAGGATCATAAAGCATTAGATTCTGCTGGCATTAAGTCATCTTCCTGATATTAGAGCTCCCCAAGACAGGGAACTGCAGTGAAACATGGAAGCTTGAACCCACATGGGACTTAAACTGTAGCTACTAGGCCTGTGGAGATGTCCAGGAGCTATGAAGAGATACTTGCTGTCTGACTCCATCCTTCACCACTTTTCCAATAGGAAAAGCAAGGAGTATTGAAAGGTGGATAGCAGCCCTTCTGCTGCCTCCACCTCCTCCAAACATGCTCTTGCTGAAATATACCTGGACCACCAATGGCTTTGCAATGAAAGGTGCTTGGAGAGATGAGCTGCTCTGAAAGGACCCTTCTGAGAGTAACAGTTTCTGATGAAACCTTTTAAATCTTTCCACTGAGAATGCTTTGTGACGTGCATGGTGAAGAAAGTGAAGGTACAAGGGTCTCTGTGAGGTATGGAACATTGTATGGGCTTTGATGACACTGTATTAAAGTCTTCCCTCTCGGCCTGGGATTGGCTTTGTGCTACTAGATCTTCTGCCAAACAATTCCTATACCAGTGTACTCAAAGCACTCTCTTGTCTTCAGTTTCTGTAACTCAGAGAGATCCATGAAAACAGATTAACTGATCTTCAGCTTAGTACAGAAGCTCATCTAGAACATCTTATGTTCTACAGATTAGAATGGCTAGAGCACATGATAACTTCTAGAGGTGGGATGCTTTTCTAGGGGCATACCATTTAAAGTGGCAAGTACTGAAGAAATAGCATCACACAGATGACAGTGCTATGGAATGGGAAAAAGAGGACAATTTATGAATTTGAGCTGTGTTTGTCATTGTAAGCATGTAATGTCTGGTTCCTTGCAATTATTCTTAGATTACAGACAACATAAACCTCCAGTTTCTCACTTGAGAAAGAGTGATAGCTTGAACCCGAAAAACACTATTGTTCTAACCAGATTTAGAGCCATACACCTCCCTTCACTTTGCTGGAATGTGGTGATCTTGGGATAGGACAAGGATAGGAGGACATTTATGTCATACCAGTGCCTTAGGCTGTTTGTCTTCAGCAAACGAAGTGGTGTTTGCAAAAGCTGCTGTGCAGAGGAATGAGTATACATGCGGATACTCAGACTACCAGACCTTGGCATGCTTTTGGTCCATGACAACTAGCAAAGTCTTAAATCATTGCTAAACATGGATCAGGGTTCATTTTGCATTTAGCTGCTGTGTTAAGGAAGCTAAGACATGGTTGTGAGCAGAGATATGAACCATTCTGTGCCAGTTGGCCTCCGTGCCTGGCAATATTTTTGGGCACATTTAATTTGTTGGTGGCTGAGGAGGCTCAGGCCCAGATGGGAAACTGGACTCCATCACCTTAAATTCTATTTGTCAGCAGAGAAGAGTGAAGAGAGCCTCCATCAGAGACTGACTGAGCTTCCCATAGCCCTGACCTCTATTCCATTGTAGATGGAAGCTAAAGCAGATAAGCTGACAGAGTCCAACATTCAGCAGCAGAAAGAAAATCTGTATTAGCCCAGAAAAGGTCACATATAGTACAGGGGAATTTCCTGCATATTTACTAGTTTCCTTCTATGCCTTTCTGAGCTCAGAAAGGTTTTAAATAATTTACTTGATCTTTCCTGCAACATCAAGTGCCATTTGTCTTCACAGAAAGAGTTTTGTTCTCCCTCACCATATGGAGGTTCCTTTTTCAATAGAAAGGCTGGTGTTCTGTATAATTTCATTTTAATGATCTGGTGGTTGATAGTTAAATGTTTCCACAGAAGACAACTGTAGGCTTTAATGCAAGAAAAGGGCTCATGGAGAGATATGATGCTATGTCTTTTAAGTATGAGTAAAATGTTTTTGCTCAATAAAGAAAGTCATATTTCATGTAATTCTCAACTAAAAATACCTGTGTATTTTTTCACACTCACTGAACCAAAAACCTACATGAAAATGTAACTGTGGCTTGACTACTGCAACTGGAGTGTAATGTGTCATTAACTTTTTAAAATCTTTTCATTCGCAAGATGCCATGATAGAATAAATATTTTTCTTAAACACTTCAAACAAAACATTTTCCCTTCGGGAGTACATCAAGTGTTTGGTCGCAATGGGGGAGGAGTTATTAATTGAATCCGGCATTTATTTGGAAACATGACCTTTATCTGTGGGTTTCAGTGCATAAGGTGTTTTCCCTGGATGTTTCAGTAAGTCAGATAAGAAAATTATATTCTTGACATGCTAAAGATGTTCCATTTTTGACAATAGTATCCCAGTTGTACCACTGAAACTCAATGTCCTGTCTTGCTTGTTAACCACCACACATTTATTGTTTCAGTGACCCATTTTGCTATCAAGTATCAATGCACTGCCACATACCAAATAATCAATAGTTCTGTCAGTTGAGTATTCCCTGGAAATATAATATTACTGTTAATATCGATCCACACAGCAGAAATCAAGGCATCAAAATCTGCAGTCATTACTTGCTAGCACCTTGGCTTTTACTTGCAGAGCAACCAGCTTGAAAATCATGACAGCATGCCATCCCTAGGGACCTGCTCTCCCTCCTTCCACACATAATAATAACCAACAGGAACATAAGTACAAGGGTAACAGCCTGCATGCAACCTGCAGACATAGTGCATATTCATTTCAGTCTTCTGTGTTTTCTGGGTGCAGCGAACCAGCTGCTGGTAAAATCAAGATGCATTGGCTCTGGTATCCACCTCTTTTCCTCCAAGCTTGCCTCAGGAGGAAGAAAATGTGCTTTCCATTCCCGTGTGTGCATTCACACACTCCCCTGTGAGTTTGGCGGTCTCAGTTGTATCTGTAACAGCTTCACAATGAAGTCGTGAATGAAAGTTTGGTTTTAAAAAAAAGATTGATTTTACAATTGTCAGCCTTCATAAACGAAGAGTTAAGTGTGATATTCTATAAGCTCTTTCCAGATTTTACTGGATCCAGATAAATTAAACCAGCATTTTATTTGCATATCACAAGATAGTCATCACAGTTCTTCCCACTTAGGAATACTCTAGTTCTGGTCTCTAGAACTGCACTGTGACACAGATAACATTTCTTTATTAAGTGTTTCTATGTGAATAGTATGAGTGTTGGGGGGCAAGTAGCCTGGAATTGAGCAGAGCACCACTTCAGTGAGGATAAATGAGACACAGTCATCATTTGCCATGTGAATTAGCTAAGGACACAGGAAGATTCTCTCAGCTAGAGCCCACCCTACAGCAGGAGCAGCAGCCTGGGCCATGCTGGTCCTGACAACATCGCTGTCTGAGTCTTGGGTGATTCCTCTAACACTGCTGTCTCTGCTCAGCCATGCACCTGGAGGGACTGAGAATCTCTCAGCAGCATATGAGGGACATCACTAATGATGGCTGTGCTCTTCTCATCAGGAATTGGTGTGTGCACAGCAAGAGATTTTTTTTTGGTATTGTTAGCTGCTAGGTTCTGTCTTGCAAATGACCTTCACCATATTTCCTTTGCTTCCAAACAGGACGTTCATCAGCCTTATGCTCCATCCTCCAGTAGTTCATCTCCTGTATGGCAAGCCATTTAGTTGTTGGGAGAGGAAATTCGAGGCAACTTTTCAGGCTGCTTATGTGAAGAAAGATAGATGTGTACTTTCTTTCCTTCTGTAAAGAACCAAGGTCAGATTTTATGCACTCAGATCAGTATGAAATGCAGAGAAGACATATTTACAATGTTGCACATCTAGTGGAGTTTCCTAAAACTCATTTTCATATCAAGGATTACATTTCTACACTCTTTCAAATAGGAAAGAAACAGAAATTCAGACCCTCAGCTGGCTGGAAATGGTGTGTCTTACAACTTAGGGCTGCTGCTGTGCAAGTACAAGGAGTCAGAAAGGAGCTCATCATCAGCTGAGGCTGTGTGCCATCAAAAAAAAAAAAAAAAAAAAAAAAAAAAAAAAAAAAAAGGAGGCATTGCCATGGTTGCACACTCTTCAAAACATTTTTTCACCTCTATCATTTCTTTTCTGTATGGCTTCAGCAGCTTCTTTCAGCTACTTCAACTAAAACTACAAGTGATGTCATTATTATTATTATTTTTTTCTTCTTGGAAGCTAGTGGCCATTTCTACCCTTATCTCCTCTTTTAGATAAAATGCCCCCAAATGCCATCATTGAAGTTCAGAGGTCAGTGGTGACTTTCAAATCCTCCGCAATTGCCTTGGATCAAAACCAAATGAAATAAAAATCAATGTATGAGTCAAGAGGCCAAGACACCAAAATGATGTGTCCAATGCAAGCAGCTTGCTGGTTTCAGAACATTTCTGGCAGCCATCTGCTTGTCTGAATTTGAGGATGTGATGCTTTTAAAAGTCAGAGAAGAAACACACACTAAACCACAGCTTTTAGATATTTTGCTTGATAACAGGATTCTCTTTTTGTGCCCATTTTCCTGCAACCTCGAGAATGTCCTGTTTTGCAATCATACTGTCAGCAGGTGTTCATGTTACTGAAGTACCACATTGTGTAATTCTCTAATTTAAAAAGAAAAGCTTTTTGAAACCTCATTTTCTCCTCATCCCTCTTCACGTATAAGCAACAAAACAGAGAGTTATCAAAACTCAATAGACCCTCATTTGTTTATACGTATAGAGATTGGCCTTTTATAGCGAAAAACAATCTTTTGTTTTGTTTTGTTTTGTTTTGCTTGTTTCTTCACACTACTTCTATTTCAATGCCGTGGTCTTAGACTTGTCTTGTGTAACAAAGAAACAGATGCTTTATGGATGGTGTTAACCGAGATACCTCTGACCGAATCACATTTAAGAGCTAAATTCCCCTTTTATTCTTGAAGGTGGTTGGCATCAAAGCACCACGAGGCTGTGGCTGGAGGGAGAAACTTGAACTCATGGTGAACAAATAAAAACATTACAGATTCCTTTGTTGCCAGTGTGACCCCTTTAATTAGCAGCATGTCCACACTTATGAGAATGAAATTGTGTTAGACCATAAAAATCCCTGTCATTGTCAGAGCGCAGTAAAGCAAATGTAATATTGTTCCTGGCCCAAAGACAATATGACATTAAAAGCTAAGGCGAGAGTCAATGTATGGACAGAGGCAGGAAGGCAGAAGTGGGAAAAAGCTTTTGGTCCCTATCAACACATCCAGCTGTGGCCAGCTGTTACAGGGCTGTGTGCATTGCACTGGGAGAAGTGTGGAAGAGGACTACAGAGAGGGCTGGTTGATGTGTAACAAGAGCCTTTCCTCTGCAGGAGGGACAGCCCTGGAGAAGAGACGAAGGTATATTAGCAAAAGCTGCTTACTCTCTTACTTGGCAATTTCTTAGGGAAAACATTATTTTTGGATTTTATTTTTTTTTTAATATATATGAATAAGGCATTTATAAAGTAATGAAAGCTACATTTTCATCAATTATAATGGACTCCATTAAATTCTGGACATTTACCACATCACAATGTTTATCTGCAAGGGAATATTTCTCTGTGCTTAATAAAATGGAACAGCGGGAGTATTGCAGCAAATTTAAGCCACTTCTAGCACTCAGTGTCAGGATTTTAATGGCACCCACATTACCTTGGCTTCTTTTTATAGCTTCATCTTGCTTTATGTGACAATACTTAGTTTTTATGTCATGCTTTTCGCATATAAATCATGTCGCTTCACAAAGAAGAGTAGGACACTATACTCATTTCAGGGAACAGAAATAGCACAAAATGAGGTGGCTTTGTTCTGGCCACAGAGCAGGTCAAAAGCACTGTTAGGAGGAGACCTTTGTCTTTTCAGATCCATTCCCTGAGTACACTACATCTCCAGCAAGAAGCTTTACCTGTTTGTAGACAAGTTGGGGTATGTATCAAAGACTTACAGTGAGTGGGGTGAAGGGAGTGGGAAGATTTTCATTAACTTCTTGGGGCCTAAAGTTGCAGCCAGCTACTCTGCTCTGACAGAGTTAAGTACTAAGAGATGCTAAAGGCAAGGGAAAAAAAAAAAAAAAAAAAAAAAAAAAAAAGGAGAAAGGGAAAACAGACAAAACAAACAGGATGAGGCTACCTGTGTTTCCACTTCTATCACTGGCAGCTGCCTGTTGGCTCGTCTTGGAGAAATTTTCTACAAATCCAGTTTGGAGTGGAGAAAGGAAGATAAAGTCTTACCTGCCTTAACTTGTCTGTTCATCATCTTCTAGTCTCAAATGTGTTTCGAAAGTGGCTTGAGTTCAGTGTTGTCCTTCTGGAAGCCTTGTGGGATTTAGTATGCCCCTTGTTGCCATCTGGTGATAGTGACACTGGAAGATATTAAAGATCAGGATGGGGTCAATATCTGATGGAACTCTTGGCCAGCATGCTGCTGGTGCTCTCTGTAGTGATGAACTATTAGTCTCCGTGCTCCTAACATAAGTAAGGCAGAGCTTGGACTATAGAGTCTCAAGTCAAAGGACCCCTGAACTGAGACATCCCTACTATTGTGTTCCTCAGTTAGAGACAGATGCAGGTTTGAATGGGGCTCCAGTCCCCACCTGGAAACACAATGCAGCTTATTGTTATTTTGATTGTCATGGTGTATACACACACACACACACACACATATAATATATATATATTCGCTAGAGGTTTTACTTCAGAGCACTGGGAGATCTGTTCACTAAGTGAAGCCTTAAAAAGAATATTCAGTCCTGAAACGTGGCGTGTTCTAAGAGCAAATATGTCTTCAGCTCCCATAAAAGGAAGGAGAAGCAGAATCTATGCTTCTGTGACTACTTCACATGACACGGAAATGGGATCTAATGTAAATCAACACCTATGGCAAATGACATTTATGACACTTATCCAGCAGGATTTGTAGGGATGATGCCATGCTGTTAAAGCCAACAGACTAAAAGAGCTTGATTGACTTTAGTATGCCCACAGTGATACTTTTAAATTGTCGTAGCTTCAGATGATGTGACCTTTGTTTTTTTTTGTTGTTTTTTATTCCCCTCACTCACCAAAAGAAGACAGGAGCCTTCAATAAGCCCTATGTTTACATCCATTAAGCATCTCAAAGTCTAGCAGGTTAGAATGTTGCCCTATTTAAAAGCATATGGTTAGAATAATTTAAAAGAGAAAAGTGTTTCCCCTTCTTCCCCCACCCTCACTTCTCTTCTGAATAAATTGGAAAATAAAAGGAACAACTGACAGTTGCAGGGAATTTATTCAACCTTTCGGGAGGAAAGTTGCCATCAAGCAAAGAGAAAACATGACATTTTTCAGCCCATTAGGTGAAGGTTTATAGAAGTTACAAGGATGTGAATATATGGGTTAATATTTTAAACTGTTTTGCAACCTTAGAAGTAATGGGCATGTATAATAACACTTTGCCCAGATCCCCGATATAATACTTTGCATGTACACTCCTGTTCAAAAACTTAGTAAACTGCCTTAGTTAAGCTTTCCATCTCTGATCCCTCCTGAAAACAAACAAACAAACAAACAAACAAACAAACAAAAAAAAACCAGAAGAATTCAGCAGAGAATTATTCCCCTGTACAGAATTCTACTGAATCCACTCTATAGAGCTCCATAGGAAGGTTTGAAAGGAAGGAGAGGAGAGGAGAGGAGAGGAGAGGAGAGGAGAGGAGAGGAGAGGAGAGGAGAGGAGAGGAGAGGAGAGGAGAGGAGAGGAGAGGAGAGGAGAGGAGAGGAGAGGAGAGGAGAGGAGAGGAGAGGAGAGGAGAGGAGAGGAGAGGAGAGGAGAGGAGAGGAGAGGAGAGGAGAGGAGAGGAGAGGAGAGGAGAGGAGAGGAGAGGAGAGGAGAGGAGAGGAGAGAAAAAAGAAAAAAAGAAAAGAAAAAAGAAGAAAGAAAAGAAAAGAAAAGAAAAGAAAAGAAAAGAAAAGAAAAGAAAAGAAAAGAAAAGAAAAGAAAAGAAAAGAAAAGAAAAGAAAAGAAAAGAAAAGAAAAGAAAAGAAAAGAAAAGAAAAGAAAAGAAAAGAAAAGAAAAGAAAAGAAAAGAAAAGAAAAGAAAAGAAAAAAGAAAAGAAAAGGTCAATCAGCTACATGAGAACTGAGCAAATTAAATGTCTGATTAGTATTTCAAAAGTGAACATGGGCAGCATTAGAAATTTTCCATCAGCTGTAATAAGGCCAATTACTTTGCTAGTTGCTGATTCCACCATGATTTGTTTAGTGCAGTCATGCTTCAGCCTCTTGCCTGAGCTGATAGGCTTTGTTTATGCTGACTGATCACTCGCAGTGTTTTTCTCTCTATTTTTTTTCATGCTTTTCCTTTTCCTTATACCACTGCAATCCAGAATTGCCCCCCTGCCCCAGTTCTCACTGTCATCCTGGGCAAGTATAACTGAAAGATGAAGAGTTTTGGAGGAGCAAGAGATTACACTGCTTTTCCCAGCTACTTACTGGGATGATTCCTCTTGTTCTCCTCTGCCATCCAGTTTGGAATCCAGAACTGTCCCAAGAAGTGAAGCATCTTGTCAAGGAGTGGGCAGCTAGAGTCTGCTGGGGGCAGTGGCTCTGGAATTGTCACTTTCGTCTTGAGGACAGAGAAATCTCATATCTCTCCAAAGGGCAAACACTTACACATACTCATGAGAAATGAGTCTCCCTGAAAAGTGAACAGGAACTTTTCGCTGCTGTTTACATTCCAGGCCATGGAAATTAATGACTGTCCCCATAGCCACTTTGCACAAGAGCGGTGATTATTCCTGATGACTGGGGAAGAGAGCCAGTCAGGGGCATTTAAAGAGCGCATCTGCCTGATTGACAACCTGAATCTAAACTACTGTGATACCTACCAGGAAGAAAAAATCTCATTGAATTCCCTTCCCAAGACATTTAGACCAGGGCTGTGAAGAGCTGGATGCTGCTCCCTTCTCTTTCCCCCTAACTGAGATGCCAATGGGTGGCTTCATCTTCCAGGTGCACAGTGTTTTCCCTTCCAATATTACTCCTTCCTCAACCTCTCTAGCTCATCAGTGATGGCTCATTTTGCATGTACCATTCTTTTTCCCAGCTGCTTCATGTGGTTTTGGTCACTGGGAGAGGAGGTGAACTGTGCTTATGCCTCCTGGCTCAACTTCACAGCCACCTCCTGTGTGCAGGAGCCTGGAGAGCACTGCAAGCAGGGCACAACCATAAAGCTGTGATAGCATCATCCTGAATGACAGAGAATCATGAGTATTTTCATACAAATTAACAGTAGGTAGATTGTGCACCTTGTTTTTGCAGACTCATAGAATGGCTTGGGTTGGCAGGGTCCTCAACCCTGCTGTGGGCAGAGTTGCCAACCACTAATCAAAACACCAGATCAGGCTTCCCAGGGCCCCATCCAGCCTGGCCTTGAACACCTCAAGGGTTGGAGCATCCACAGCTTATCCAGGCAGCCTGCCATTGCCTCACCATCTTCTTTTGAAAACTTCTTCCTGACAGCTAATCTAAATCTTCCCTACTTTGATTTAAAACCATTCCCTCTTGTCCTATCAATATTTAAAAAGTTGATTTCCCTCCTGTTTATAATCTTCCGTTAAACACTGAAAAAAACATGAGTTTTCCCAGAATCTTCTCCTCATCAGACTCTCAGCTTCTTCAGCCTGGCTTTGTAGAAGTACTCCAGCTCTCTGATCATCTTTCTGATTCTCCTCTGAACCAAACTCCAACAGGTCCGCATCCTTTTTGAATTCTGGGAACTCCAAAACTGGATGCAGCACTCCAGATGGGCCCTCTTGAGTGCAAAGCACACAGGGACAATCCCCTCCCTCACCTTGCTGGCCACCCTTCTGTTGATGCAGCCTGGGATATCACCAGCCTTCTGGGCTGTGAGCGCACACTGCTGGCTCATGTTCACTTTTTAATCCACCAGAACTCCCAAGTGTTTCTTGGCAGGGCTATTCTCAAGTTTTACTCATAGCTGGGACAACCGCATCTCAAGCACAGCTCCTTGCATTTAGCTGTGTTGAAACTCGTTTGTCCGCAAGGAACCTGGGATGATATGAGCCCATCATCAGTGGGATGCAGCAGGACTAATTGCAGCAGGCAACGCAGCCCCCAGAAACACGAGCTGACACATGAGGTATCAGATTGAGGTGAGACTATCAGCTATCTCCATTTGTACCCTACTATCGGTTTCAGCTTTGCAGCTGGTAAACATGTAGGTGACACACTTTGCTGCCCACAACCCTCCTCATCACCAGGAGCTGTAAAAGATCCTCTGAATGTGTTTCTCAGCCCTCACAGTTCATGCCAGCCACAAATAGACACAAAGGAAATGAGCTGCTGGCTCACATCAGAGAAATGTGGCAAAAGGGAATTTGCAGGGAAATGGTAGCAACCCTAAACTGGGAAAGTTAAAGTGGTGGTAGGCTTCAGAAGAGCAGGGGCTCATTTTCCAGTAGTGTTGCTGCAGCGGACCTCATTCCCCATTGTCTGGCAGTTTATGTCATCCCTCACACTGCTACAAAGCATGAGTGGGTCTGAAATTTCCCCTTCCACAGTCCAATAGTAATATTTTTCATCCACTTTGCATTCACTGCAGCACAGCTGCCATGAACACCAGCTGCAGGCCTTTCTTTTTTTTTCCTTTTTTTTTTTTTTTTTTTTTGTGTGTGTGTGTGTGGGAAACTGAGACACGATGAAATTTTTCCAAGTCACAAACCTACATGTGAAGAAGTTAAAATAGATGAGAACAGTTCCTACTTCCTGTCTTATCTGCAAGACAGCATCACATGTGAAGACATCTTATCAGGGAATATTTGGAACCATCAGTAAGTCCACGCCATATTCAATGAACATTCAATAAAAACGATATCTTCTTAATGTTTCGAGGATACAAAAAGATTTTCGTTTTCAGAAAGAGGGCAAGTCAAGGTCAGGTATTATGAACACCCATATCTTAAGCCTTTTTTCTTAGTCCATCTGATCCTTTATAAGTTTACTGAGCGCTATTGAGGGGTCACAACATGCCTGATGTTGCATGCACGCTGCTATATCATAACTCACCACGGGATTTAAAATACCAAGGGATTACAGAGCTGAAGACAGCTCTGTAGGTATGGTTGGATTGGGGTTTATTTTAGGGAAGGACCAATTATCTCACTGCACTGGAGTGCTGCCCACAAAGCCCTGTTGTGCCCTGCATCTAAGGTCATAGATGTGTACTTGATGGTCTGCCATTCCTCCTACTGCCTGATCTGAGTTGCTGTTTATGATCTGCTGTATGACAGCAGTATTCAGAGAAGTAAATAAAGGCATGTTTGTCATCATTTTTATTAAGGAAACTTCATTTTTGGGTTTCTAAGTAAACATTTTTCACTGCAGTGGATGGGAAGACAATACCCATGGTATTTAACACAGGTCTTATACTGCAGACTTTGCTTACGTCAGACCCTTGGAGACTTTTGAGATTTACTTCTCCTTTGGTCCAAACCAGCAGAATATATGTTTTGCATGAAAAGAAGGGGAAATACCAGCTGCTGTAGTGGAAGACAGACCAATTCAGAAAACAAACAACGTAAAGATGTGCTGTATAACTTCAGCTACTGCCTCATAGATGTTTCTGCATTTTTATATCCCCATCCATGAAATGGGAACATTAGTAATTCTCTATCTTGCAGAGAGTTAAGAAGCTAAATTAATTACTGTTTGTGAAGCTAATTGAGATTCCCAGATGGGCACTGTTTGGAAAATTGTAATTATTATTATTATTATTTCCATTGAGAGTTGGCTCCATATAATTAGTTTGCCATATCTGCAAACAGGTACACTCTCTAATGCTATTTGGAGACATTTCTCATTGGACTGGCCTGTGCAGACCACAGTGGCAATCAGAATTGAGTGGTCTCTCCATTCTTTTTCCTCACCCCAAACATGCCTCCATGGCTGTACTCCTCATGAAGTCACCTGCCTACAAGGAAACAGAAACAGGGAAACTGGCTCTATAACAAATGTATGCACCATTACAAACTCTTATGGAAAATTATACGTCTATTTGTGCAGCAGAGTAAAGCCTGGAGGTGGATTTGCAGGTAGAGAAAGGGTTTTTCAACAGCTTTTAAATTTCCCTAGCTTTGGCAATCAGCTTCTGATGAATTTAAATATACTCTCATGCAATGTTCACCACTCACATATTGTTTTAGTTTATTCTTACAGGTGCTGCTGAGCTCAGTAATACTGAGTTAGCTCAATATCTTTAACAAAGTCAATAAAAGCTGAGGCTGTCATTACTTCACTTGATAAGATTCACTTGTCAAACACCTCTCCCACTTAAAAGTAACACAACAGTAGTAGAACAAAAAGACCTACTAAAATGGTGCTGGTTTTAAAGCAAAACATCCCTTTAGCATTATGTAAGAGCTATAGAAAGTATGTTGTTTTATTTATGAGTGTGGAACTCTGTCTATTCATTATTTCCTGAGTCTGAATTTGTCTATTTTGCTTTTCCTTTCCTTTCAAAAATAAGCAGTAATTGACACTGAGGCATTCAAAGGCATTTTAAGTATCTTGAATCAGCAGCAACATTGCCAGAGATTTCATTTGAGAGAAACTAAGTCAGTATGAGAAGGAAAGCTGGGGAAAGAAGGCAAAAATGATCAAGTCAAAGTGTCGGAAATGGCTGCACAGTCTGAAGTTGTGCTTGTTTAACATACAGAATGTTACATCCCACATTCCTGCTCTGCCCAACATCAGCAGCTGGCAGTGTTGATGGGCAAGATGGAGCTTAAAAATTATTTTGAGGTGTGGGCAGCAGGGCGAGGGAGAAGATTGTTGTCCTCTGCTTTGCTCTTGTAAGGCTCCATCAGGAGCACTGTGTCCAGGCCTCAGGTCCCCAGCTGAGAAGCTAAGAAGGATGTGGAGCTGTTGGAACAGGTCCAGAAGAGGCCATGAAGATGCTTAGGGTGCTTCAGCACCTCTATTATGAAGATAGGCTGAGGGAGCTGGGCTTGTTCAGCCTGGAGAATAGAAGGAAACTGGAAATCCTCAGTGTGACCTGCCAGTACTTGAGGGGAGCTTACATGGAGGAGAGGAGTTAATATTTTACACTGTCTGATAGTGACAGAACTAGGGGGAATGACTGTAAACTAAAGGAAGAGAAATTTAAATTAGATGTTAGGCAGAAATTCTTTACACAGAGGGTGGTGCAGCCCTGGATAGCCCAAAGTGTGGGAGCCCCATCCTTGAAGGTATCCAGGTTGGATGGGGCCCTGAACAGCTTGAGCTGGCAGTTGGCAATGTTCCTCTTGGATGGGATTTGAAATTAGGCGCTCTTTGAGGTTCTTTCCAAACCAAATTCCAAATTCTGTGATTAATGTCATTCTATCATACTTCGTTGATGGTTTCCCCTGAAAATTCTTATTTTCTTCCATATCTAAAATGCTTGATCTGCTCTTGCTCTTGTCTTCGAGAAGATCCAAAGCTGCAAGGGCTGCTCTGTTTCATCTACCTCTCGTGTTTCACATCATCAAAAACAGTGGGCTTGGCATATGTGAAGCAAGTAGTCCAGTGAGTTTTACTGTGCATGAAGCCCAAAGATGGGCTAAGTTCATTGGAAACGTTTTCAAGCAAGCTGAGGTACATTATGGCCACATCTCAGTTACAATATGAATTTAGAGGTGTGAGTACTTGTTATGAAGTCAGTGAAACATTCAGTTTGATACGTACATCCACTGTAACCAATTTTAATGTCATGATTTTTTTTCTGTTCCTCTGATGCTGGAACAGTCCTTCAGAATCCATATTTGCTAAGTTAAGCAGCTGGGAAAATATGTCATTTAGCCTAGAGATAATTGGGAAATGGAAATATTTTACTTGTCTCTGAATGGAGACCAAACTCCAGTATTTAGGGCATATTGATGATGTGGAAACACCTGAATGTCTTGTAAGATCTGCTGCTCTGGTTCTGAAAGACTGAAATGAGCTTTCTTACAAGTGTGTTTTTACGTAGCAGGTTTGGGTTTAGAGGGAGGGAGCTTAGAAAATAAATGGTCATCTAACATTCTCTGTTTCAAACTCAAACCAGCAAAAACACAACCAAAGTGCTTTTGCCTGCACTGTCTTTACCTGTATTCACTGATACAGCACTGGAAAGAACTGAAATTTTAGACCCACATTTGCAGGATTCCCCAGTGTTGCTATCAGCAACCTCCCAAACCAAACCATTCAGTTGGTCCTTTGATGTGCAATTAAGCCCAGGAAAAAATAGCTTTGTGTAATGTATAAATAGAAAAGAGAAAAGATAAAGGCCGTGTTGAAGTCACTTGCTGACAGCTTGGCATCCAAATGTTAAAGGTGCATGCCACTACTTCTGCACAGCATTGAGTCCTGAAAAACTCTTCCAAATTAGAGCCACCTGAAAATTAGCACTTTGATTACCTTTCATCTGCTTTTGTTTAGTTGGAAAATAAATAAATAAATGAATAGTTCTCAAGGCTAACTTGATTTGTCTTATCAGCAAAAATGAGTTTTTTAAGAAGAAGATGATGCCTGCTCTCTAAGGCAGTATTTTTATTAGATTGCTTTTCTCTTTATTTCTATAAAAACAACATTTTTGCAGGAAGCCATTAGGTTTACTCATTCTTACTGATGAATAGCTGGCATGTGAAACATAGACCTCTTGCATGTTGTAAAAGGTCAGAGTATGTGGCGTGTTCTTTGAGCATCAGGAATAAGGCAGACAGACACGTTTTGATTAACCTGACAAAAGGATGAGATGATCCAAGTGGAAGCTACAGTATTTGAATGAACTTCAGCCGTTAACATCTGTCCTATATGAGGGTCTGACTGATCTCCTGCCAATTTTATATTCACATAGCTCCATGGCTGAAGTGGAGCTATCCTGCTTTACATCAGTGAGAAATCCAATTTTGCCTCTAGAAGGAATGAAAAATGGCTGTTACCAAACAAAGGATGAGGAAAATTCAAATTTAATTTTGAATTATCATTCAAATCTAGAACTATGAAGGAATACATGAAGAAGAAAAGAAGATGACAAAGGATATAATTATATCATCCTACCATTACACATCTAAATAATCCCACTTGGACTGCCAGGCTTCCTATAAAGCCAAAATGGATCTCTAGGCACTGAAGAGATCCATGAACACTGAACAACCTAAGCACAATCATCGTCATTACCTCTGATTAACCCTAGCACGTTTTATGCAAAGGTTGAGTCAGGCCCTGTTTCAGTGTAAAGCTGGATGAGGTCTCCTGGGTCATAACAATCAGCTCATGATGAGTATCCCTCGTGTCCTGTAATCCCCTTAATACAAACCTATTAAGTTCCCTTAGTTTTGTTTCTTATTCCCTCTGCTTCTTCCAGTTTATACCCTTAATTTATTTACACATTCTTCTCTTGTGGTAACAGTGTGCAAATGAACTTAAACTTAAGTTAAGTTAAGCTTGCTTATCTCCCAGCATTAAATCTCTAATACATCAGTAGACAGCGAGTGCATCCTCTATTGTCTTGCTAGACTCATGAAGGCCAAAAGGGGTTGTCCTCTCCTTTGAGGAACATAGTTGATCCTGTTGCTCCTTGTCTTTCCAAAGGATGCTTGGGAACTCAGTGCATCTCATAATGTGACAGCAAAATTCTAGTAAAGAAATCTCAAACACTGTCTCTTCTGTCTGCAAAGTTGCAGTAGTCTTGAAAGAAGATCATACCATGCATGATTTTGTGGCTTCTACAAGAAAGTGTGACAAAATCTCTTTGTGTCATTATGTGGCTTCTCAGATATAGATAAAAGTAGGTGTCATAGATGCAACAAAAGTCTGTGAACAGAAGGTTGGTATCCCTGGAAATAGAGAATAGGGAGAGCCAGGGCTTGGGGCTGAACTCATTTCTAGATACATATGCAAAGCAGTAATAAATGAGCTACAGTTTATTATAGGGAGAGCATCAGGTCTTCCAGCTGATCTATTAGGACTTCAGGCCAGGATATTTAATTATGCCCTGGCCTCCTCCTTTAACCAGATTATCACAGTGACACAGTGACTGCTGTGCCCTGCCAGCACCCTCAGGCTTTGCTCCTTCTCCTTTGCTCTCAGTGGCCCTGCTATCTCTGGAAAGAAGATGCAGAGGCTCACAGGAGGGACTGCTGGGAGCTTGATGATCTGTGTGTTTTGTCTTAAATGAAAAATAAGGATGATCTGCAATTATAAGAATGGTTAGGATTTTGTTATTATTATTGCTTAGAACACCTGAGATTTTATACATTGTCTTTCAGTATTGAAAACCATGTTAAGCATAGAGAAAAGCAATTTTTGATAGCTGGGCTCCCTTCCTGTTCTTAATTTACCCATCTGTGCACTGCAGAGAGCAGAGGATAAGTGGGGTCAGCCCTCTCTTCCCCCTTCTGTGCATGATGCTGACTCCAAACGCACCCGCTGAGTGGAACCCATCTGTTACCCCTGCATCTCATCTTCAAATACCTTCAGAGGCATTTGAAATGGACAAGCCAAAGGCTCCAGTACATCCCAGCAGGATTATGGATACTGCACTGCTGCCTTCCCAGTGTCATTTGTGGTGCGGCTCTTTGAGCAAAAAACCTCATTTTTGTTTAGAAAATCTTCAGCCTATGTTGCTTGAGATGAGTTGTCTCAGCAGGACTTCATTTCCTGAATGTGTTTATTTTGTCCCACCATGATCTCAACGATTTCACTGTGAGTTTCAACTTTTTTCTACTTTCTGAAAGGGAATAATAATCCTTATGGTGCTTTGAAGTGCCGTGTAAGCACTGGGGTCATGGCTGATACTACCACTATTACCGGGACAAAGGTAGTGAGTGTAGAAGAGAGGCATAGGTATGTTGCTTCCTAGGGGAAACTGGTTGTTACTATTTGTTTTTTTATTTAATTTTTACAAGAAAAATCGTGGTGGTGGGAGAAAAAAAAAAGTAAAAAAAAAAAAAAAGTGTAGCATTGCCCAAATAAATGGTTCATACACTGGGACAAAATTCACCCAATAAAAAAATGGAGATAAGAACTGTGGAAGAAAAAAGAAGGAAAAAAAAAAAAAAAGAAAAAAGAACAAAAAAAGAGCTGTTATTTGCCAGGGAAATGTTTAAAATTTTCTTTTTTGAAGCATGTTTTCTACTGAGGAAAATGGAATAGAGAAGAAGAAAGGAAATAAAAATGAGAATGTGAAAAGATTATTTTTCTTTTTCCCACACTGAATATGAGAGAATATACTTCCTATCTATTTTACATAGATTTTTCTCCAAAAATTTATCAGTCCCTCAACTGTTTTGCCAGATTGTGTCACTGCCTCCAGTCCTGAACTGACATGTGACCTGCAAAAAGTGACAGTGTCCATGGGACTTGGTTCAACCTCCAGCAAACCTGCTATCACTGAGAGGTTTAATGGGCTTCATTCATTAAACTTGCAGAGCTTCTTTCTGAGCTCAAGGTGAGGGTGGCACGAGGAACGTGAAAAACCTGGAGAGAAACTGTCACTCCTGTTCACTCTAATGAGACTTTTCTCCTAGAAAGGACATCAGTACAAATCCAATCCACTGCTGTCATAAACGAGCAGCTGCTATTTATGCTGCAAAATATTCCTAGAGGTGCAATTCTTCAGTCAGTTTTATGTCAGCTACACTTGGCTCTCTTCTGATAACAGCAAAATTATGTTTCTTTAATACAGGTTTCTGGTAAAATTAGGGAAGAGTTTTGGAAAATGTAAGGCAAATGCTTTGCTTCAGTGTCAGAGCTTCTAATTTATGCTGCTTATTATAATGTATTTTATCCAGCCAGACACCCAAAGCCATTGCCCCTGCAGAAAGAGCAACTCAAGGTGGTCTATTTGGGTAGAAATAGGCAGTGGGGTCTATGGTGGCAATGGAAATCTGCAGTCATACATCACAGCATGACATAATATCACCCTCTGCCAGTTGAGCTGTGTTTAAGGTGTTAGTAAGTTCGTCAGTTGTCAGATCATAAAACTGATTGTCAGAGTTACACTTTGAAAACAGGCCAGGTTTTCAGTCTGCTTCAGCACTGAAGGGTTTCATCTCCCTCAGCTGAGGTCTTGGAGAGGAGGAGCAGGTAATGTCATCATGCCCCACATGTGCATATTGTGAGCACCATACCCATGCTGCACCCACTTAACTTATCCATGTTCTCCCCCCTGTCCTCCATTTTTCAGTGGAACTATGGCACCTTATCCCAGCAAGACACTGAGATACACTTTGGAATGTGCAGGTATCCCTTTTGTAGTGACCTTACACAAAACACAGCAACAATAGTTATGTGTACAATAAGTCAGCTAAGCAATGAAAAAAAAAAAAAAAAGGAGAAAAGGAGTGTGACCTGGAGTGTGAGAGGAGTGAACAGCAGATACCTTTGCAGTGGTGTTTCTCTGCAGCTTGTAACAAAAGAACACTGAGTCATTTGGAGAGTAAGCCAAGACCTGCTCTTCTGTTCAAGGAAGCCTCGAGGTGTTTGATTTACAACCAGCTAAAAATGCTGCACAACTTTGAAAGTGTATTTACAGCTTTCCTTTTCACAATCTGCTTGCTGGCACATACAGAATTATGAGGGAAGGGTTTGGGTTGTTACTGTGGTTTTATTCATTTATATTCAACACAGTTGCTCTGTGTACTGCTTTTTTGACATTTTATGCATCCCTAAAGATCCACAGTACACCTCTTGAGAAACATCCTGCAAAGACAAGGTGAAAAACTTGCACGTCATATATCACCAGAGCTTCTTAGTGCTTTAGGAAAACGAGGAATAAGAGAGCTGTGGACCTTGGTTTCACTGCACAAAGAGCTGTTTTCTTGCAGCAACAAAGGTTCTACTTTGAACAAAGCTAGACAAGTCTGAAGTTGCTGTGCAGTGAGCGCACTGTGTTCACTGGGAGAGCGTGGCATGCTGTAAATGCACCCAGTTCTGCTTCACGCAGACAGTGCAGCCAACAGGTCCAGGCAAACCTTTCCAACATGAGCAGTTGTACAGACCTGTCCATTGCTGCTCAGGCTCCTCGGAGAGTAGGAGGAAGTGAGATGCAAGGTTGCAGAATTACAAGGTGGCCCTACCCCTGCCTTTTCGTCTCCTACTGAAGAATGAATTCATGAAATGTAATAAGCATGCTGGTCCTGTGTACCCATTCCTCTTGGCAAAGGTCTCTTCTCTAAAGAGCTTTTGGCTATGACAGTGTGTTAAGCCCACACCTCACACGGTGGTATCAGTTCCTGAATCACTCAAACAAGGTGTTTTTGGTGGGGCTGGGTTACAGGCTGGCCACACATCTCAAGCTCCAGCAGCACAGCTGAGGAATGCAGGTATGTAGGGCTCCCCTGGAAAGGCCCTACTGAAAGATCTCCGGGGGTGTACTGTACTAAGCATAAGCCTACCACCCCAGGGTTTGGAAGAGAGCAAATTCCTTCCAGGATTATAGGATTAAGAAGCTGAAAAGTGATTCAAATTCTTCATTAAACAGGGGAAGAAAAAAAAAAAAAGGAGGGGGGGAGGAGACATTAGGGGAAGGTCTTCAATGCATGCATCACTCGACATGTTTTCCTTGTAATTAAAGGAAGTTATTGAAAAATATTTGAGGGGATTAAATGCTCAGAGTATATGTGCCGATCAAATAACACAAGAGTCTGCATTCTTCCAACTAATCAATGGAGTGACTTGAATGGGGAGGTTCAAAAGAGCACAGTTATTGTTAAAGTACCATTGTAGTAGTATTCACCATACTGTACGGCAGATGGACAGGCCCAAGGTTTCCCAGCTGGGAACTTTGCTGTAGCTGAAAACCAAGGGTCTGGAGTTCGTCTGTGGGTATTTCTACATCTATTGTTGAAATTTCAGGAAATTTCAGGCAAACCATTCTTCCTTCTCTGCCTTCAACCTGAATGCAGCAAGAGATGCTCCTGATTTCCCAAGGGCAGCTTCTCTGGGACAAAAAATTGCACTCCTTTTATGCCAGCAAAATAGGAAAGGAAAAATATGCAGAAAAAAAGGGGGCAAAAACAGAGCCCAGGCCATAAAAAATGGGAGGGACTCATACTATAAGGAGGCAATTGTACTTACCATTATTCTTTGCTCTGTTCTCTGACAGCTTAATTGTAAGAGGGCATTATTTAGCTATTAATTAAAGTTCACTATATCTTAAACACCTGATGTCTAGAAGAGCCAATGCATCTTGCAGTCTGTAACACTGCACTATGACCACCTCAGTGCTCTGTAACACTTTGTACATGTATATTACCGTATGCAGAGGTCTTCACATTATTCTGGATTTTCTTTTGGGCAGTGCAAGAGATGACAATGGTCTCTAACAGCATTCATCTTCAAATGGCATTTGAAGACCATAAAAACATGTTTAGTTTTTTTTTTTTCTTTTCATTTTTTGCCATTTTGTATAAAATTTTGAGTTTGATTTTCTTGCATTACCCATGTTCTGTTTTCCTTCTTCAGCAGTTCTGGAGAAGAAAAGCTGTCTTTAGACAAAATCTACCCCAAGTTTGTGCCTTCCTGTTTGTTGCTGCTCTGCCATAAAGCCTGAGGCCAGATGCCTCACCTTGTTAGCTCCATTTGTATTTTACAAATGAGCAGATTAATGACATCCCTCTCAATCCCTGGAGCATGTAAGGTTCAATTAATGGTTGAAAAGTGCTTTGAGATCTTTGCGTAAAAGATGCCATCTAATTGCACAGAGAAAGATGATAGTCTTCTTTCATTATCTTTTTACAAAGAAAGTCATAAATTTGAGGGAAAAGATTACCTCCTCTCCTCTCCTCTCCTCTCCTCTCCTCTCCTCTCCTCTCCTCTCCTCTCCTCTCCTCTCCTCTCCTCTCCTCTCCTCTCCTCTCCTCTCCTCTCCTCTCCTCTCCTCTCCTCTCCTCTCCTCTCCTCTCCTCTCCTCTCCTCTCCTCTCCTCTCCTCTCCTCTCCTCTCCTCTCCTCTCCTCTCCTCTCCTCTCCTCTCCTCTCCTCTCCTCTCCTCCCCTCCCCTCCCCTCCCCTCCCCTCCCCTCCCCTCCCCTCCCCTCCCCTCCCCTCCCCTCCCCTCTCCTCTCCTCTCCTCTCCTCTCCTCTCCTCTCCTCTCCTCTCCTCTCCTCTCCTCTCCTCTCCTCTCCTCTTTCTTTCCCAGAATTAGTAGGCCTATAGTCTTCTAAATGAAGTACAATAAATGACATCCTTGCTTACTTAGAATATAGGATCATAAAAGTACCAAAAGAATGGCCATCTGTAGAATGAGGCATCAGTCTGGTACCACTGCAGGTCACCTTTAGAGCATACTCTCTCTCTAGAGCTACATATGACAGATGCCTTAACAGATTAAGCTTGAGAGATCACTCCTTAAGACAGGAGTGAAACCTGCAAAACACACATTCGTGTAATTTGCTCCTATACACGTACAGCAGTGATGAGTCCTTCAGGTAACCTACACCAGCATGCAACTATTCTTACCATTAACTTGTTCCTTTCAATGTCTCATCTAAATTTCCTTCACCCCAGTTGAATCACATTATTTCTCATGCTACCTGCAGTGAACGATGCCACGTTAATTCCTTTCTTTATGCTTTGGCCACTTATATTAAATCAGTCTGGAATTTGATCTACCCAGGAAATGAATCAATTTCAGACATCCCCTTATCCTTGTTCTTTTGCCTGGCCAGAAATGTCCGGATGAGGATGATTGTTTCCTAGGCAGTCACTTCAACCCTTTTTAGGCACTTAACAGTAAACTTTCCTGCAGTGATCCTTAGCTGAGTACCAAAATAGAAGTTAATGGATGCTCTGAGAGTAAGGTATATTTATTTTGGCATTACTCTGCACAAGTAAATGTCTGATTGTAGGAATCTACATATGAAAGTAAAAACTGAAAGACTGTACTTTTTTCTCTTCCTTTCAACTACTTTGGCAAATCAACCATGCATCTTCTCACTTCCTTCTTCTTAAAGCTAACCAGATGACATATGCCAGCATCAAAATTTCCCATTTATCTTTTGTTTACTCTTCAGTCACCTCAAGCATACAGCAAAAAGTTTGGGCTGACCTTAGAGTATGGTGTTTGCTAATAACTGAAAGCATGCTTTGACCAAGTTGCCATTTAAAAATATCACAGTTCAGTCCGCTTTGCGTGTGTGTTGTGTGTTGTTCCACACAGCAACAGTAGGTGCTGAAAGTTAGCAGAACTAAGAACAAAATAATTATTAATAATCTTTAGTAAGTCCTGTGTCTGATGCCTGGGAGATTAATGGAATAAGTATGTTGTTGTTTGTTTTTGTTTTTTTTTTTAACTTTGCAACAGTGATTAATAAAATAACAGTTGAAGAGTGGGTGAAAAAAGTTTTATACTATATTTATTTTCTTTTTGTTTTCATTTGGCTTCACACTGTGCTTATGCAAATGTAGTCTCCTGATCTGCAAATAGAAGTTCCCATGGCAAAATGGTCTGGGATGATTTTGAAGACATTCACTGTAAAAATATAGTTTAAAAAATCTGTCAGAGTGTAAATATTTAATTTTTCCATTTGTTTTCTTCTTTACATGAAGTGTGCATGACAAACCTAATTCATAGCTTCTAATGTTGTAGCTAATGTCAACAGAGATACAGTTGGAAAGGAAATTACCCGGTCTGTCATGATTTCACATCCTTTCTGTAATTTCTTCTCTTGCCCAGATTGCTTTTTCATGACGACAGAAACTGAAACAGACTGACTTGCCAGGCAATTCAGAGTGTCATATAATAAAGTGCAAGTCATAGAGTTCTGTATACAAAGAAATTACCCATGGAAAGTACCCACCACAATGAGAAAAACAGAACAGCACATATGACCAGAAGTTAAAACCAGAGAAGAACAAATTACAATAAATGGGCAAATGTTTAACATATTAAGCCAAACTGGTTCCTGAGGATTTTCTGCCTTGGGATACAATAGGAGGGTTTTTCAGAATGTATGATTTACTTAAACATTACTTGACTCAAAGATGCAAGGAGTAACCAGAGTAATTGTGTAGTTTGTGTTATACTGGCAATAAGACGAAGTTTATCTAGCCTTTCTTTTAATCTTTTATCAACAGAGACCTGTTTCAGTAACCTTTCAGCCTTAATTTGGCCAAAACAATCTGGTGTCCTAATGGCCATTGCCCTACATCTTGGAAATGTGAGCATTAGAGAAAATCCACACAGTATGCAAATGAAATGCCAATTTTTTTCTGTCCTTCTGCATTGGGATGAGGCAGTGGTAAATTATGCCAGGCTGTGAAGTCTGTGTGTGTGAAAAGTGCAAACTGAGTGTGAAAACCATTATCATGATATTAAGTGTTAGATTTGGTAGTCAGAAGTAACAAGGTCAGTGTCTCAGAGAGCAAATCACTGCAGAGTGCCAAGAAAAGGGAAAATGATTAACTTGAGTTTCCAAGGGAAAACGAGCAGAGCAATCCACAAGCTCAGTAGTAGATTGTCTATAGTCATGATAAGTCTTTGTCTCAGCTTCCTTCAGCAGTGGGAGCAAAACCTCTGCTTGGATATGCTTCTTATTGCTAAATTCGTTTGCTCTGGGAATTGTTGGAACATAGAGGAAACCTAGGGAGCAAGAAAGAGACCCATGATGTCCTCAATTCTCACTCCGAAGCTCAGCGAAAAAGAATTGTCTCTTGTAATTTCCTCTCCAAAGAGGTTAACTCAGTAATTATTCTAAATAACAAAATCCCTGCATGCTTGGCAAAAAGCCAGAGATTCATCCAAACCTGTGGGCTTACTTCCCTGACATTCAGGCCAATTGATGCACTCGGGGTGCACAATGAATTGCAGATGGAGTGATCTCATTTGCAGCATTGGTAGAAAGCATAGAAATATTTATTCTTGCACTGAATGCAAATGCAAAAAAGGTCTGCCTGTGTCTCAACCTGAGCATCCAGAAGGGGAATCATTCTTCCAGCCCTCCAGATTAAGTCTAGTCTTTCTCACCTCATCATTCCCATTTGTGAAATGGAAATAGTTGCATTAGTTTTGTCTTGCCTTGCCCTAAGGAACTGGAATCAGCTAGACCTTTCAAAAGGACTTTGAAGATAGATTATTGTTTTTCATTACTGTGTGCAACACTTCCCACCATGAAGTGATATTTGAAAATAAAGGTACAAATCTGCCTTGCCAAAAAGTAATGCTAACCTTCCACCAGAAGCATCTCACTTCTTTAATTGTTAAGTGGAAATCTGCAGGGTTTGACAGAGTCATTTGTAATCATCGCCAGTGCTTCTGCTCCACCAGCCTGGACCTGGTGTATTTCATATTTTCCCTGCTTTCCGGGAGAGACTGTGTGTTGTGACTTTGACCTTGTACATTTCCTTTTTTTTTTTTTCAGGAGGATTAAGCTGCAGTTGTTTTTCTGCTAGCAGTGAGTATAATTTGCAGCCTAAGAAATATGATTTCCTTCTTCTAAAATGGCTCAAACCCTTTTGGTTTTTTAACCACAAACAATGGAGTTCAGAGAAAAATCCAGAGGAATAAGGACTTCAGAGCCTTTGTGGCTTCTGATGTGAAACAGGCCTGTCTAATGCATCCAGTTCCTTGTCAGTTGTGAAAGAAAAGTCTAAAGTTTCATAATATCATATCATTTTCACAATCAACTTGCCCTTTTCAAGTAGGTGCTTAAAAACTTCATTTTGTTTTAGTAAAGCATTGTCTGTATTTATGCTTTAGCAAGTCTCATTTTCCTGGGAATGCAGAAAGGAGGTAAAGAATTAATTTCATTTCAATTTTCTGACAGAAAACAAGTAACTCCATTTCAGTTGTCTGTCTCCTTCAGTGTAGTTAAGGATTTCACATCATTTGATATTCTCTTAGAGAATTTAGGAATTGGTTACGAGTTTCTAACTCTGTTAGATTTAAACTCTATTTCATTTTTACCTTTGGGAATTTAGTCTGAGTTGAAGTATATGCATGCATGAATTTAGTCATGGTAACATTGCCGTGTCTCTTTTTAATGGAGAGAACTCAAAACTCTTATTCACATGGTCATTTCTCAGAACATCCCTGTCAGATGGGAATGGTACTTATATAATCTCCAGGACTGTGACAATCTCATGCAGCAAACCATATTTCTTCCTTCCGTCTTCTGTAAAGACACTTGCCATGAGAAGACAAGAAGTAGAGGTTGCTACTTCCATGTAGACTGATGTAACCAATGCACTTTGTTTATAGCTCATGCAAAGGGTTGTTGCTGGATCTGCCTCTGATAAAGCAAATTTTTAGCAGGTGGAGCAGCAGTAATTTCTCTATAAAGGCTTACAGTTTCACTGATTTCATCTGGCACGATTTCAGCGGGTGAACGTCTGCTGCTCACTGTCGTCAGCAGCCTTAGGGCTTTCTCCATTGAGGTGTGAGATGTGGATTTGAGAGACAAAGAGCTTCAACCCTGGCTCATCTGTGATCCAGCCAGCAGGCCTTGTATGAGAGGTGAAGAGTGTCGTGCCTTTGGCAGCACTTGTAAAGAGGACAACCTTGTTCAGCTCTTTTAAAACAAAGGTTGGGATCTTCTCAACTTAGGCGAAGAACCTAATCTGTAGATCTCAGCTGGGTGAATCCTGAAAGGTTCAGCCCTTCATCAAGTAATTTTTGTAGTGTCTCCTAGAAGATGGGAGCTTTATCAGCTTCCCATTGACTGGCTTAAGAAGCTTTTTACTCAGTGCAGTGGCTGACGTTGAATGCCATAAGCACTAGACAGCAGAAAGAAACTTGGAGAGGATGAATGCCACTCAGAGAGTAGATCTAAAATTAAAGTACATCACTGTCTCACTTCTAAGAGGTACCTCATGGTGCCAGCTCAAGGACCTCAGTAAAAGCTGCAGCCCATTATGTACTAGGGCTGCCTGCTATAATCTTGATAGATGAACAGCATGATGGCTCTGGCAGGTCATCTCCTGCAGAAAGGCTAACAAACTCTTTCTGTACCTTAGGCAGATGGAGGGACGGGTAGCAGAAGCGCATGGGGAAACAGGTACTTTTCTAATTACCCAAAGACTGCTCACCTTCACAGACCAGCAGTATCGGCTGAATGCAGCAACAGCAGCTTTTGCACCAGTTGAGAGAACAGCAAAGCTGCCATAGCAACATTTTTTCATCAGGGGATCCCAGAGAGGATTCTGACTTACTCAGCCCAAGATTTTTCTGTACTTCCCACTGCCACACTGCCCCTCCGGCTGGCTACAAAAGACAAAATCCAGCCCGTAAACCGAAACAGAGTAAATACTGGTTAAACATTTACAGCTCTTAAGATCTTGAAAGCAGTAGAAGCAGCTGTTAAATTGTGAGATATCTCCTCCGATACACAACATGATCCAGCATTGGCGTGTTGAGGATGTTGGTGGTGAGACTGGCTTAAATCACAACCTGTGGAGCACATTAAGTGGCCAAGTCTAAAGTCCTCTCCTCCACAGGTGACTCAGAGGTTTGAAGATGAGGAAACACAGACCAACACAGATTAGCATATTCTCTACAGGTCTCTGCTTGTCAAATGCAGTAGGAAAAACACTGAGTAACCTGCCCAATAGAATTTCAAAGTGTGTACAGAAAGGCCTTAGACTTCATTTTTCTCTCCCAAGAATGGTGCTCGTACAGCGTTCAATTTTGTGGACTCCCCCATGTCTCTAAACAAGCTATGGCTGCTTTGCATTAATATTAATTGTTCTGGCGTACATACAGGCCTTCTGTGTAGACACTCACAGGAAATTACAGCAGAAGGATCAGTCTTTCTCATACTAATACTGCCTCTCAAGCAACTGAAGATATTGATTGATGCTTCACATGTTTCCAAATATTCCCCATGATGAGAGAAAAAGTTACATTCTGCTGAAATGAATGTTGTATTAGGGATCAGCAAATATATCTGTTCAGAGGATTCAAAGCATCGTTCCTGGCTTTTTTTTTTTTTTTTTTTCAATATCTTTCTATGTTGTCATGCTAAAATAGATGGATTATATGTATTATACACTCCTTCTCAAATGTGATTGAGTTATCACAGTCAAAAGTTTTCTTTTCCCTCTGAGTTTATCTGAGAGAATATATTAGAGTTGTAGTCATGGAGATTTGTTGAATGACAAACCTTTGGTGGTTATGGCTCATCTGTCCATATTAACAAATAAACATGGTAGTCATGGTTGTTGATGATAGTGTTATTTTGATAAGTTAGATGTGATTAAGATGTGATTAGAGCAGACATGATTGATAAAATGAAAGTATCTGGATAGCCTTTGAAGTTTTAAATCTTGCTTCTAGTCAAATGGCAATTATCCAATTTGTGGCTAATTTTATAAAAAAAAGAGAACAGTGTGTGAGCACACAATATAGAATTGTATATCAACCCTCCAGAACCCTCCAAAGATTAGATTGGGCTTTTCACAAATAGCAGTATGTTACTAATGGCTTTGCTACTTAAGAGGCAGCATGAAACACTGCACAAACCTTGAGCAAAGTAAAACATATTCTAAAGAAAACTCACTTAGATTTAAAAGGTCAGTGAACAGTATTTACAGAAATACTGTATCATACTTTCCCAGGGGAAAAAAAAAATAGCTTTGAGTGAAGGCAAAATTTGGAAATAAATATTTGGAACTTTTTAAATATATTAATTGGCTTAAAAATATAAAGAAGTAACAGGAAAAGTGAACTGACAGTAATCCTGGAAATTTTGGGAGCCCTTATGACTTAAAAATTGAGGTATGTATTTCTCAATTTACCTCCAGAGATCACAAATATTGTTAAATAATATAGACAAATCATTGCATATTTTTGATGTCTCATCATTTGATTTTTGATACTTTTGTCCCTTATGCCAACTTTGATATTCCTGGGAAAATATGGTAGTTGAAGACTAGATATTATAGCATATAGATAGGTAGATAGGTAGATGTGAGGAGGAGCAGAGCTTGAGAAAGATTGGGGAATGTATGACCACATTGCCTTCAAACTTTGATGAGCGCAATAATTTGTGGAAAAGAAATATTTGAAAATTAGATCAAGAACTCTGGGCAAAAAGTAGATGTGATGGATGAAAGTTCAGTTACTTTACATAGTGACAGATAAGTAATGAGATTGAACTGGATTGACTTTGTCTGGGAATAGAATAGATGGTATTCTTAATAGGCTCAAATTGATTCTTAACAGTTTAGACCATCTGCTGAAACTGTAGAATAATAAAACTAGTAATTTTATTATGACCTTAGTCTAATGCATGCTAAACACTCTGGAAAAGTATGTGGACATTTTTAAATCTCCATTTTGGTTGAGCAGCTTGGAAAAACTAATTTTTACAGGATTTGGGGGTCAGGTTACGGCATGGCTGGTATAGAAGTAAACTCATAAAAGTTTCAGTTCTTTCTTGTTTGCTAAATGATAATTTCACTATCCACTCAAGACACATTCTTGAAAAAGAATAATATATATGCTAAATAATATATAGGGAAATATTCATACAATAATATTATGTATTTGGAAGTATGTGTGTATCTGTGTACAACCATATCTTCCTGCACTAACTCTGATCACATTGTTCTCAGGACACTGGATCACCCAAATAGTAGGTGGAGGCCATTTATAATAGCACATTCTGCCACAGATATGCTTAATGATAACAAGATGCATTTGAGTTGCTGACTTCTTTCATCAGGAGTGTGCAGTCTGAAGGAGGAAAAACAAAGCACACAGTTGTCATAATTGTGAGCTGAAGAGAGTGCTGTAAGATAAAAATAGCAGAAATGAAGAGCAAGAGAAATGTTTATACACACAGATGCCTCCTGCTAATGCCTGACATGAAATATTTTGAAAAGCTTAAAATTGGCAGGAACTCTATTGCTTCTAGGTGTATGTGAAGGCTGATCACAGGAACACATTACCTATATGATAAGATTAACTCCACCTAACTTCTGTATGTAGCCATGGCATTGTTTGTGCTAAATAGATGTATTTTTTATTATATTTTTTCATTTTCAGTAGATATACACTATAAAAATAGAAATCTAGATTATTATTTCTGTAATTTGATTGTGCAGTGCATGGTGAATAGGGTCTTGATCAA
Source organism: Tetrao urogallus (assembly GCF_951394365.1). NCBI lineage: Eukaryota > Metazoa > Chordata > Aves > Galliformes > Phasianidae > Tetrao > Tetrao urogallus. The sequence continues at coordinate 72,716,635 of NC_136816.1, forward strand.
CTTTAAGGCTGATAATGGCAATGGAACTTAGAGAATACAGACACTTGTATTAAATGGCTATTTACATTGTACATATTGTACATTTAGCATTCATATAGCCCATGCTGTCAAATGCAGGAATTTGTTTGAGATTTGCGTCATCTCTGACAATGATTCTGATCTGTTGTTTGTAATGCAGCAAACATATAGATTGCAATGCCAGGGAGCCCAAGTCAGAGGTTGGAAACCCTTTCTCTAGGGTTTAGCATAAAGAGAACAAAAAGATGTCCCTACATTACTGGAAGTTAAGCATTGAAAATAAATTTTCTCCCTTCCAATCCACATTTGTCTCATAATGGAAAAGAGGTGTAACTAAAGGTTGCAGAGTCCTAATTGAAAACCAGTGTTTTAAAGATGTGATTGTAGATCAGGATAAAAAAGATCTGCTCCCATCTCTGCTCTAGACCTGAATCAGTTACTTATTCTCTCTGCCCGTTAGATTCTCTGATAGTGACGAATGTGCAGCAATATTTATTTAAAGAGACACTAAGACAATTTATTGATATTTGCATTATGCTTCCAAATACCTGGGAGGCTGGGGTATGGGAAGATGTCAGTATCAGTAAAGAATGACATAGTTCAACTTAAAAATGAAGATATTTCTCTGCAAAGTAGATAGAAGTTTATACAAAAATCTTTACTTTCTGAAAGGGAGGAAAGGCTGGACCATTTGTCCTTCAGATCTGGTGATTTGAAACAGCATCAGAGCTTCCAGAGAGGAAATGCAGCAATCTCCTCAAAATAGCAGAGGGAAACACAATATTAACCAAGGGAAAATTGGAACCAGTAGTGTTTTTCACAGTGGTAGTGGTTAATCCTTGAAATAAAGGGTAAAAGGAAGTGATGAATTCTTCATCTTTTGATGTCTTCAAAGTTGAAGGCCCAAATGGAGGAAGCATTTTTGGGCAAAAGTGATTGGGCTCAACAAAAGAGTGTGTAAAAATTGAAGATCTGTAGCCTATAAGAGATATATGATATGCTAGTTCCTCTATGTGATTTATTTCACAGAACTTGGATATCTAAAGTTAGATGGCTAAGGCTGAACTGGTTGCCATGAGCTCTTACTTTTTAATCAACAGTAAGAAATAGGCATCTCTAGCAAGCAATGTTTTACATGCTTTACGTGTCTGTTCCAGTACTGAGCAAATTGTCCTCTAGGACACATCCCTCTGACACCTATGATCTGTGGAACAGCAGATTAATCTAATCTATAGGGCTGAGACTTGTTTGCTGGTAGTACTTGCTTTGCCTTACACAGGTTTTAGTTACCATTTCAGTTGTATTGCCATGATGATGCAACATTTCATGTTTTAAAAGGAGGACCTGAGAATGTCACTCCTGTTTATTTAGGGACCAATGTTCTCAGGTCTATAGACTTTTTCTATCGTTTTGATAAATGTAGGCCAGATCCTACGCAGAATTACTTGGTGCATAATCACAGGTTTTGGTGGAATTACCACACCTTATGCCTCAAGAATAGAAGTAGAAGTGAGCCAATTTAAAAGGATTAATCCAACTGCCATAGCAATTTAATTCTTTTCATGCAAGCAATGATCGAATGAATGACAGATCTGGAAAAAAAAATGGAGTACATCACAGAGCATATACAAGGCAAAGACAATTGAGAAAATCCTTGTTGAGCATGTGGAGACACAGTATTAAAAGCACTTTCATCTTTCATTTCTTCCTGTCTTGCAGTCTTCTTGGCTCTATTTCAAATTCACTTCATCACTTGGTGTTATTTGGTTTAAACCTGTGCCTCTTGTGGATCCCATTAATAGTGGTCTCCTGTGTAGTTGTATCCAAATTCCTTTAGCCTAGTCCTGTCACTCTAGATGACAAGCCTGTTATCACACTCAAGGTGTGTTCTGAGCAATGCTCAGCCCACATCTGAGGTGAGGAACTGCAATGTTTAACACAGGGAATTGAGTACCTTAAACACTCTCCATCAAGGGAAGATGTAGGTATCTCTGGCAGGCTCTTCAGACTATAAAATTCTGTCTTTGTCTTTCTATGGAATGCAGAGAGAAAGATGTCTCAGACAGGTTCCCACTGCAAGGTAGCTTGGATTCATGTTGTTGGCAAGCCTTGGCTCACAAATCACGAAGATTTGTAAGGCATTAGTGGGTAGTCAGAGAAATTCCAAGTAAGAGTGAGTTCATCACTCTTCATATAATTGCAGAGACAGCAGATAGGGTTTATTTATGGTCTTACTGCTAGTCACCATTCCTGCCAGGTGCTTGTCATCATTCCACCTTCTCCTGCCCCATTACCTTCCTGGACAGTCACTCCCTAGCATCCAACAGCTGCTGCCACCCAAATAGGTAAAGGCAGAGCAATCCAGACATACCTCATTGCTTTGGATAGACTTGTATTTAGGAATCTTTATGAAGTAGATGGTCTATGTAAAGACGTGTCACCATGCCCTAATTGAATCCTTGCATCACTTATCCCAAAGCTAGCAGTATGTTGCATCTGTCACTGTGCACATGCAGCCTGATGTGTGGACCAGTAATGGTACAAACAGCATAGGAAAGAGTGGGATTGCCATTGCTATAGTTGAATCTATTTTTTTTTATTATTATTATTATTTGGTTATGCAAGTTACAGTGTGTTGTGATGCTGTACCACAGATTGTTTAGCCATTCCCATTCCCACTTGATGCAGTAGAGAAACCTGATCCTTTCCAGTAATACAGACATGATGCTTTTGCCACATCCAGCTGTTGTTGATGTGAAGGTATCTGCATAGCCTCAGCTACTGCTGAATTTTCTGTTTCTAGCAGCTCCTCCCAGGTTGATCACAGAAATGCAGTGGCTGAGGTAGGTGCTCACCTGCTGCTTCCCAGGGAGGCAAATATTTTGATGCAACTGAGACTTCTGTGCAAGGGTGACCTATGGAAAATCACTGTGTGCTGCTCTGAACTGAATAGGGAAACTTCTCAGAGTTTACACATTCTTTCCACTTGTAAAAATTCACATTTAATAGATTTAGTAGACATTTAGCACTTTCACTGCAGTTTTCTCTCCCGTGTGACAGACTCCCACTGACATCAAGAGGAGCTTCACTGGCAGCACACATACTGAAAATGCCTTAAGAGTCTCTCCAGTAGCAAATAAACACCTGAAGCCTGTAGCAGGGGTGAACTGTGAAACCATAGCTCTGAAATGATATTTATTTTCCCACTTTGCCAGAGCTTACTCTGGTCACTGTCCCTGGAGGTGTTCAAGAAACATGTAAATGTGGTTCTAAGATGGTTTAGTAGGGAAATATTGGTGGCAGGTGTATGGTTGGACTGAATGATCTTGGTCTTACCCAGTAAAATCTTACCTAGAAACAAACCTCTTTATATTTGTAAGACTTGGGTAATCCTTTTTTAATTTTTTCTTTTTTTTCCTTTTTTTTTTTTTTTTCTTTTTCTTATTTCCTGAACAGTTTCTTAATTGTGTTTGGTTTAAAAGACCATCCTCATTTTTAAATCTCTGAGACTGTACCCTTCTCCTACTAAAGGAAAAATAATAATAAGTTAAATTCATCAGTTTACTTGAGGATACAAAAGTGTGAGCAAGCAATACTGCTTCTCTTCAAGAAGTTGCTCAAGAAGTTGATATTTTGGAGATACCAGTATCCTCATGGAGATACATACCATCCTTCAGAATATTTCAGGACTTCAGGTGCTTTCTCACTGCTTATGCTATTTTGAAATAAGTATATCTTTTCTCCAATACTATGGGTAGAATTTACTAAGAGATAATACTTTTTATCCTGTGGTGATGCTTATGTTGATGGACAAGTTCTGTAAAGTGCTAATCCCATTCTGGAAGATGCAGAATATGTATCCTGGTCCAGGAGCTGCTTAATGTTGCATCGTGATTGCCAGCTGAGTGCTTTACATTCAGGGATTCTGCTGCACCTGGAGAACATCAATGGCAGCAAAGGGAATGGGAGCAGTGGCAGGAAAACAAGAATGAATTTCTTTCATCATTGAATGAATGAGTTTGTATTTAGAAAGCTAACACATACAATGAGGATATAAGGATTTAAACCCTTTTCTGTTACTAGTAATGAACACTTGAATTCAACAAAAGCTGGCCTTCATTCGCTTGGGAAAGCTTCCTAGACGTAAATACTGAGTAAATGAGTTGGGTTTTATATCTTGAGATTTATTAAATATTGGAACATAGGAATGCTTACACCAGTCCAAGTCTTACTACCAGCTTCCGATTACTCACTGAGGACAGTATCAGATAGAATCATAGAACTGTAAAATGTCTTGGGTTGGAATGGACTTTGAACATCATCTAGTGCCAAAACCCTGCTGTGGGCAGGGTTGCCAACCACTAAATCGGACACTAGATCACGTTGCCCTGGGCCTCTTCTAGCCTGGCCTTAAACACTTCCAGGGATGAGGCATCTACAGTTTCTCTGGGCAGCAGTGCCTGTGCACCATCTTGAGTAAATTTCCCCTTTATCATCTCAACTAATCTCCCCTCTTATAGTTTTACACTATTCCTTCTTGTTCTATTACTATCAGACTGTTTAAAAAGTTGGTCTCCTACTGTAAGTACTGAAAGGCTGCAATGAGGCTCCCTGGAACCTTTGCTTCTCCAAGCTAAACAAGCCCAAATTACTATGCCTTTCTTCATAAGAGAGGTGCTCCAGCTCCTCTGATCACCTTCATGTCCTTCCTCTGGACTGACTCTGAAAACTCTATACCTTTCTTGTGCTTCAGAATGCTAGAAACTATGTAGTAGACAAGAATAGTAGTTACAATTTGCTCATAAGGAATATAGCTCCTTATCCACTGCCTTGCTCAGTTTTTGGTTTATATCATGTGACATTACATTTTATATGTTGTTAAGCATACATATTTTGAGATGCTAGTAATTTGCAGATGAAGAGTCTAGAATCTGGGAGGTCTGAGATTGCAGGATTATCCCCTGAAGGGTTAGGTGACATTGACCAAATGACATCATCTTTCTACACCTCCACTTCCCCACCTAAATGTCATCTAAGATTTTGACACCTGTGAGACTTCTAAGATCTATGAAGCCAGACTGTGATATAATTCCAAAGAAAGATCAGGTTAAAAGAAATAATATTAATTGTGATACTTGTATTTTCAATGTGAGTAGTTATTATAAGGACAGCCTAAGATAATGAGTTGTTAAACCAGTTCAGGAGAACAGAGTGTGCTGTTCTTTGATTTGTTTGTTTGGTTTTGTTGTTTTTTTTTTTTCTCTATTATTTTGTTTTGTGTTTTTTTTTTTGGTTGTTGTTGTTGTTGTTTTGTTTTGTTTTGTTTTTCTGATTGCATACTTCAGGAACTTGGCAGTGCTTCTGTGCAAACTGATGGGTGTGCAATCAGTTTGGCTCTTTCCCCTGTGCATTCTTTTCACTGCAAAATCTCCACTTACTTGTGTAGATCCTTCGTTAGCAGGGAGAGAAGTGCACTAAAAGCTGAAAGAAAAAATGCCTCAGGCAGTCACATCTGATCATACTATTCACTGTTATTATACTAAAAAGAAAAAGTACAGAAGTAGAAACAGAAAGGCCTTGTTCTGTTCATCTTCCTTCAGCAGACTCAAGGAATTATCTTTTATGCTTTCTTTGTAAAGAGGAAGCTAGAAAGCAAATGACATAAGAAGACATGAGATGAGTTTCTCACTTTGGATCTTGTTTGAAGGTCACCTTGCAGTTCTCTGTGGTTCAGAGATGTTTTTATCATTTCTCTTTAAACATTTTATTTTCTTCTCCTAAGCTAAATGACAAGTCATGAAACTTTGTAATTTGTTTTTCTTAATGTGAATACTGAAAAACAACCCCCCTCTGCTCCCAGTCCCATCCACATCAGCTGCTGTGGCTCTTCATTATGTCCAGCCACACCTAGCTCTCAGGATATGTTATTGGTTTACATTCTCAGACCTTCTTTGTCGTTTCTTGCAACTAGTTGTTTTGTGGCTTTGTCAGTGTTTGCAGTGGGAATCCACCTCCAGTCTTTCTTCTTCCCCATTCTCCCTCTTCACATCTGCAAAAGATGCATAGCTTTTGGGCTTTCTGGGTTTATCCTGAGAGGTGCTGGGGAGAGAAAAGCAAGCCATTAATAAAGGATGAATGCAAAAAGCTGCAGAGGAACAGATGTTGGTGTTACATCCTGCCAGAGGACAGGAGATTCAAACTGAACCTTGAAGATCTTTTTACATGAATTCAGGAGGGAGGTGGATAAACGCTATAACACGATCAACAACGCCCACTTGACATTTGAGATGGGAAAGGACCTGATAACTCTTCAGAACTCTGCTTTTAGTTTGGGAGTACACTGATTCTGTTGCTGAAGGCATTCCTCTGTTGAAGATTTTAACAAGTTGACCTCCAGTCAACAGTTCCTCCATAATGCCTACAATATCTTACCTCAGCTGTGAAGTAAATGAGATCTCAGGTACAAATGGAGAGGCAATGCTCTTACACCAAAAAGATGATATTTAAATGTACATTCTTCTAAGCAAGTAATCAAAGCTCAAAGTACAAATGAGGTTACATAAAATAATATTTTTGTGATAGCTGTTGCTGATGGACAAAAACAAATTTAAGAGCATAGGCAAAGCATGAAGTGTAAGCATGTCTTAATTTAGAGTTTCCCAGATTAGATTTCATCCAACTCCCACAGAGTTGCTACACCTAGAGAAAGACTACAGTGCTTCTAGCAGCTGCCAGAACAGGATAAAATAAAAATTGCTTCTGCACCAGTGCGACATGAGTAAATTTCCTTTGGAATATTCCACTGTACTTTAATCAGCAGTTACAGAATAAAATGATAGGAGAGTTAAATGCTTGTGTCTGTTTCTTGTGTATATATTTTTCTACACCAAGGATAAGTGATTACATAGATGGTGTTTTCATTTTGAGTGGAAAGTCTTTGGTGTGAGTGGGCCCTGAATGCTGTATTCCCAGTGTAACGGAAAGGGAAAGGGAAAGGGAAAGGGAAAGGGAAAGGGAAAGGGAAAGGGAAAGGGAAAGGGAAAGGGAAAGGGAAAGGGAAAGGGAAAGGGAAAGGGAAAGGGAAGGGGAAAGGGAAAGGGAAAGGGAAAGGGAAAGGGAAAGGGAAAGGGAAAGGGAAAGGGAAGGGGAAAGGGAAAGGGAAAGGGAAAGGGAAAGGGAAAGGGAAAGGGAGAGGGAAAGGGAAAGGGAAAGGGAAAGGGAAGGGGAAAGGGAAAGGGAAAGGGAATGGGAAAGGGAAAGGGAAAGGGAAAGGGAAAGGGAAAGGGAAGGGAAAGGGAAAGGGAAGGGAAAGGGAAAGGGAAAGGGAAAGGGAAAGGGAAAGGGAAAGGGAAAGGGAAAGGGAAAGGGAAAGGGAAAGGCAAAGGGAAAGGGAAAGGGAAAGGAAAAGAAAAAGAAAGAAAAAGAAAAAGAAAAAGAAAAAGAAAAAGAAAAAGAAAAAGAAAAAGAAAAAGAAAAAGAAAAGAAAAAGCAGGAAGTAAAGAAGTTAACAGGAGGAATATCACTGTACATATATTAAAAATATCACTTCTATTGTCTTCGGCCTTTAATTTTCAGTTGAAGGGAGTACTGCTCCCTTCTCAGTGCTACACATTCTATATGATCAAAAATAAAGTGAAGTGCCATCAAAAAATATAATAGTATATATGCTGGGATTGCAGATAGAATTTAGAATAATTGTGGAGAGAAAAATACGCAAAATACTGGTTAATCCACTTGAATATTCCTAAGGAAGCAAATGAAGGAAAAACTAAACCGAAAAGAAATAAAACTAAAGTCTCTGTCAGTAGTCCCAGGAGATAACGTCTTATCCTAAAAACAGTGACCACAGTAACCTAGTCTATGAATCACGGCACTTAGGCATGAAGAGTCACATTCCATGTTGACACAGATCTTCACTGGTCTCATTAAATGTAATGGGGTTGCATCAGATGTAAATCACTGTAAAATATGAGCCCTTATCTAATTTCTTTCTCTGAGATGACTTCACTCAAAGCCATTGTTTCTTATTTCCTTTGCCCTGTAAAATCCTAGTAAAACAGATTTTAAATTCTAAGAAAATTATTCTAAATTTCAGCAATTTTTGAAGAAAAACTGTTTGTTTGTTTTTTTTCAAATTCTATCTTATACTTGTGAATATTTGATAGGAACTGCTGTACCTGTTTGGAAAGGATGGCTTGAATTGCCTGAAAGGCCTTTCCAAAGGTGAAATTTATAACTCGGTGCATGGCAGATTTCGAGGTGCTAACAAGTAGGGATAACACAAATAGTTGTAACAGCCTGTATACATGTTCAGTGATGAACAGGAATGAAATAGAATAAATCTACTTGTCTTTGATTTTTTACTATATCATCTGTTGTTCTTAGAAATAATGTTTTAACCAGTGCAAAACGTTTTAAAAAGAAGCCATCCAAATCTTGACCATTTTGTCTATACTTATATAAATGTAAAACTGCAATATAAGCAGTGCTCTATTTTGCACAAATTAGATTTCTTTCTTTTTTTCTTTTTTCTTTTTTTTTTTTTAATATTAAGCTTAATTTTTGTTAAATGGATCAGAATTTAGGAGCTTCATAAAACCATGAAAAGGGTTGTCTACATTACATCACTTAATATAACCCTTCTTTAAAGATATTATGGTAGAATTTTTTACTATGCAGAAGGTTGCCTGATGCCAACACCAAAAGCGTTAAATGTTGGATCATCACATTTTTTCTTACAGAGTCCATCATAGTAACTGAGGCACATGGCATTCTGGAAATGATAGTATCTCTATGCTCCTGAAAAAGCACTAAGTGTCCTGAGAGTTGCTTGAAATATTCCAAAAATAGTTCATCTGTAACATAGGTGGATAATCAGAATATGGGTACGGGGTGGCAGATTACAGGTTTCATCAGTATGTATCTGGGATGACTTGCATAACTGATTCATGGCCTCATCATCCATGATTAATGTGCTATAAAGTTACAGGAATGGAAGCCTCTCACATGTAGTGAGGCAGGGGCCCTGCAGAAAAGAGCAGTATGTGACCATGTAATTAATGTCTGTGCCATTAATCTATTTGCACAAATGGGCAGAACTGGGGTCACGCTCACGAACTCATTGAGTCATGAGATCTCTCAGGTTCTCATCTTTGCCAGTTGTAGGGTGTTTTTTTCTTTTCTTTTTCTGGCAAGTTTTTTATGTCATTTGTTTAAAGAGGCTTATAAAAGAGGTAATTTGAAAAAAGTGTGCACATATAAAAGTGTGAGGAAATTTTGACAGGTTTTATGCGGTCCCTCAAGCATGATAGTTTGCTCTTCTTGCATGACTGATAATATATCAATAAATTTTTGTGATGTTATTGCCCTTTATTTTACTCTTCAGGGGAAAGAGGTGAAAGCAGATAATGCAATTAAACATGAGGGCTGGCATGTGTCTCCACTGCATTCAGATAGTCTGAGAAGACCTAACCCAAAACAGACCCCTATTATAGCAGGCACCGTAAGGGACAGTCCTGCTCCATGAATTTTACAAGGTAAAACCAAAAGAGTGGTGGCAGATATTATTTTGATCCTTTTTTTTTTTTTTTTTTTAGGCAGAGAATGATGAAATTTAGGAAAGTATTTTACAAAGTATCAGCATTTTCAGTGAAGACTGTTTTTGTCTACAACAAAAATCAGTGGACTTCCAGAGAGCAAGTTAGACTTTTTTACTGGCCCAGTCATTCTAGTCATCTTTCTCTGTTACTGACCACGGAAATGCCCCTGGGTAACTATGTCACTAAATCAGGATTACCCATATAGTGAACATTCTTACCCATATAGTGAACAAGAATCACTACTAAAACCACTTTTAAATGCCTATAACTAGGTGCTAGCCTCATCTGAATCTTTGGCTGGTAATAACCAGAGCTAGATGATCTTAAAGGTCCCTTCCAATCCAAACCATTCTACGATTCTATGGTCCTATAATCAAGTTCCTTGCCTATTCAAACAGGATATGACACTGTAAGAGGAAATAAATGTCTCCAAAGTATCCATTCAGTGTCTTAGTCACAGAATCATAGAGTCACAGAATAGTTAAGATTGGAAGGGATCATCTAGTCTAGCACACCTCCTTCAAGCAAAGTTACCTAGAGCATCACATTGCTCAGGATCATATCCAGGGGGGTTTCAACATCCCCAGAGAAAGATATATCATAGCCTCTCTGGCAGTCTCCTTCCTTTGAATGAGCTTTTCTTTGTCCTTTAGGCTTGATTTTCCAGTAGGTTAAATACGCTCCTTATCGATACTTAATCAGCACTTCCCAGCAGTATATCCACTCTGACAAGAAACAAAATTTTCTGATTCTTCACTCAGATATTTCTATTGCCCTTTGATGGGGAGGTTGATAGATAACATATAACAGCTTTAAACTTTTAAGTATTTAAAGTATTGCGGGCTCGCGAGGGAAAGCCTGAAAGGGACATTGGAAGTGAGAAAAAAGCTGCACACTGGCACGCAGTCAAGAGACCCCTCTCTGATTTCAGACAGGTCCAAAGGACTGCCCTACCATGCTTAGAAGAAAGGCTAATCCCTGGGATCGTTATATTCACAATCCTGCCTTGTGATCTTTATAAATCTTTCTCTGAACACAGAGGATGAGCATCCTAGTGAGATTGTCAAAATGCTTCTTTGTACGAATACTTGGTTCAAAAAGAAAGAGTCCTGTGAAGTTTCCGTAAAGAAGCAACCATCTGAAGATAGGCCTTATAAAAGATTAACTTGAATCCTACAGCTTCTTTTTTAATTTTTTTTTAATTTTTTTTTTTTTTTTTTTAATTTTTTTTTTTTTTTTTTTTTTTTACACAAGCTCTTCTTAATGGTTCACTTCTTAAATGCACCCTGTTTAATTATTTATGCATCCTGAGCTGTTTTTTCTGGATTTGGAATTTTCGGCATGGCACTCACCTTTTTATTTCACACCACTGAAAGGACACGCTGCACTGTGTACAAAACAGCATTTAAAGGTCCCCTTGAGAATGCATACAGCAAGTGTGTAAGGCCTGCTTAAATGTGTGTGTGAGATGGATTAGTTGCCTGAATGCTTTGACTGGTAAGTCAGGGAGTATGGTGAATCTAACTCTATCCTGGCAAAATGTTTTCAGACCCAGTTTGGAAGTCACAGGTTGTGGCTTTTGTGTTGAGTGACGTGTTGGCCTCTTTCCTCTGCTTCTTTATCTTTCATTTTCTCTGCCTTTATTATTTGAGCTTAATGATTCTGGGCAGATTTTTTTCGCATGTTTTTGGAACAACATGGAATGTCAACTCCTGTTTGTATGCCCAGATAATTACAGTGCAAATAATGGACTGTTGTGACTACAAAAAATCGTGGAAGTGAAGATCTGGATTTCTAGTCCAGTCTATGTGTATTAGGGAGACCTTGACTACATGTCCTTCGTCAAATCTTTTAATTTATTTCTGGTATTTCTGGTGTGGAAATCAGTGCAAACAGACTTTCCTCAGTGCAGAGATTCAATTTTGCATACCTTTCATATCTCTTTACAAATACTGTTGTCCTAGAAATAGAAAAAATATATATTTTTTATTAGCTGTAAGGTTTAAATTATATCTTCAGAAGATATATTTTCAAATGGGTTTGCTAATGCGTGCCACCTGAAAATGATTGCATGAATAGGAGCTGCTTTCAAAGTACCTGAAAAGAAAAAGGAGAAAAGAATCACTGGAGTCTGGAGCACTGCTAACAAGTCTCATGCCTTTTAGGATTGATTCATTCTGCAGGCTTTGATAACACAAACATAGGCCATGCCTTGGGTTAACGTGCCTAGATTTCTAATGCAAGGAAAGTCAAGAGTGTGATCTGTATCTCTGTTAGAGACTCAATGCACATCAAAGTGCTAATCCAGCAGCTTGATGTGGTTACTGAAATCCATCCTTGCTCAACTATCCTTATCCTTATTTTGGCTCTCTTGACTGTCAGAGACCATCCTGGAAGGCACTTTTATCAGGTGTGTATCAGAGTAGCCTAGTTTCTATTATGCACAATTAAATTTTGCAAACAGCAGAAACTCTTGGGTTAGTCTGGAAATATGAAGAGGAATGATGGAAAAGATGTAGACAGATCAACTAAATGTCTTACTTCCTATTCTTGCAAAATTGTTCTCTGTAATCTGTGTTTTTTTCCATTCCCTATGATTTCGTCTAGTCCTATGTGTTCAAAAAATGGGTTTACTGTTGTATCTGCAGGCTGCCCTATAACTTAATGCATCTTACTGTCAGCAGGTTCAAACATTAAGCCTGCGTTTCTTTTCATTTCATCCCTTTCATCCTATTTGTGTTGTAAAAGGCAACCATCTTTTAAGCTGCTGCTAGTGCAGTGTCATGACTAAGAAGGGGAGGTTTGCTCAGTATTTTGGTTTTCACTGAGATCTGTTTTCAGCAGAGACTATTGCATTGTCAATTACACCTGCGTTTGAATATAAAGATTATCTTAAAAGAGGATAGATGCTTAAACATTCAGTGTAGTACTTCTGGGAATAAAATGTTTCTAGATCAAGTGAAATTTGACTTTATCAGAGAGAACATCGCAATCAGACTTTGTCCCTTTTCTATCTACAAAATAATCTGCAGAATCTAAGCAAGTCTTCTCCAAGGGAAATATCATGTCCTGTTGCGAAATAACTCTTCATTTTCCAAAACACTCTTGCAGCTCAATCTTTTCCATACATGGAGTCCTGTCTCTCCAGCACACTGCAGTAATGATGCCTATTCTGTATACAGTGTCTGCGTGTTTTGTTTTGTTTTGTTTTGTTTTTCTACAAGGAAAAGGATTAGGCATGTTGAAAGCACAGTGTTTACTTCAGAAGAAATCCATCCAAGACAAGTGAACCGTCAACACCTACTTCTCAATAAACAACTGTCAGGGATTTGAGTAAATGAGGGCTGTGTGTGTGGTTGTGTGTGTCTGTTGGTTATTTAATTACTCCATGAGTCTGCTCGTATCCCTAGTAACCTTCATGTTTTCATTTGAGTTATGCCATAGCTTTGTAGTTATTTTTCCCAAATCATGGCTGGTTCTGAGACCAAATTGCTAGACATCAGTCTGGCTTTGTTTGCTGCCTGTGCTCCTGTAGCGTGGGCAGATAATTTAAACAGGAACCTATGACCTCTCTTGTGTGCTTTAGAGGGGGCTTTGAGCTGCTTTGATGCCTCGTAGACACCTTTCCTAACTCCTGCATTAAGCCTTGTTCACCTGAAAAAATCAAGCTTTACTGGATTCCCATCAGGCATATTGTTTGGAAGGGAGAAATTTTAGCTTCAGTTCATCAACAAAGAACACTGCTGCTGTAGCTCTAGGTTTTTACCCAATAAATGAGTAGACATAGCACATGTTGGTTAAAACTTGTAGGTCATGTACTGGTCAGGAATGCTGGCAAAACCACTTACCAGAAGAGAAAGATGTCTCAGTTAAATCAGGACATAGAGATCAGATGTCAGAGTCACTGGATGAACCATTCTTTATATTTTCTTGGAAAGAGTTTTTCATTAAGATGAGTGTTTTTCAAATGAGGTGCTGCTCCAAGATAGTCAAAAGTTGGTTTTATACTCTAATATTTTTGGTGTTTTTTTTTTTTTTTTTTTTTTTTGTTTGTTTGGTTTTGGTTTTTTTTCTTTTCTTCCTAAACTGCTGTTTTTTGTCTTGTGGTCCTTTGAGGAAATAAAGTAGATACCTTCACTTCAGCAGCAACACATCTGGAATTGTGCTCTCCAAAAAACACCATAAGTAGAAGCCAAGGCCTGGTTCATGATCAGTGTGGTCAGAAGTCAGAGGTGTCCTCTTTTTGCATTTTTTGTAACGATAAGTTTTTGTGCTTTTTTCTCTGCTGAACCATAAGGCCTGGTGAACAGAGCCCAAGAATCAAAAGACAGACAGAGTAAGGTATGCCTACTTCAAGCCACGTGGAACCAAAGCAAAGCCTTGCTAATCTCACAGCAGTTGCCCACATTCTGTTGAGAGGGCAAAGCAATACTGCTCAAAAGAAGGTAATGGAATTAAGTGTCTCTGGAAGCACCAAGAATGAATCAGACACGCTCTTGTGGGAAATAATCTATGGAAAGAGCAGGAGAAAAGAATGCCTAAAGCAGGAGATGCTGCTCCATGAGTAGCAGGCAGACAGCCTAGTTGCATTTTTCTTGTGGCCAGTAGCTCTAATATGTGGCTAACAGAATATACGTAACTCGAGATTTTACTGATTAACTAACCTCAAAACTGAACTAATGTTTGAATACGAAGCTAGAAGTGCAAACATCCAAGATGCGACTAACTTGAATCCTGGTAACAGATTTTCTCTGTATCCAGATGTCCATTTGTATCATATAGCATTTGCAGAGAGAGAGGGTGCAAGGAAATGTTAACCTCTGTTAACTTTGAAAATGGCTGGGTTTAAATTTGAATTGCACATGTAAGTTTGTTCTTTGCTTTCCAAATCTTTATTTGCCTGGAACAAGACTGTGGTATATCCAAGACCATATGTTTTCTCTTCTATGGTTTACCTCAAAAAGGAAAGAGAAGTCTTTCATTGAAGAACAATTTTAATTAAGACTTTGTAATGGTAGAGCTTTTATGAAGAAAATGAAAAATTCTGTGCTTCAGGGAGGAGTGATGGCATCAAACATCCCCCAAAGGTTCACAGCTTACTGTATTCAAAACATGTTTTCAAAGAAGTGCATGGATCCCAACAAGAAATAATAATGATAGGTGGAAATCTTGAAAGTATTGCCAGAAACAATTTAAGCTTCCAAACAGTTGTCTTGTTGAGAAATGTTTTAAGAAATTCTTTTGTCAAGGCATGGCTCAGCTCTGGTCTGGAGTGGTAGGAATGGAGTTAAAAGTGTATTATTGGACACCAATGTAATTGGGGCTATACTCATAATGCCTCCCTTCTGATAACTAATTCCAGAGTCTGAATTATTTGTTCAGATGCTTTATATAGTCAGTAGAGTGATTTAGCTGCTCTGATTTCCTCTCTGGAGGTCTTACTGATAGCATGAGAAACTTGGGCTCCTCAACCAGGTGCTAGTAAAGGTTGGGTGGCCAAAACTATGACCTCAGTTTCCTGCTCTGACTGACGTGATGCATCAAACTGGTGAGCCAATTCGTGCAGTATATTCATGAGTGTTATTTCAAACCTGATCTTATATCAGACAAGGCTGGTCCAAGCTATAGCACTAGCAGAAAGCAGCTCAGTCCTGAGGAGCACTTGGGTTTGGATCCTGACCTGAATTTCTTATTTTATCTTCAACTCTATGATGTACATTTTTTTTTATTCCTAACTAGAAACCCAGTTTCTGGAGGACAAGAGCTGAAAGTGCAAAAGCTTTTCTTCAATCACAAACTTTTCCTATTTTTCTCTAAGAAAAACCCTAGCGAGCAGCAGCCAGCCCTGCTGAGATGTAGCCTCAAGTGTCCCCTCCTTCACAAACCGGAGGAGTACAACAATTCTGCAAGGGAAGGAAACCTAATTACATTGCACATGTTCTAATTTAAGTTGTTGTGGGTTGCTGGGAGTTTGAGGAGCAGAAACATGAGGTCGCTTCTTGCCTGCAACCATGTCTTTTGCTGATGAAAAGTGTATAGACTTTATAGCTTTTCCTGGTGTAATTACCTCAAAGATGGATGAGTGGGGATCTTCCCCACAGTCTGGGCTTTCTTTCCTTGAGAAAAAAAAAAAAAAAGTCCAACTTTAAAATTAAACATCTAGCAACATGTACACACGTGCACAGATAAATGCACACAGTTGGGCAGGTAGAGCTTTACATATGTGTTGCGATCACAGATGCATGAATAGTCCATTTTAATAACACCACAAAGATAAGGAATTTAAAAAGTATCACTCGTGTAGTGTTTGCAATACAGAAATGCTAGCCTTCTACATCTGAGACATATCCAAATTGCCACTGGCATTCTGTGAAAGCCTTCTTGCTGCTCTAAAGCACAGTATCACATTTACTCTGCTTTTGCAAAACAGTTTTTTCTGTTGTGGCTTTGACATTGATGGTCACTTCTAATGGAAAGTCATCATTTCAGCCAGCTTGGAGCCCTTTTATTTTCCCTCCCACACTTACACACAGTCTCATACAGCAAAGCATCTGTATGTTCGCTCTTCAGCTTCTGCCAGAGGGGTATGATTTTGGTGATAACCGATAAAAAAGTATAAATACATGCAGACCGTATTTGTCATGCAAGGGCATTTTTAAATATAGTTTCAATATTTATTGTTTTTTCCCCATCCATTTACATATAAACCAGAGAAGACATGCACTTCATACAGGAAACATTGGTGGAATTCCTACTTGCCTTTTTTTCTTACTGTTTCAATTTACAGATCATTCTTTGTTTCATGCTTGTAGTGGAAGGTGTGTCTTATTATCATTGTCTGAATGACAACTCATTTATTTATTTGAAGTCACATTAATCTAGATTGCAAAGAGCCTTGGCAATCTGAACTTGGGACCTTGGTCTTGGGAACCTCCATGGGCGCTTGAAAAAGTGAACGTCAGGAAGCCCAGTTTCTTCTGCTAGCACTGGCAGAAAAATATGGGAAGAAACTGGGTAAATTGCTATACCTCAGTATTTCTGAATAATGACACCTTCTTCCATTATTTTTGGGGGGATTCACTGTTGATAAAATTTAGATCGTTTAAAAGCTTTTTGCTCCATGTGAATGATGCGATGGATATAATTCTGAAGGCCATGATGAAAAATACGTGTAATAAACTTTTGTTAGGTCAATTTTTTTAATAATAATCATTTAACAAGGTGTAGTCTTTGTGCACACCGCTGCTTCTCTTGAAACATTCACTTGATCAGTAGCAGTAAATCCAACATATGTTCTGTGTGGGAAAGGGAAGATCTGGAAAACTCAAAGAAGCTCTGTTTTTCTTCTTTTCTTCATTGTAGATGTTATATATGTAGGTATCTGGTACCCTCAGTAGTACCTAACCTACTCCAAGTGGAAAAAACATAAGTTAAAAATTACTGTTGTAAGTCTTACAACCGCCAGTCAGGAAAATCTGAAATTCTCAGATATCCATAACAAGCTGAACAGTCTGTAGCAGCAGTGTGCACTGAACTAAAGTCTCTGGCACTTTAAAGTACACATTTTCTAGCTCTGCCCTTTCCATAGTATTCCACAGGGGCCACCCATCACAACTGCTGATAAGGTCGTGTGCAGGGTGAGTGATGAATCTGTGCTGATTTCGGAATGTTTTTCTGTCTGCTTGCAGAAAATAAATACGCATGTATCTTTGAGAGAAATCCTTGAAGAGAGAATGTGCAAGAGTAATTGCATTGCCTAGTCAAAAACAGAGAGAAAAAAATAAATAGTAACTTAAAATTCAGTGGTTCGAGATTTAGATTTTGTTGCTTATTGTCCCCCCACAATCCTCAAAAACATTACTGAACACTAAACATGACTTTGGATACAGACAGACACTTCCAACATTTCAGAGGTTTTGCATCTGGGCTCCTGTTCTTCAGAGAACACAGAAGCAGAGAAATGTAAACCAAATTAATATGTTCTTCTGTATTTAGGAAAGAAAAAACAGGGTTTTTTTAGGAAAAAATGGCAGCCAGTGCCTAAAAATGACCCCAATGTTCCTCATGTCTTCAGATCCAGGATGTTTTTATTTTGTGCACTTCCACAGATGTATGTGAGATTTAGATCCAGATTGAATATCAGACTTTGTGCCTCATTTGGAAGGGCCAAATCTAAGTAAATCCTATTTTGTGTGGACAGGGTCAGTATAGAGGAATACTTTACATTTATTCACCTCTTGAAAGTCCATGTGTGTGCGCACTTAGCCAGCGCAGAGGAACTGTTACAGGAATCACAACAACTTCCTCTATACATTGGTTTCCTGAATGCACTGACATGAATGTTTTCTTTGCATGTGCTCGTCTTCACTCTGGGGAGAATTGCATCTCACTGGGCTTGTAAGGATCTAAAGGTCCTTCCTAGTAAATAAACTCAGCTGTACCACTGAGACAAGCTGCTTTACAACAGCAAGGAATATGGCAAGTGAAATGTCTTGTTAAAAAATGTGAAATATTCTTTTTGGTGCCAAGGATGAGGAAGAATTGCTGGGATGAATCCAGAACTGAGGTGTGTCGAGGGATAGAAATGATTCCAGGGGAAGAAAGTAGAGGCTCTGAGCAGTGAGATTTATTACACTGGGATATAGCCTCCCAGAGGAAGGGCTTGAAGACACATTGCTGGAATTGCTTAACACTTGGTTGGACAAAACACTTGAGGATATAGAGAGGATATATGGCCACAGATTTTTAAGGCTAGAAAGAGCCATTGTGATCACTTAGTCAAACCTCCTGCATGACTCATACCAGGGGATTTGCCTAGATGTATTCCTGTCCAATATTTGTCATGCACTAATGCATATCTGTTTGAAAAAACACCCAGCCTAGATTTACAAGAATCTTCCAGTAATCGACAATCCATTGCCATGATAAGCTGTTCTCATGGTTATTTATATTTCCTATTAAATATGTGGGCCATGTTTCTGTCTTACTGCTGTTAGCTTCTACTTCAAACCCTGCATCTATCTGCTAAGCTGAAAGACCTGCTGTGACGCTGTTGTCCCCATTTGAAGTCGCTTTGTTGTACCTCAAATGCTTGCAACACCACCCTGACCAGTGCCTTAGCTCATTTCCCTCTCTCCTCCAGTACCTCTTTGAAAAACTTACCTTCTACCATCTCTACAGATGCTGATCCCTCAGATAAGCTGTACTGTGGGAGGAAAAAAAATATGATGTATAATTAGATCTAACTTTGCTCCCTTAGAAATAGACAAGTACATGTTCATGTCTGAGTTGTGTCTTCCCCTATATATATATCACTTCCACTGTACTGTCTTTCCCTGATATACCCTTTGAGTCAGGGTAGGGGATAGTGGACTGTAACTTTGGTGTCAGCGTTTTTACGGAGTTACTCAACTCAAGCACACAGCTAGCACTTAAGAGGAAGTAATAACTGCACTGGGAATGGTTCTGCTTCATCAACATGTGTAGAGTGAAGAAATGTATTTAGGTGATTTAGTAGAACACGGGCGATCAAAAGAGCAATACTTTGATGTGCTGGCCATGCTGTACTATTTCTGTATGTAGTCCCAATGGTTCCACTCATAAGAGAGGTCATACAGAGAGATCTCTGAATTTTTTTCAAAAGTCCAACAACTGAAGATTTTCTACGGACTAGATCATCTGCATCGATAAGCAAATCCTGAGCAGGAGAGCTACAAACTTTGCTGTTTTGGATACTAATCCCAGACCTGAATTCATACTAAGAGATTTTCTACCTGTTTAATTCAAATTGGTGAAAGAATGGGGATTCAATGAGCTGAATTTTATCCCAAATTTCTTAGGTGAGATGCCAAAGAAACCTAGAAGGCCATTTAATTGCAAAGTAATGCTTGATATGCCTTCCAAGCCTTCTTTTAAACCGCTGTACCTTGTTCTCTCTTTTATTCCAGCCCATGCTGCTGTTTTATTTCTGTGGAAAACAAACCTAAACTTGGTCATGGCCTTAAAGTATTTCTGCTGTACCTTAATAAAAGTGTGTTGTGAAAATGGCTAAGAAAGTCTTGAAAGTATAAAATCAAGGGACAATTAAATCTTGGGCTCAGCTCTCTAATTGATTTCCATTGGAGATTCACACTTAATAAAATACAGAAAATTGCATTTTATTTTGGCACATAAATACTGGTAGTGGAGACTGTGGCATTTAGAAGAGAGTATCACTGCACCAGAAAACTCACTTCAGCAAAATGATGCAGTCCAGTTGAGCCCCTTTTATGATCTGACAAATGACTGTTTTTATAGCACACTAAATAAAACCTGCTATTCGAACTGGAGGTTTATTAGTAAAGGTGATTCTGTGATAGCTGGGGAGGGAGGAGGGGGAGGAGGCACAAGGAATGAACATCAAAAGAGAGACACGTGTCATTCAGAAAAAGCACAGAAATGCCCCCAAAATGTGATAGCACTCATCATCACCCTGACTATCTCTGCCACTGAAATAACTGACGTCACCATTACTATTTCTTTGTTGCTCCAAAACATTATTGCTAGTTTGGTCACATTTCCACTGATGGAAAAGCCTTTGCTCTGGGTGCAGTGAGGGAATTAGCAAAAACATCTAGGCAGAAGAGATGGCTGTGGGGAACAACATACGAATAATGATATGATAAAATTAGTCCAGGAGGATTAGCCAGGGCAGTCTGTGACAATAATGCCACCAAAACTGCTGCTTTTATATTCTTGTAAGAGGACGTGCAGGTGGAAGTTGGCATCCTCATAGAATGCACCTATACCTTAGATGTGCCTGTGAATTGCTTGGTGTTTTTCTTCAAACACAACTGCTTAGGTGTGTAAGTGCACTCACGTGGTGGAATACTAAAAGTGATGATTATGGAGAGGGAGAGGGTGTCATCTTTAGACTAGAAACAATCTGCTGTCACACTTCTGATGTCTTCAGCCTCCACAGCAAAGTTCCCCAGAAACAGTGTCATGCACTTGCTGTTGGTATGAGCAATATGGAGAAAAGGATTACATTTCATCCAAAGCATCTTTGAAAAATGGGCACAGAGTACATATAAAGTGAGAGGACGAAACTGAAATGATAGCTGTCCTGTGGTTTTTGCATATGGGGTAGGTTTCACTGCATGCTTGCTTGAATTGTTAGGAATGATAGCATGAGAATTTGAGGCTAGATGAGTGTGTTCCTATTCTCTTTCATCACAAGATAATTATTTTACTAATGAAAACCAAGGAGAATCCCACTCAGGAGATGGAGACCAGCTTTTTGAGAGAGTCAAGAACATGGTATACATCCCATATCATCTGCTGGCTCTACAGAGAATGTGGTTTTGAGTTCATAACAAGTGGAGCTAGAAATTTATCATGTATGACATCTCCAGGCAGATTTTCCAACAGGAATGAACCACCCACATCTTGTTGCGGATCAGTTTCATGTTTTCAGGGTGAATTGGTAGGGCAGGACTCAACACTTGATGCAGAGAAGTGGAAAAACTTTCCTTCAGTATATTTAAACCCCTTTGTGAATTTTCATGAAATTTAACCCAGATACACCAAATTGCTGTTCTGGCAGATTTCTGGACTTTGTTCTAATGCTGTAGCATATGCAATACTTCATGCTAGACCTTAGCTGCAATCAGGATGCTTTGAAAGAATTAATCTGGCGGTCAGTAACTGCTAAATGAAGTGCATGCTAAAAGAATGATGAGCTAACTGACTGGAGCTCACAGCTTTTATGAGCTTTTCTAAATGCCTGTTTTCAGGTGAATTCAGCATCTCCTTGACATTCAAGGACTCAATTTATACTCAAATTATTTAACTCTAGTGGAAAGAAGCATTGGCCTCAATGGAAAAGCCATTTATAATTCCCCCACCCCTTGGAAAAAAATAAATGCATTCAGGATAAAGCTACAATTCCTATAATAAATGAAATCTTTCAATGCAAATTAAGCACTGCAGGCTTTTAAAAATTACAGCAGAAACTTAGAGTACACAGCTGCTCACATCCTTATTTCCAATTTAGTAATCTGAGACGTGCTGAAGCATTAATGTTTCGGACAACACCACAGACGTTTCAGAGATAAATACTTACTGCTAGCATTTCTATATAGCCAATAGAACTCCATCCATCCTGGGACCCTTCTGCCATTTGATTTTGCCCTCGAATGCGGAAGTTACAGAGGAAGGAGGAAAAGCATAAAACATAAAGTTAGACATGCAATTTTTTTACTTGCACACCAGCTCCATGGGACTATAGCACTACTGAAGGGATAGGAATACATTTCATATATCAATATTAAAGTATTTGTGTCAGTGATGGTTCATTAACCCAGCTTTTGGACAAAAAAAAAACCCCAAGAAGTTTAGCAAGACATTTTCCTCTGCAAACCCCTGCTTCTTGGGTGTAATGCCCAATTGAAACACTCACTTAGAACTCTTTGCACTGGCTAAAGGTCAAGCAAGGATCGAACTAGGGCTGTCTCACCAAAACTGCATCAGTTCTGTTATAGTCCACCTTAGGTGGTATTTGTTCTATACTAGCTGCCTAAAGTTAGGCAGCAAAACATGTTATGCTTAAACATGATACTTCAACTGCATTGTTATGTCAGTGGTGATGGGCTCTTTGTTGGAAATGACAGAAAAATCCCATTGTTTAGGGTTTTCCCAGACTCGGTGTTTAATGTGTAGCCCTGAAAAGAATAGGGTTGATAAATGTTTGATAAAAAAAAAGAGTATGTGCAGAGATGACCTTATTCTGCAAGTAAGGAATGGATCAGATCCTAGTTCCAAATTTAACCTTATAAACTCACAATCTGTTGCAGTTTACCCAAATAAAATTCTCAATTACTGTGTTTGGAAATTGAAAGTGTTTGGAATGCAGCTGAACACTGAAGTAGCATGCAAATCATCGTTTAAAGCAGTACCAAAATTAATTTGGAATAACTTAGAATCTGATAGTTATAAAGCAAATCAGGATGCCTTAGTTGGAAGGCACGAAAAACTATATTATTTGCAATCTTGTGAGCATCTTTAGACCATTCAGTAATCTCTGTGTATTGCTTTATCGTTTCTGTAAAATAAGGACTTTAGTTAATATTCTCAAAAGGGTTGCAATGCAAAAGCTTTTGTTTTATCAATATTTTTACTTAGTTATCTTGACCATATTATGGTAAGAACAACAAGCTGCTTATGCTGCAGCAGCAAATAACAACTTTCCCATGGAATTTCACCTTTTCTGTATTGATATGATTACACAAATATCTCAGGGAAAACAGAGGTGTATAACAACGGCAGTGCAAATCTGCAGGGACTCCCAGCACCTTCAGTGGAGCTCTTCTTGATGTGCACAGCACTGCACCACAGTCTGCTATGTTTATGTTCAGCGAATGGACACAAACAGTTGATGCTTTGCTTTTAATTAACCCACTCTTAGCCCATGCTGTGTCTTGCTCTCAAGTAGTCCCCCTGCAGCTTCGTGTTAACTCCTGCCTCTCTTTCGATATCTAATGAATGATCCTTAGTTGTGTGAATGTGGTGGTGTTTGGGCTTTGTGCCATTGAAGATTGAGGATTTTAAGGAAGGAGTGAACTCTGGAATTGTTGAATTTCATACACTGCTCTGGAAAATTCCCCTTCTTTAGGACAATAATCGTGAATTTCATATTAATGCCTGATGACATGTTTTCTATCCATATTTTAATTGGAATTAAAGCCCTTGTATCAGTTTTGAACTAGCTTTAGTGGAGTTTCTCACAAGATGTTACTGCTGTTTTCCTTTTTCCCTCCTCTATGATTACAGTTACTAAGGACATACAAGACTTCCTGAGCCCTTTCAGACACTTGCTATTACAAACTGACCTGATTCAATCAAACAATCCTGATATAAATTGACCACAATTACTGCTAAACCCGTAAGTCATCAGACCAGAACCAAGTTTCTCTAGACCTTGAATCTCCTCTACCTAGCATCTTTTATTTACAGAGTAAAGCTGCCTCTGGAAGGCTCGGAGCACTCACCAAAAGATGTGAACTGTCTCCAACCTTTAGTTCTGATTATAAGCTTCAAGTGAGCTGTTTTCAGTTGCCCCACTGGGACATGAGAGGAAATGCTCAGTTTCAGTTTTGAGCAAAAGTATGATCTGAGCTAGAATTATTTATTCATGTGCTGGAGCAGGATATCTCAGACTTTTTCTTCCTCTCAAAGGGTTTTATTTTCCAGCAACTTATTTTCATGCATGTCTAGGATGCAGAAACTGAAAAGAAAGCTTTTCAAGAGGAACAAATTATCTGGAGTTTCTCCCATTTTTTGTAACTCCTTGTGAAGGACCAAAGCCACATCTGTTGTTTTCAGAAGGCAGGTGCACATTGCATTTCCATCTTATCATTACTGCAGCCAGATATTTTCATTCAGTCCTAAAAAGTCTCAGGCTGACCTTTTGCCTCATCAAAGAGCTGTTTTCGGAATGGTTTAGAAACATAATCAACCTCGTCTTTAATTTTTTCAAAACGGAATTAGGAATGAATGCAGCCTTGCCTTTTCTCAAATCAGGCTAGGTGCAAGGAAGGTCCGGTCTACATGCAAAACAGCTCCCTTAGCAGAATGCTGTGCCTGAGCTAATACACTTCTCTGCATGGCTTGGAAGCAATCTTATGACTCAGCATCAACCAGCCCAGGTGGCCAACAGACCAAACTCTTGCATAAATTAAAACAGTCACCCCATTGATTTCCAATGAGATGTCAGCTCCTCATTGCCAGAATTGCTACCAAAAATGCCTTTCAGGTTCCTAGACCACACAGAGGAATTGAACAATGCTTTTCTGAGATTCTTGCTTGCTGGAGAGACAGGAGTGGCCCTGAGAAAAGGCAAACACTTCCAAAGTCTCTAAGTGATATTATTTGTTTAGGAAAGCCTTTCCTCATTTTTATTTTATTTTATTTTATTTTATTTTCAGCCTGTGAAGAAGAAAACAAAGGACGGTATGTCCCCAGAGCATACTCTGATGTGTCACTGTGGATGCCAATCCCCACAGACACTCCCAATGTTATTAATTTTTAAAACAAACTTGCTGATTGAGGTTCTGACTGCCTTTAAATTGTCTCTACAAGGAGACCGTGTACTAATTAACCCACAGAAACAATCAATGATGTACCTTTTTCAAGTTTCAGGGTGATTAGAATATGAAAATGAAGAGCACAATAGTGCAGATGTTTTAAAATCACAGCAGACAGCAATTAGTGACATGGGAACCAGCTGCTTATCTCCCCATATAAAGCCTCTTAATAGGGAATTACACTTGAGGAGCCATTACACAGATGGATCTGCAAATGATTTAAAGAGGGGGCGTAGTAGTATTAACTTTGATTTGCAAGCCAGATTCCTGACAAGCTGTATGTCAGGAATATATACCTCTAGAATTTTTTTCCTTTTTCCTTTTGGAGCAAAAAGTTACCACACCCTGTAAGCTACTAGATTTGTTTCAAGTTATATCTAAGTGCTTATTATTCTCTTATTCTTATTTTTCTTTTTCTTTTTTTTTTTCCCTATAGATTAGTTTGGATTTTTTTTTTTTTTTTCTCATGTTCACATTAATTTATTGATTTGGTTACTGGAATCTTTTCCTGCTTTCTGCTTTGGGACTGGAAGTAGTATGTAAATTTCGAGAGAAGCTCAGAGGGGATGTGGAGGCAGAGTGATACATCTAGTAGTTAAAATAAGAGTCCAAGAGGGACGGATTCAGCCACTGGGTACTCTTTGTAGAGTAAGGCACTATTCATTAGGAAGGTGGCTATAATATGTCTTTCCTCTTTAATGGTTGAGGCCTTGCGTGCCTGAATAAAATTATCAAGATAAGTATATCAGTAGGTGCAGGGATACACAGGTCTGGCAAGGCATGTGAAAGCACGCACTGCCATCTCTGCTCTCTGTGCGATTCTCTTCAGTTGCAAACAAGATGTATCCTGCTTGTAAGTCTGCATAAAGCTACCTGAAGTGAGGACTAAAAGTCATGAGCTTGACGCTAAAACCATTTCACTAATGGTAAGAGGATTCATAAGTCACTTTTTTTAGTATAAGTTTTAGTGCATAGTGGATTGTGTTGCTCAAACTTCCTTGCAGTTATAAAGCAGAAGATATTATTTTTACTTTTTAAAGGAAAGGTGGGGTTATAACCCACTAAGGCTTTCTTGTAAACTGAATCAAGAGAAATATTGACCAAGGTTAGTGATAAAATTACATAGGTTAAAATATGTTTCTACTTTTCTATCAGATGAAGGAGTAGGGTCCTGGTCCAGAATAATCAGTTGCTAAAGAAAATCTCTTTAAATGGAAGAGAGAACTACAAATAGAGGGGCTGAAGTTTGAAGTATTTTTAGGATATCATAAACCAAAAAGTAAACAAAAGTTAATCATTTCACTTTTCAGGAAAAAGCCCACTGTTCTTGGTACTGGTCTCAAGCTGTGTTGCCATAGGAACACTTTTTGAGTCAAAAGACCCCTGCTATAGATCTGCAGTATATTACATGCTCACTGACAAATAAAATAATGAATTTCTGTGTAAGGTAGCAAGATACGGGCTTGTGAAGAGCCTCGTTTACTCTTACCAAGCCCCCATTTGCTCCGCTCCCCCCCAACAGACCCAATATCCTCCAGTAGTTTATCCCAGATGTTAGATATATTATGATATCTCTTGTTTGTTTCTTAGGATTGTGCTCACCCAGAAAGGCAAGATGAAGCCTAACTGTTAGGACCGATGGGATCAGAAAGCAGTACAGAAAAATACACCATAAAAAGAAATAGATTTTGCTGCATTACTTTTAACCAATTTACTGTTGCTTTTAAGAAGACAGTCCCCATGTATTTGATATAGCCTATGAAATCCAACCTACTGCAGCTGCATGCTCTCTGGTTACTTTGGTCTTTCCTCCACAAGAATTATTTTGGGATGACATGGACATGTCTGGCAGGAGAGAGCAAACTGTAAACGTTATGCTGGAAGGATACCATGAAGAGACCCTGTGGACTGCTATTTGCTACAGCAGATATATAGTTTGACATCCCATTTCAGAAATGAAGTTCTCCAATCCTGTCGACTGGTTTTTGAGGCCCTGTTAAAACTGGAATATTTATCTATGTGGTTAAATGCCTCAAGCGTTGGCACCTTTGATGACAGATATCTTTCTCATGAACTGTAAGATTAATGTTGTGGTGGCCTGTGGTACTGCAGTAATGACAAGGCTATCATTAGGGATATGTTGGTAGTTGCATCACCATTTTATATTGTGTGGAACAAGGAAATGAGACTGGAGGATTCAACTGATATATCAGCACTCATCTCTGATATACAGCTGGCCTCTCAATGCTGAGCCCTTATTAATGGCTTTAAATATAGAGATTATTGCTTCTTTTAAACCAGAGATTCCTGTGTGTGTGTGTGTGCAGTGTGCTTAGAGACACCAGGGTGTTGCTAGCTTGTGATGTTTTTTCTTGCTATAGTCACCTTCTCTTTTTCCAAATGAAATTGTTCCTGTTGCTTAGTTTTGCAGCTCAGCATTTTGGAAATAATGTGAGGGGCAGGAGTTGCTTTGACAGTAGCCATAGAGCTGAGATCCCTACCTTGGCACAGCACCAGGGGCCAGGAGAGACCTCAACCTACTATTTCCAGGCTTTTTTTCTGAGTAAGAAATTGTATGCTGGAAGAGTATGTTCTATGTGAGGCATGAAAACATACTCAACTTCATTCTGGGGACATGGAAACAGGTGGGCTGTGTTTTCCCTTGTATTTTACCCAAGGAGGACATTGGTGTTGTGCTGTGGGAGCTGCGTGCCCCTAGGTTGCAGTGCGGCTGGAGCGTGGGAGGCTGCTGAGAGGAGGAGCCGATTTCTTCCCCGAGGCCTATTTATGCTTTCGGCTCTTTTCTCAGGCTGAAAAAAAGGAAAGAAAAGTGTGTCACTCGCCCGTGACATCTGCAGCACCACCACAGCTGCATACTTTCATTTTCTCACTCCACAATTCCTGGAAATCTCTGCTTTCCCTGAGCGTAGCTGGTCCATATGTACAACAGCTGAACTATCCACAGGATTTAAGAGTCCCCTATTACTCTGCAAACAATGGACCAGAACAACTTCATCGTTACTGCCTATTCCAGAAAGGCCACATGTCCTTTTTCATGTGAATACTAAGGATACCTCAACATTACTTTGCCTATAAGTTGCATGTTTGCTGGTCACTAAATAACATATTGTGGACTTGGGGTGTTTAGCACCTTACAAATCCCCTCTGAAATTGATCAAAATTTGAGGACACCTAATTTCCCAGAAGACTAGGCCTCAAGGAGCTCAGAACCATTTTGTGCTGACCCCAAAATCTCTGTGGCAAACAACCCAAGCAGGGATCTAATGTAATGCTGCTGATAGAAACTTAATTGTAACAGCATGTTTGCAGAAACATGAGACACTTAGCAGTTGTTTTCTATTGTTCTTTCCTTAGTTACGCATTTATTTTAAGTCTCTCATCATTTATTTGGTATTCGGAACGGTGTTGTTACAGTTTGTTGGGAACAGTTGTTTGCTTGTTTACTAGATGCTCAAAATCAGTTGCACGGTTTGGTCCAGAGCTTTACAAAACATAACATCTGAATGTGACCAGAGAAAACAAATGGCTAGAGGAGGTCAGTGAGAGAAAATAAAATGTATGTTTCATTGTTTTTTACACTTAAAAGAGTTTTGAAAAAGTTATAGCTGTAAAGAAATATAATTTTCTCTAAATGAAGAAGGCCTGCCAAGAATGAAGTAGCCTTTATTTTGCTCTGAAGAAGACTTTGGTATAATTCTGCCCTTTCTGTTACCCCTGCAGTTTGAAGGCTTGCTGTCAGATTAAAAAGTGTATTGAAGATGTCACTTCCCAACGATGCAAATATCAGATTATTAAAATATAAAGAGAATAATGCAAATCTTGAACTTGCCAAGTGTACCTCACACACTGGATGCTATGCTTATCATTTTTAACCATTGATTTTGTGGTGATGACTTCTACATGGTAATTTAAACAAGTAGATCTTTGAGGATTTTGGCTTTGTGGGGAGATGAACTCATGGGTTTTCCTCTTGTTTGTTGTAGCTTCCTAGATAATTCTATATTCATGTTGTTTACATTAGTGGATTTAATTTTGAGCATTGAGTTTGCTAGGGATTATTTTTAAGGAAAAGCATTCTCACCGAGAGGCTAAGTTTCACCATTCATTCATTGGAAGGGAATATTTTACTCATGTTTTAAATTAAAAATCAATAAAAGATGTTTCCTCTGCAATTTAGCATTTATAGAAAATATTTCCATTGTTTTTAGAGTGGGAAAACACACAAAACTTGTTTACAATGCATGAATCTGAATGCAAACTTGACTGAAATATAAGAACACTTTATAAAGGCTCCTAACTGTTATGAGGACTTTGGCTTAGAGCAGTTGTCATTCACTATGCAACTAAAGAGCTGCAGTGGTTGTGACTGGACTGATAAACTAACTTTTTCCCTGATTTTTTTTTTCTTTTCTTATCTTCCAGGTTTATGACAGGCCACAGAAACATTCTACCCTGCACTATGATCCAGGCCTCCAACAAGACTTCACCAGTGATACCTTAAAATCAAAGCACCAGCAGAAAAGTAGCAACCAGCACCATCTTGACTGGTCAGCAAGCTCCAATACTGGATCCACTTCTCAAAGTTGCTTCATCAATGCAGAACCCAGTCGAGAAGCTGTTAGTGCCACCAAGGTCACTCCTCCAGAGCCAGGAGTTTCCTTCAGTAAATCCCAAGCAAAGAAGTCATGTGCCAGCAGCACGTGGGGGCAGCTGTCTGTCAGCAGCAAAGAGCTTGCCATTTGCAGTGCAGTCTCATCACCCAACAACACTGGTGTGACTGCTCAGCCAAGCGGTGCCTCCGAGAGCAACGGGCTGTTGCCTATTGGTGATCAAGACGGAGGCGTGCAGCTGGAAGCTCCTGATCAGTCTGCTGGGAGTACAAAGAAGAAGTCCAGCAAAAAGGACTTGATATGCCAAACCATCCAAACTGCTGACATTGAGTGGATGAAGAGCGCTCAGAAAGCATTTGACAGCAAATGCCATGACAGCATGGAAGGAAAAAAAGAATCTTATTCGATGGACAGTGTGTTAGATGCCTCACCATCAAAACAGAATCCCACTTCTGCTAGCAGCTGTGAAAATGACACTAGCCATGTACGAATTACTATCCCAATAAAGTCTCCAACAACAGATACATCCAGCCACAAAAGGAAAAAAAGGCAGTCTACGAAATCTTCAATGGAGAAAGCTATCCAAGAGAAAAGTCTGCCTTCTGGGCTTGCTATGAGCAGTGAAGTAGCAAACAGGACTATTTCTCAGTCAGAAGGGAGTAAAAAAGATATTCGAGTCACAAAGCCAGGGAAAGTGATTGAAAATGAGTCTCCCTTAGCAGCTATTGACAGCAGTGTGCTTATTGACAGAGCTTCCCCCAACAGTGCCACCAGACTCAGAAAACCTGTAGCTGTGACATCTACTCTCCTATCCACTGATCTCCCCACAGCTAACAAACTGTCTGAGGTCCAGCACCCCAAACTCACAGCTAAACGGCGATGGACCTGCAGCAAACCTAAATCTATCCTTCGGGAGACCTCCATGACCACATCTGAGAAGATGATGGTGGAACCTCCTTCAGCCTATCCCATCACGCCATCCAGCCCTCTGTATACCAATACAGACAGTCTTACTGTGATCACGCCTGTCAAGAAAAAAAGAGGACGACCAAAGAAACAGCCTTTGCTTACTGTTGAAACCATTCATGAGGGAACATCCACTAGCCCAGTGAGTCCAATCAATCGTGAATTTCCAGGAACAAAGAAAAGAAAGAGGAGACGGAATCTGGCCAAGTTGGCTCAGATGGTCCCAGGAGAGGACAAGTCCATCAGTGATCTTAAGTTTCACAAAAAGGTTGGAAAGCTTGGGGTCTTGGATAAGAAGACTATCAAGACCATTAATAAGATGAAGACCCTTAAGAGGAAGAATATTCTCAATCAGATTTTGTCCTCCTGCTCCAGCAGCATAGCTCTGAAAGCGAAAATCCAGCCACCATCTAGTGCTGGGCCAACAACCATTGATGCCAGACTAGGGAAGCAGATCAATGTCAGCAAGAGGGGGACTATCTACATTGGTAAAAAACGGGGGAGAAAGCCAAGAGCAGAACTGCAGCCTCAACCAGAAGAACCTAAGACAGCCATGAAGCACTCAAGGCCTGTTTCCAGCCAGCCAGAAAACCCAGCAGTGCCTTCCAACCTGCAGTCACTTGTGGCATCGTCACCAGCAGCTATTCATCCGCTTTCAACACAGTTAGCAGGGACTAATGGCAACCTTAGCCCTGCAAGCACTGAAACAAATTTTTCAGAGTTAAAAACTATGCCAAATCTTCAACCTATCAGTGCTCTTCCTACAAAAACCCAGAAAGGAATGCACAGTGGAACTTGGAAGCTGTCTCCACCCAGGTTAATGGCTAATTCACCTTCCCACCTCTGTGAAATAGGTTCTCTAAAAGAAGTTACGCTGTCACCAGTGAGTGAGTCTCACAGTGAGGAAACCATTCCGAGCGACAGTGGGATAGGTACAGACAACAACAGTACTTCTGACCAGGCTGAGAAAAGCTCAGAATCCCGCCGGAGATACTCCTTTGATTTCTGCACCCTGGACAATCCAGAGGCTATCCCATCTGACACCAGCACAAAAAACAGGCATGGTCACCGGCAGAAACATCTCATTGTGGATAACTTTCTCTCTCACGAGAGCATGAAAAAGCCAAAGCACAAGAGGAAAAGGAAAAGCTTGCAAAACAGAGATGATCTCCAGTTTCTGGCAGACCTTGAGGAACTCATCAATAAATTTCAAGTGTTCAGGATTTCGCATCGTAGTTACACATTTTATCATGAAAATCCATATCCCAGCATCTTCAGGATTAATTTTGATCATTATTACCCTGTGCCATATATCCAGTATGACCCATTGCTCTATCTTCGCAGGACCTCTGACATGAAGTCTAAGAAGAAGCGTGGTAGACCTGCCAAAACCAATGACACCATGACAAAGGTGCCTTTTTTACAAGGGTTCGGTTACCCTATTCCCAGTGGGAGTTACTATGCACCCTATGGAATGCCTTACACATCAATGCCTATGATGAATCTTGGTTACTATGGTCAGTATCCAGCTCCTTTGTACCTGTCTCACACGCTCGGAGCGGCTTCCCCATTTATGAGACCTACCGTGCCCCCACCCCAATTCCATGCAAGCTCTCATATGAAGATGTCCACCACTGCCAAGCATAAAGCAAAACATGGAGTGCACCTACAAACACCTGTGGGAATGGGCCTTGGAGACATGCAGTCCTCTTTGGCTCCTCCAAAGGTTGGAGGAACAAGCCTTTCAAGTAGCCGACTTCACAAAAGGAAACACAAACATAAGCACAAGCATAAGGATGAGAGGATAGTGGGGACACATGAAGATCTGAGTGGTCTCTTTGCTAGCAAGTCCACTGGCTTCTCCAGTCACTCTATCAGTGAAAGGCTAAGTGGCTCAGATAAAGATCTATCCTTGCTCAATGAGAAAAGCAAGCATAAGGAGAAGCAAAAGCACCAGCATTGTGAAACTGGACACAAAGGCTCAAAGAGCAACTTTGAAGTGGATACGCTGTCTACCTTATCACTTTCTGATGCCCAGCAGTGGACACAGAGTAAAGATAAAAGTGATTCAAGCAATGATCCCATTGACTCTTGCACAAAGAGATACTCTGGTAATACTGAGAGTAATGCAAGGTCAGAGTCCCTGGACATGTTTGGTGAAATGAATTCCTCGAGTGAGAAACGGGATAATGATGGAAGTGGGAATAAAAGAAGAAGTTTCGAAGGGTTTGGAACTTACAGAGAAAAGGACATTCAGCCCTTCAGGATAAATAGGAAGGATAAAAGTACTTATGATTCTTCTGCCTCTTCTGGTAAGTTCTGCTTTATTTTATTTTATCTTACTGCACTTTAATTTTAATGCTGAACAGAGGGACTTGCGATTTTTCAATAATTTTATTCAAGTCATTCACTTCTCTGACTGTTTGTAATTGATTCTCATTTTCCATCTAGACTTTAGGGATACTGACAAGAAAGCTGGCCACATGTTAAGTTGAGACCTACACAGGTATTTAGGTTGTTAGACAGCATTTATGAATATTTCTTTTCACCTTGCATATTTATTCTTGCTTGTTGCACTTCTGCCAAAATTCCTCCCATCATGTTCTACAGCAGCAGCAATTACAAAACCTGCTGGCAAAGCAGGCAACTCTCTTACTCGGATCTAATATCTTAAGGTGATAGTTGTTGCCCAGCCTTTGGAAGTACAGCCACAGCATTGAATAGTTACTTTGCTCTCACCTATAAAGCGTACAAAGTTCATTTGTTGAAGGGCTGAGAAAGATGTATGGGAATTTGTGGATCAGTATTCTGTGACTGGTATGGTGTCTGATCCAGAGGAACCTAGGATGGTCAAGGCTACAGTGAATATGTAGAGACCCTTGCTACAATCGTTGCGTGAATCTGTCACTTCTAGTTGGTAGGTGTGATGTAAAGTAATTATCCTGAAATCAAGTGGCTGAAAGAAGGGATTGGTGTCGTGGAAACAATAAACCCTGACTGGCTATGAAGAGTTTGAGGATGTATGAGTAGGAAATATAAGCTAGGTTTGCAGGGAAAGAAAAAAACTCTTTTGGATACTAAGGACATCTGTTCCTCTCCCACAGAGTTGAAAAGGGGGAAAAGAATCTGAATCTTGCCTGAAAGACTGAACTGTACTTTACAATAGGGAGCAGACTTCGTGGTGACGGAAACAGGTGTTTTGCTGAATTTAGCTTGAGAGCAAACTCAGTGCTCCTGCACCACCATATATTTATCACAAAGTAGGTTTCATACTTGTTGGGGAAAGGGTGAACTTTACTGAAACCAGCAGTAGATGAGATTCCGATGTGCTAGAGAAGAGCTTCAAAGAAACATAATTTAGCCTCAAAAACAAAACAAACAACAACAAAAAAAGAGAATCAACAGAACAGAGAAGGAGAAGAGAATGTGTGTAACTTGCCAATGTGAGCCTTTCCAGATTTTTATTGACTTGTATCTGATTGAGATCCAAAGACTGCTCATATTTAAGCTATTTAGACATTTCCTTTACTGAGTCAAAGATCTGGGCTGTTATGATAAAAATCAGTCTGAAATGGGAGCTTATCCCATGAAAACTCCCCCATTTGCTGTACCATACAATATCAGACCAGTTGTGACACCCAGAAATGAGAAACATGAAAATGTTGGAAAGAGACTGATTTCAAGCCCAAGTTATATGAGAATTGTTATATGCCTGTCAAAGAACAAAATCATTCTCCAGCAGGCATTTTGTAAGCTATTGCAGAAAGGAAGTTGTGTTTCAGCAAACAAAAGTCTTCGGAATTTTTTATAAAGTTATTTCTATTGTCTATTGGAAGCTATTAATTTCACAGTTTGATAATAGTTGGATTTTTAGCCTCTGCCTTCTGAACAGAAGATGTCTGCTAAGCCTGTTTTTCCAGTTTAATATATTTCACTCAGGCACAGAAAAATGACAAGAAAAAATTAGCATTGGTGAACCCAAATGAGTTTTCAAAGTAGGGATGTGATCCCTACCAGGCTGATTTGGAAGTAGGATTTGCTAAGAAAAAAATGCATTTCCTGTCATTTTCCTTCTGTTTATTTGACCATGAAAATGAATAAGATGGAGGTCTTGCAATAGGATCTTCATAAAATTTGCTGCTTAAACTTTTTAAACTGTTTCCAATTTACACAAAAAAATATTTTTATTTATTTTTAGTTTTCATGATTACAACTGCACATCATTCTCCATGACCTAATCCATCAAGTCACAGATTATGACCTGGTTTCTTCATTGTTAAGCTATTATTTAGATGGAAAAATCATCAGCAGTTAGCTAAGCAAGGCCAGCTAACTAGAGCCATACCTTGCTTTGCAAGGAAAAATGCTAAAACTAAGTATCTCTTCCAAGAAAGACCTGGAGCCAAGACTGCTCATTAAAACCTAGGAACATCTGTCAGCTTGTGACTGTCTAAGATCTCAATGCAGCTTTATTTTCCTCTGTGCCTTTGACCTTCGCTGGGATTCCCAACAGAGGTCCATATTTGAGTCTAGCCGTAGCTATTAACTGGTTCCCACTGAGGAGGGATTAAACTTTTCCATGATAACCTTGGCATTCTTTCTCCTAATTCACCTTGCTTTTCCCTGAGGTGACTAAGCACTGATTGACTAATCATTAAAAAAAAAAAAAAAAAAAAAAAAAAAAAAGATGAAACAAGGGAGGGTAGGGGGGGAAAATCCTATGAGTGCATACAGCTCTGTCCCAGGAGGCAGCTCCTCTGCCTGATAGTTCTTGCCATTCAGGATTTGTCATCTTTTGCTATATAAAAATAATATATATCAGAGATAAGAAGAGACATCCTGAATATTCAGATGAAAGCTGAAAATAGATTTGCATCATGATTTCAGTGTTATATTCACTACATGGGCATTTTGGCATGCTCAGTAATGACATTTGCAACTTCATAGTACGTTGCTGGAGATGAAATATGGAGCAAAATCTACCCACGCTTTGTTGAGATATCTGTGATAAGAGTGATGATAGAACTAGTTAGTACTCCTCAGCATTCAAGCACTATAATTATCTTCAGCCCAGTGTCCTGGTTGCAGGTACCACTGTAATGTAGTTTTTCTTATTGTTATTTTGTTTAGAACAGCACCTAGCTACTCATAGGTCATATAGCAGAAAACAATCCTGCCAGATAACCTTAAAGCTTACATATAACTTTACAATTTAGAAAGATCAGAAAAGTTGTTAGACTTACTTTCTGGAGAAACAGGAAATCTCTACCAGGGTGAAGGATCACACAGGAGGAGTGTTGACTCCCTTGGCTGCCGCAAACATCCGTGATCTGCACTGGGCTGCTACTGGGTATTCAGTAAAGGGGAAATTCGAGCTTATTTTACTCATCCGGATATCTCTTGTGTTCAAAAGTGCTCTGCAAATGCATATGACAGTTTTATATATGCTCTGCCTGTTTATCCATCACTATTCCGGATATTCTCTCGTAAAAACAAGATAACTACTCCATCTTTCTTCTCATCCTCTGCCTGCAAACAGTTTCTTCTGCTGCATTTTTCAGAAATTAAAATTACATGTAATATTCCTTGTGCTAACCCAAACTTGCTGCATTATTTAAAAAGACTAATTGATAATACCTTAATGAACCCTACTTGCTTACTTAGCTGATATAGAAGATGAGACGCGTGGCACTGGTCAGCTCAGTAGGAAAGGATCTAGCAGAAGGTGATTCAGATTCTGCATTGCCTCCACTGTCACTAAGGCACATCCTAACTATTTAGGTGTGTGCATGAAGCACTGACTCAGTTTTCTCTCTCCTCCTACACTCCACAGACAGAGGTGCACCTCGTGCATTTGAGAAATATTGGAGTCCCTCCAGCACTCCATGACCTGAGGCACTGTGCACAGCTGGATGGCTGATCTTTTCATCTATTCTGCATTTGCTGCTAAAGCTCCTGGTGAGGGTCCCAGGGAGGGGCCGCAGATTGATGACACAGATGGGCTGGCGAGACAGAACTGTTTAAAAGAGGTCCTCATAGCAAACTTCTCATTGCCTAGCTACATTAGCCTGCTTCATTTTCATACATAGTGCTGAGGAGGAGACTTGTGTTCCTGATGCCATAAACTGCACCTTGAAAAGAGTAGAGAGTTACTTCTATTTGATTTCCATAAGTTGGAAAAAAGAGGAAAAGCGTGTTTAACTTTCAAGATTGGATAGACAGATATGCCATTTTATCTATGCAAACTGTCTGATTATTTCCTAGTTACAATCATGACAGGTTGGGATGTAGCTGATGGTGAAGCACAGAACAAAAGCCACTATACATAGGAATAAATTTCTTCATTTCTTTGTAGTGAGTCTAATTGATGTCTTTGCTACTTTAAGCTCGGACTTTTTCTGCCTTTTTTTTTTTTTTTTTTAAGCTGATGATTATACAAGGAAAGATTGTCTTGCATAGTAGACATAATGACTAAAAGATCAGCCAATAAGTACATGAATTTCATCAGATATAGCACAGACACTACGCACAGCAAATTTACAGGAATGTGAAGTTAATTATATGTAGCTATTAGCAAGGTAGCAATCATAAGTCTCTGAATGCTGGATAGTTAGCATGGCAAACATGTTTTACAAACTGATGCTTAACTTGCCTACAGTCACCTCCACCTATTCCATCCCCAAAGTCCAACAGTGCTATGAGCTCAATTTACTCAAATTTGACATTTCTTTAGCAACTATTACGTATGGTGCTGGTTAACTCTGAAGGAGTTTCACCTCCTTCACCAGTTATAGTTGGTGTGGGCATTGCACAGCAAGTACACTTTGATGAGAAGAGCAATGGTGCACACGTACACGTATGTTAAATGCATTTAGTAAATCCATGATTGTATGCTGTGTTTGCTTAAACTTGTTTTTACTATCTTAAAATTGCCCTTGCTCCTGTTAAAAAGCCTTACTTTGAATGATTAGTTCTTCCAAAGGGGAGAGCAGGAGGTTAACTGGGACAAGGGAGAAGTGATGATCAAGAAAACGAACAGGATTTGTGTAATGTTATTACAAATATAAGTAACCATGCTCTTCTGATGAGTGGCATTTATCCAGATGAGATTTTTTTCTCTGACAAAACTCCCTTTTATGGCTCAGTTTTCTGCTAGAAAGGGCCATTTCTACACAGCATGGTATAAAGCTCTGGCCATTTTCTCCCAGAAGTCAAATGCGTTATTGTGAATTAGAACAGGACTTCCTATGAACAAAAACAAACATGGTGAAATATTGGCAAAGCCACCGTGACGAGCTGTTTGTTGTTTTCGAAGAACCAGTATCTGTTCTTCTAGATCATTATCATGAAGACTTAATCAAAGTTTTACTACTCTCCATTAGTGAGTAAACTTACTTCTCCTTCTGAATGCATTTGGAAGACCCAGTGAAATTAGATTAGTCAACAGCCTTATTAATCAAACTTTGTTTGATTAATAGAAAAATAATTTGCATGAATAATATTTTTATGGCACTAGATTTACAGGACTGATTCATTATTCTCTAGTGAATATATCACCTTAGGAATAGTGGAAACACTGGCTCAATATCATATTTGGTAAAAGTTTTCTTATTTGATTATCTTACAGACGTGATATGAATGCCTATAATACAGACTGTATACTGACTAGGTCTTCTGTACATACTCATGGATTTGCATTTAGGTCTTGGAACAAGGGAGGAGAAGAGACAAATAAGTGAATGAAAAAAAAAAAATTGTCTACTATCAATTTGAAGTCACCTTGCTTTCTTTAATAACATTTGTCTCAATGGGATCTGAGTGTCACATAGCAATGTGTGTACAGATGCACATGTAGGCTGATGTGTGAACTGGATTTTGGAGACCCACCTCAGGTAATATAATCTTCTCATGTGATTCCAGAAAATGTCTAAACAAAGTAAACAACATAGTCTGTTTGGGAAAGGGGAGTAAAAGCTGTTTCCAGTTGTGGAGAGCTGTACTGAGGTCAGATACAAACTGGTGCCCAGCAAGTGTGATGCAGGAGAAGTAGCAGTACTTGAAGTGGATGGGAGAAGATCCAGACATGAGCTTCGCTTGCCAGGATGTATAGAGTATTAGTCATGCTCTCTTTTCCCAGCTCTGGCTCTGGCATGGTATCCTCTGATACCTTATGCTCCTACATAGCTTTAAGCAGCCACAACTGTTTTTAACCTCCAATGTCACTGGGGGGATTGTCTTCCCTGCTGTGTTCTGTGGTGAGGGACAGGCACTGTACAGTTACAGGGTATTTATGCCATCTGGCTGGTAAAACTCAGCATCAGATCTTTGCAAAATTCCATTATTTGTAAATACAATTGCATTCGTAAAAGCATCATTTTGGGCCCCTGGATGTTTATATGTACAACTGTACATATATGTACAGCTTATATGTACAACTGAGACAAATGGCCTCTAAAAGTGCCTTAGGATAAATGTCCTTCTTCCTGCTTTCAACTAAGTCTTCTGCCAGTCTTGGGAAAGCCAAAAAAAAAAAAAAAAAAAAAAAAAAGAAGCCAGAAAAGCCAAAACTGGAAAACTGGTCTAGCTGTTGCTCCATCCTGTCCATGGTAATTCCTGGAGGAATGGACTGCTGAGGAAAGGCAAGACTAATGGGGAAAACAAGTCAAAGGTTTCCTTGAAAGTATTTTGATGGGAAATTTGAAATACACTTATTTTATTGCCTCCATTATTTGCACCAAGCAAGTAGAGAAGAAACGAAGAAGCTGGAGTGGGAGAGAGAGCTGGAGTGTTTACCACCCAACCAATATTTTATTTCCTCTCTTAATGATTGTATGTTTATTGCACTGCCCGAGGTTCAGTACAAAGTCTTTTGGACTAGTGACGAATTAATCAGATTAAACACTGTGACCCCTTTGCTTTCTGGGAGTGTTACAAGCCTCCCAGCACCCTGCCTAGTTTCTGCCTCTTACTTTGCTTTCTGCCCAACAATCAAGCAGTTCTTCCTTCACAACTTGGCGGCTCCCAGCTGTTTATCTTCACTCTTTCTGGGCAATGCCAGAATGTCTTGTTTGAAGTTTTTATTTAGACCACTGCTGGTTTATAGAATTGTGCGGATTCCACGTTGGGTGTGCAGCAGCTTCACGTCAGACACAATTGGCTTCTGCTGGGCTCTTGGCTTTAAAAGGCAATAAAGAATCACAGCCTGATTCACTTCTCAGCCCCACATAAATCAAGTATCTCTCCATTGAAGTCAGCAACGTTGACTTCAACCTTATAGAAGAGAAGTTCCTGTTGAGGTGAAATGAAGGTGTGGGGGTGGGAAGAGTCCATTGGTGAACAGAGACCATGCACCAGATCTCTGTCTGCCCAGTGCCTCAAGAGCTGACAAAGCCAACCTGAGTTCAGTATTTGTAGAGAAGATTTCATTGTCTTGGAGGGAGAAGAGTGGTTACTGTATTGACAGTGGCTGAGTTGCAGTTTTAAGAAAACTAGAAAGAAAAATGCGTTATAGCTCCAGATTGTACCCAGTATAAAATCATATTGTTTCCTATTTGAATGCATTGATAAGCCAAGTGCAGGACAAGAGATCTGGTCAGATACAAGCAGGGAGTGAAATGAAGCAATGGTTGTATTTTCCCTGTTCACCTGTCTGTCATTGGGACTCAAATCTGGGCACAGGAAGAGTTGAGTTCCAGATATCTGCCAGTGAGTTGGATCATAATGCACTCAGGGCAATACGTATCCCATCTAACTCAATTGAAGATTTGAGAACTGGGCTCTCTGACCTCCTGAGCATACTCTGCTCTGGCTTTTCTATTCCCACTGCCTACCAAGAGCATTATGTTAATGTGCTACAGCAAAGGAAAGCCAGAAGAACTTTGTTCTAGTTGCCCCTACCTACTGGACTGTAGTAATGATACTGAATAAGAAAATGAGTAAGAATGCTACATTTTAAGATTCTACCAAGAGGAATGTCCAAATAATTCGCCTGTAGGTCAAGGGCTGAGAAGAGGGATGAGAGAGGAAAATTTTGACTGTCCATGTTTTTAATGATAGGCAGTGATTTTTCACTGAAGATATGCACATGGGTAGGACCATTCATGGGCTTTTGCAGCAGCAGTGAGCTTGACTGAGTTTTGTCATGGGGCAGTGCAGATTTTAGAAGGCTTCAGGAGTGTGTGCAATGTAGAGCTAACTGTCAAGCAAGGGCAGGACTGGATGGCATGAAGGGTTTTGCTAATGAGCTATCAAGCTGTAGGTCACTGGTTGAAATTTAATCTGTAAGAACAGTGACAGAAAATCAAATAGAAGTGCTGACGTCAGAGTGATGCTGCATCAGCAGTGAAAGTGTTGCTGGAGCCTTGTGTAGCTCACATAGGCAACT
This sequence comes from Tetrao urogallus, assembly GCF_951394365.1. Lineage (NCBI taxonomy): Eukaryota > Metazoa > Chordata > Aves > Galliformes > Phasianidae > Tetrao > Tetrao urogallus. Next base: position 72,757,355 of record NC_136816.1, read on the forward strand.
TAGACAAACGGGGAGCAAACTGGGTAGTTTTCTGAGCTGATAGCAACTGCAAGGTATATTGCAGCCAAGTTGTATCATATCTATGAGTACCTTGCTGGTCTTACTGCAGAGTGATACCTACATATCTGATTATGGAATCTGACCCAAATATGCTGCTATGTAGTGCTAAAAACAGAGTAGTGGAGATATCTATGTAAGCTTTGCTTAGTGGTGTCATAGCATGTAAATCAGCAGTGCACTGAGGAGATGCACACAGCAATCTGCAATTCTGGTGATGGAGATATTTGTCATTAGGTTGCATTTTAGGGCCAGCTGTGATGGAAATATTTTGCCATTCCTGTACTGCTTGGCATTCTACGATGACTTTGTTGTTTCATCACAGTTTTCTCAGGGGTGGGGAGAGGCCATGTTACCAAGACATTTATTCTATTCATGGCTACCAAAGGGAAGGCTAGGGACCAAAGAGACAAGCGGCACTAGCTGCCCTAGATGCCTTCAGCAGTGATAGCAGTACTGCATGCAGGACTAAACACATTTTGCCAGTTGGGCTTCTGTTGATGCTCCTCATTCTGGGCAAAAGGAGATTCTAATTGCCCATGCTGTCAACTGAACCATGAATGTAGCTCTTAAATGAACTCTTTCTCTGCCTGAAAGCTTTCTCTGGCTTCCACCCCACTGATGTGTTTGTTGCCCTTTTCACTGATTTTTTAGGAGCCATTTGGTGGTCCTTCTTCTACTCAAAGCAGCTTGTCTGAGGATACAAGGTCGCTCCAGATGGAACAGGACTGCCATTTCAGCTCTATGCCTTTGGCCTTCCTTGCCTCAAGTGTAGGCAGAGAAAGGAGCAACAGTCAGCATTGTTTTCTGTGCCAGCTATGATTAGTTGGCATAAGATCACTTGAATAAGTTGACACACACTTTGAGTTGCTTGGTTTGCTTTAAAAAGAAAGGAAAAATTCCCAAGCCTACTCCAGGATCTCTTTGCTGAAGTTCATTCTTCACCACTAAAAGCTTGGGCTTATCCCAGGACTGGGACATGCTCAGTTGCAGAATATTTCTCATTCTGATATTTATTTATTTTCTGTTAGGAAAAAAATACATATGCTAGGAGAGCAAGAAATTTTTAAAAAATAGTTAAACTCCAAATTCATGCAGATTTCCTGTTTTGCTTCTTAACAAAACCTCAAAACCACTTTGAACAAGTTTCCTACCTCGGCTGAGGGTGGAGTTGTGTACGCCCCACACGTGGCCTCAAGAAGTGCACCCAAGGACAATAGCACATCTCCTTTGGCACAGCAGGGCCAAAGTTACTGCTAGCAAAGCTGTCAATACGTGCGCCTGTGCATGACTGCCCAAAAGCACTTCTGACTCAGCCAAGTACATTGGAAAAATTTAACTTTACTATTTCCAGCAGAACAGACTGAGTGGTAGAGATGTGGCAGAAAAGGAACTGGAGGCATTTTATAATAGATACCTTTCTGAGATGTTAGGAAGATATTGGCTGACACTATGCTGGGCAGTCTGTTGCAATTTCATTGATTTGATCTGGTGAGGCAGCTTCTTGGTGAATAACAAGAACTGAGAAATCTATTGCACTAAAATTAATGGTTGTTGCCTGATCTGTTAAATGGATTCACTGCAATCTGAAGCAATGCATGCATTTTGCAAAACCAGCATTCTTTGGCTCCTGCAGTGCATCATGACATTACTTCAGGCAGTAAGGAAGATTGTATGTGTGATATGGTGTGCTGCGGTGGATAGTAAAGTAGCTAGATGCTTGCAAACTCTGGATAGAGTTATGGCATTTGGGTGTGTAATGCTAAGTAACAATAAGCAGTGCTTAACATTTCCTCCCACACTAGAAGCATACCCATTAAAAGTTTAGCCAAGTTAGCTCTGCATGTTCTTGCAAAAAAAGGGCAACTACTAAAACACTAAATGGATCTACTCTTATGTGGGTAGAGCAGGATGCATTAACCCAAATTCTTCTATACTGCTACTTGGGAAAGAGTCTTGCTGAGATTAAAGAAACCCCTTGAAGGTAAAAATGATAATAAATCAGGCTCAAACTCAGATTAAGGACTTCTGAGTTTTTTCTTGGTTCTGCTTCTGAGATGCTGCCTAGTCTGAACAAGTCAGTGAATGTGATTTAAACCATCCATGAGTCAACTGGAGTCTGCACATAAGTGAATTGGATGTATCTAAGTCCCAGGGAATGGCTCCATCCTTTTCATCTCAAGTAGCACTTACCTTCCAGAGAAACCAAGCAAGTATATGAATCTGTACAGTACATGTTAGATTTAAGAGTAACTTAAGAACATAAGCATATGGTTTCACATGTGCTCAGTGATTGAAAACTCAAAGCAGTTAGGTGTACAGCACCTAGCAAACACTAATATTTTTCTTTGAGGTGCTGAAAAGGGACAACTTCACTGACTTAAAGTCTGATCAAAACCATTGTTTTTAGATTATATTAAGCTAGCATGAAACACCTCAACAAGTGAAAATCAGGGCATATTTTTGCTGGTTTTGTGGGCCAAGTCAGGAAGAGAGACTATCTCTGAACTTCTTGTTACAAGAAGGCTGATGCTGACACAGCCGAGGGCTGTCAGTGTCTCTTGTAGATAGACCAAAGTATGCTGCCCAGTCCTTGATCCTCATTTTCACTAGGCAGTGTCTCCATACTATGCCTGGTGCAGAACCTGGAGCATGCTGCCCTTTTGGTCATGCCCATTTTTCCTCTGGGATAGAACAAATAACTCTGTAATGTCTCTAGCTAACAAGTGCAGAGTGTGAAGGATATGGATACCAGGATGCAGGAGAGAGAATGGAAAAACTGTGGCAGTGTGGAAGCATCTGGGCACTTGTAACTGCCAGATAAGCCTTGAACACAAGGGACCTCCTGTTCCCTGGTCTGTTTCCATGTCTTTCCGTGACAGAGCTCTAAAAAGCTGATGATCAAAAGGCTTCCCCTTCCACTGGGATGACACAGTCTAGCATTTACATCTTATGTTTCTGGTTGTTGAGAAATAAAGCTTCAGGAGGAGGAGTCAGCACTGTTTCCCCAGTCTCACCTGAAGCCTGCTATTGTCCCAGGAAGTGGAAATACTGGGATCATACTGTTTGGGCTGGACAGCCTACTTCTTGTTTTCTAGTGTCTGTATTATTTTTTAAACCACCACTATCTTGTGCTTCCTCTTCCCACTTATCCCTCAACACAGGTGCTTGCCCTTCAAAGGGGAATTTACATTTGGAATCCCATGTAGACAGGAGAGTGCTTACCTGGCCACAGTGCCAAGAATAATATTTCCTAGTGCCTACACCTGAGTAGCTGTGTGCAACCACACTTAATCATCCCATGGAGGCACCACAGCTCACCGTTCTGTCACTGGAGAGACACTTGAACTTTGCTGCTTCAGAGGCATCTGTCTTTGCATTGCTTATGCAGTTTGCGTAGGCGCATGCATTAAGTGATCTGAATCATTCTGCTGGAGCCAAGCACCTATTCTTCTACAGATGTTGCAACATATAAATTGAGTGCCTAAAGCAAGCACTCTCAATCTAACCTCCAGGGTCTCCACATTTACCTACATATATAATGGTATAATAGACCTTGCCTACCTCAAAGGGCTGTTGCAAGCTTTTAATTAATTAATACTGGCAAAGCTTTGAAATGATGGAAGTGAAATGAGATCTATAAATTGAGTGTATTACTATGACTATAAGACACTTCTGCTTTACTTTCACATCATACCTGGGTAGAGAGCAGTGCAGATACATTCTCTGAAGCCTTGTGAATTACAAAGAAGCCTATTTAAAATGTGGACAGTATTGACATATTTGCAGTTGTTAAAATGTTCCGTGGAAGAGATATTGCTTTTCACTCCAAGAGTGCAGCTCTTTTTTTATTATTATTTTTTTAATCCTGTTTCCCAGTGTTGACCCGTGTATTTCTGGACTCCAGAGTTTGTGCTCAGTGTTAAAGAGAGATGTGCCAGAAGGTAGTTAGAGATGTGAGAGTCCTGCTAGGATTTGTAGAAGACCTAATTACTCCCCAGTGACAGTTCTGGCTAGCACTGGTGCTCATCCTGAGCACTGTGGTCCCTCAAGTAGCTTTTGGTCATCCATTTTCCTAGCATGATTGATGTTAATTATAGCCATGCAGTTTCAGTGGTGGGCAAGATTCCCAAGAGAAGCTGGTATTGCTGAAGTCCTTCTGTGTGACTAGCATCAGATTAGCACACAAAACTCTTTGGACTAAGTCCCTTGATAGGTCACACCATTTCATCAAATTACAAAATACCTCATTAGATTTCAAGTCAGATTTAATTTTCTCTATATTTAAATTCTTAATGAAGAATGCTATAATCTTACTACTCACTAAGAACTTTGCGTACATTTGCAGGTGAAACGGGCTAAGTCAGGAGAAAGGGGAAACATTTCCCGCTAAATAAGATAAAACTGGGTGATATCTCTAAACACTCAAGGGATACTGATGTTCAACTAGCCATAAAAAAATGAGGTCTCAAGAGGAGGAGGCTGTATGGCCATGCATGTGGGTCATGAGATCTTGTCATCAGGTCTACTGGACCAGGAGCAGTTTTTTTATACTTGACATTATAATGTAGTACTGTCAGCTGATGTTGCTCCTGATGTTGTGCAGGAGAGATCTTGCCTTGCCATCTTCCCCTTACTGCACTGTCTTTGTAATCTTTAGTCAGCTAAACTGGACCAAACTAACAACCCTTGGCTATGGACAGAAGAACACTAATTTTTTCCAAGCCATTGCTGTAATTAGAAAATATAATAATTTTTGTTATTATCATCCCCTCATCATACCCTCATCAGAGGTAGAATTTACTGTTTCTCCTAAGAGAAATTGGTAACTGGGGAATAGGAAGTGCTCTGAAAGCCAAGTGAAATTTTACCAGTGTGAACTCTCTGGTGGTCAGCAGTATCTCATATAAACTAGGCTTTTTGAGTCAAGTTCAGACAGAAGTGAATCTCACAAGTTCGCCTCCCTCAGTGAGAACTGACAAGACAGAGGAATTTGTGTTCACTTCATGGAAGTTACTGGGTGTTAAATACTTTACCTAACTTGTACATGGTTCTTCTCAGCAGTAAATCTCAGACTGGTTTTACAAGAGAGGTCAATATCTTTATCCTCATTTTATGGGCAGATAAACAAAGGTGCAGGAAGGTCTAATGCCTGAAGGTCAGCATCAAAGAGAGAAGCAGCTAATTGCACCAGATTTTAATGCATCATTGTGCACAAGTGTCAGTAATTCTTACTGCAGTGTCAACCACAAAGTTATACAGAGTTACCAAAGACAGAAATAGAGCAATCCTGACCTTTTCTCTGCAGACAAGCATTGTCTCTCCAGAGACTTTTTCTCCAGCAGTGGTGACTAAAGAAGAGCAGGTGCCATTTCTCCCCCTCAGTGATCATGCCCAGGGGCAATAGAAGTCATTTTTAGGATATGATTTCCCTAGTATTTACATCAAACTAGTAGCAGTGCTTATTTTAACTCAACTGTCAAGACGCTTTATTTTTATTATGCAGATAGTATCATTTTTTAATACTATCCTTGTTTTAAACAAGCAAAGATATTTGAATGGGAGCATGAAACTCACTGGAGGAGTTATTGCTGTCTCACAAATATATATTGATAGCCTAAGAAAGTAATGGTGCTCTCTTTCCCATGACTAGAAGTGCTCCAAATCTCTAAAGCAACCCTAATATTTTACTTTAAAAGACAAAATCACAAGCTGGGTTACCTTTCAGTAAGAATATTGTACATTTCCCAGCTCTTATGAGGGTTCATAAGGGAGTCCTAATTCATCCAAATGACATTGTTCTCTTGATGACTATGACACTCTTATAAGAAAATTTGCCAGTGGGGCATAATCTTAGTTTAAGAGATCCTAGGAAATAATACAAAATTGAATATGTGGGAGAAAAAATAAGGAGGAACAAGATGTTTTAAAAAATACTGTTTGTGAAATAACACGCAAATAAGAAAATTCCTGTTGCCATGAAAACTAATCAACCACATGTATTTCTGTAAGCACGTGTCAGCCTGATGTACTACTCTTCTGTGATTTATTCAATTACCGTATTTCATAAGGACATAGCAATTGCTATGTTCTATCCATCTCATCTTGTATCCCATTTGAGAAACATGGAAAAGAAGGCATGTAGAAGATAGTGTCACACTGCGTCTACGCAAATCCTTCTCCTTCCCCCTGCTTAACAGGTTCACTCTTGGTGCTTTTATATTCCTTCCTTTTCTCTAATGGTGCAGAATTAAATGTTCTTACCAACTACACTTCAGAAGCTTTCTTTTTATATTTTTAACTTTACAATATTTCAGATAAATCCTGACACAGGAAGTGAAAGTTGAAATAAGACTAATGTATTAGGGATAAAAACATTAAAGATGAAAGCCCTCATGGAAACCAGCTTGAGAGTAATGGCAGTGAATCATAAGACATTAGGCTCTAGTAGATAGAATTGTGGGCAGGGCTAAGAAAGATTACAGAAGGGACGTATCCTGATCTATATCAGGTAGAAACTAGGGAAAAGTACCATCTCACTGCCTGAATATTTCCAGGGGACATTAATTTTATATAAAAAGATGTGGTCTTATTAATGTGCAACTACCTTTAAGGAGGAGATGGACAGATGGGCAGTAGAGTTCTGAAAACCCACACAAATTATAGAGACTTGAAAAGTGTGATTACCATTACAACAGGTACCTGTAATTGCCCCAAGTGTAGTTTCCTGTTTCTGAAATCTCTCTTGTTGTAGCTAGGATTATAGAAGATATTTAAAAGGTGAGTTTAAGGAAATAGATTTTTCAGATCAAGAAACCTAGAAGAACTAACAATGTGCAACATGAGAGTACTTTTTTTCAGTAATAAGTGTTATTTTTCAGTCTGCAGAATGACATTGTTTCATCCTTTGGGCTTTCTTGCACTCCTTTTTTTGTTTTGTTTTGTTTTGCTTTTGTTTGGCAGGGCTCTTTTATTGCACAATGTATTTATTGCACAATATATTTATGATGTATTTATTTTGACTTTTAATTTGCAGTGTTAAAATAGGCCTTTGGTGGCTGGGAGAAGTCATGACAATAAAAAAGAGCCTTCTCTGAAAATAAATAAATAAATAAATAAATCAAATTTTAACCATAGTATCTGGCCAAATTTTGAGTGATTTCCTGGGGATCTATCATGAATATGTGGGTCATCTACCAGAGACATTCACTGAAAGGTTTCTGCTATCTTAAGAGGGCTGAAGAAATGATACTGGAAAATAAAGTGATGCAACTTTGTTACAATAAATATAAAGGATCAAATCTTCATCTTCTTAAATATTTTCATTCTTCATACTTACGTAGATCAATACTCTTTTCCCTTATCTGTACTACAAAGTATACCATCAGGCACAAAAGAATGGACTAGTAACTTCTCATTTTCACTGCTTGGTTTTTGCTTGCGAGTTGATTTTGACCCTGAAGCCATACCACTTTCTTTTAGTGTGCATTTCTTTTCAAAAATGCTTTAGTTTCCCTTGAACTACTAAATCTGTTGAGTTTAAAAGAAAAAAACAAGGGGATATCTGCATGTACCAGCACCATTTTTCATTCAAATTTTTTGATGTCACAAAAGCAATGTGTATCCACAGAACTTTACACAACCTAATTAATGATCAGTTGACACTGTTCCTCTAATTGTCTTCAACTGGAAGCAAAAATGCTATCTGTGAGCCAAAGCTGATGAACACTGTTGGTTGATTAATTCTCCTTCAAAAAAAAAAAAAAAAAAAAAAAAAGAGGAGCCAAGAGAAAGCCACAACAGCTCTGAACTTTTTCAAGGACTGCCTATGCTTTAGGGGAATTTTGATTTTTCCTGCTGTTTTGTTTGTTTTAAAAAAATGGTGATGTCTAATCTTCAGGAACGTACCTCATCATCCAACCCACAAACTGTTGGCAAAATAATAAACCTACACAGAGTGTACTGTTAGATTCTTTTTTTATTATGATTTTTCATTTTTTTTATTTCTTCCTTTCAGAGGTATAAATCACAGCTTTTTGCTTTTGCAAATTAAAGTATAGGCTTTGCACTGGATAGTTGGCACTCCTTCTTCTGGCCAAATGTTCCATGCTTCTTCCAAAGAAATTATGGACACTGAGTTGGCTATAATTTGTCTTTGAAATCTTTTGCAAAACCTCAGTCTTAATAGGCCTCCAAGAAAAAAGAAAAAAAATTAAAAAAAAAAAAGTTTATTTATTAAGTTGTAATTTAACCCTTTTCTGTGTGAAATTGTTGATTTAAAATCTGTTTAAGATTTTCCTTTTGTTTGTTTTTTTTTTTTTGTTTTTGTTTTTGTTTTTGTTTTTTCATTGCTTTTTATTTCTGCTCTATGTGTGACACCATTTTGTCATATAGGTCAAAGAAATAGTATACTTCTACATATACTTCAGTATACTTCCACATATCTTAAAATGGCTAAAAAAGATTACTGAAAGTAAAACACTTTTGCTAGTTGTTTGTAAGCTTCAAGTAAGCATCACATTTCCAATTATATTTCCAGAAATCGTCTCTGCTGTGTTTGCTTTTGTGTCTTTACAGTGTGGTTGTCAAACAATGCTATCGTTGCAGCTTTTGCTGCTAAGCTGACTATTTCCTAGTAATGTAGAAATAGGAATGCACCACCTCCCACATTCTCACTCTGAAGCACTTGCTGGTTTTATCTGTCATATATCATTTACAGTTTTGATCATCTAAACATTCAGCAAGGAATAAATGAAAGTTATTGGTGTGTAAAACATTGTAGATCTTATGCTAAACTTGGACTCCCTCTAGTATCCTTCTATTGCTCTCTTCTGCAACACTTCCTTACTATTGATGTGATGCCATCTTTGGTACTCTAACAAAGGTCTGTATAAATGTTTGGAAACCAGAACAGATGTTTTTGGGCAGCTTTCATACAGTTTGCCAATTTCAGGCATAAAACAAGCTCCTGACCACTTTTGGTTATTATAAATTGTATTATTTTTTTTTCAAAGAAAGAGTAAGCATGTTGGGTCCGATGACTTCCTGTCTTCTGGGATTCTACTGCATGCCTTTTTTTACTATACCATAATGTTTCTCAAGTTTGCTTTTGTTTCATTCTCATAATTGGCTTTGTATATCCACTGACTGATCTGATTTTCCTATCGAGTCAGGGCTGTTCACTCCAGATTTTCACTGGTGTAACTGAGAGGAAAATTTGGTCCGTATGCTCTGTAATGAGATATATCATCACTGTCAATATTTGTCTTCTTCTCATCACTTCTCTGCCATATGGCAACTTAACAGGAAAGAGCTGAACTGCATATGTTCTTAGTAAGATTTCTTCTTTCCCTTGCAAAATCGAGGTTAGTTTTAATACCATTCAGATTTAAAAAATGGAGGAAGCCATTAATCCCTTAGCATGGGATTTTTGCCTGACTTTGGCCATCCAAATGCTAGGCAGCCAGTTGAAACCAGTCTTCTGGACTCCTGCTATAGTCACACTTGATCCATCACCTCATAAGATAAGAGTCAGGGGAGATTTTTTCCTTGCAAACATGAGTGTAAATCTCCTATGTACCTGCTGATCTTAATGGTGTTGAATCAATGAATTAAGCTGCAGACTGAGAGGCAACATCTGTACCAGTGTATTGAATGTGGATAGGAGATGATTTTCACTAGCTGTTGATATCCTCTGCCAGGACATCTTGGCCTGTAGAAGGTAGACTTTCCTCAAATAACACCTAAGTGTAACTGATTGGACATCGTGAGCCAGACACTGTTTACAGCTAGCAACACACACGTAAGGCTACCCTGGTTTGAGTAGGAAATTTTGCACTAGCAAAAGAAGTCATGATATCTGCTTGCTTTCAAGGCCAAAAAATAGGTGCTGGCCCATTTAATTTCTGGTATATACACAGTGAAAAGATACAAGCAGTGTATAAAACAGTATAGGAGAATGAATCATAGAATCATAGAATCACAAGGTTGGAAATGACCTATAAGATCATCCAGTCCAACAGTCTCCTCATCACCATCGCCACCACAAGCACTAAACCACATCATGCAGCACATCATCCAGATGCCTCTTGAACACTGCCAGGGATGGCGACTCCACCACCTCTCTGGGCAGGCCATTCCAGTGCCTGACCACTCTCTGAGAGAAATAGTTCTTTCTTATGTCTAATCTAAACCTCCTCTGGTACAACGTGCGGCCATTTCCCCGTGTCCTGCTTGTTGCCTGGGAGAAGAGGCCAAATCCCTCTTCACCACAACCTCCCTTCAGGAGGTTGTAGAGTGCAGTGAGGTCTCCCCTGAGCCTCCTCTTCTCCAGACTGAACATTCCCAGCTCCCTCAGCCACTCCTCATAAGACTTGTGCTCCAGACCCCTTACCAATTCCATTGCCCTTCTCTGGACACACTCCAGAACCTCAACATGCTTTCCTGTAGTGAGGAGCCCAAAACTGAACACAATACTCGAGGTGCAGCCTCACCAGTGCTGAGTAGAGGAGGATGATCACCTCCCTGCTCCTGCTGGCCACACCATTTCTAATGCAGGCCAGGATGCTGTTGGCCCTCTTGGCCACCTGGGCACACTGTCGGCTCATGTTCAGCCGAGCATCAACAAACACCCCCAGGTCCTTCTCTTCTTCACAGTCATCCAGCTACTCGTCCTCAAGCCTATAACGCTACATGGGGTTGTTGTGGCCAAAGTGCAGAACCTGGCACTTGGCCTTGTTGAACATCATCCCATTCACCTCAGCCCAGCAGTCCAGCCTGTCTAAATCCTTCTGAAGGGCCTCTCTACCCTCAGGCAGATCGACACCACCTCCCAGCTTGGTGCCATCTGCAAACTTACTGAGGGTATGAATGATGAATTTGAGAGTGTTTGCCTGCAAATGGGACTTGGGTAAACATTGCAACCAGCAGGACAACAGCTCCTGTTAGTGGGGGTTATTGTTTGTTTGTTTGTTTTTATCAAGCAAGTATAAGATGTGTTGGTGGGAGACTGATGAATGTACACAGAAAACAGAATTTGTAAACAGTGATTTCCAGGACCCACTATATGTGTTTTCTTAAACCTCTCATGCTACAGATGCCTCTTGAAACCTTCATTAAGAACAGAAAGGTTTTCAGTAGTAATCAGTGTAGATTCACTGAAAGGAAATCATGTTTGACCAATTTGGCAGCCTTCTATGATGTCATAACAAGATGGGTAGATGAGGTGAGACCAGTGGATGCTATATGTAGCTAGAGTTCAGCAAGGCTTTTGACACTGCCATAGCATCCTTGTGGGTAAGTTTAGGAAGTGTGGAATACACAAATGGACGGTGAGGTGGATTGACAACTGGTTGACTGGGAGAGCTGAGAGAGTTGTAATCAGCAGTACAGAGTCTGGTTGAAGGAATGTAATGAGAGGTTTTCCCCAGGGGTCAGTACTGCATCTTATCTTGTTTTAACATCATCAGTGACCTAGATGATGAAATAGAGAACACCCTCAGCAATCTTGATAAATATCTAATGGGCAAGAGTCAAGTGGATGGGAAGATCCATCTGAACATAGAGTCATAGAATCACAAGGTTGGAAACGACCTATAAGATCATCTAGTCCAACCGTCTCTTCATCATCATTGCCACCACAAGCACTAGGAAACCTTTTTTACTTTGGGGGTAACAAAGTACTAGAACAGGCTCTGTCAGAGCCTGTTATGGAGAGGTTTATGGAGTTTTGTCTGGTGATATTCAGAACACACCCGGATGCTTTTCTGCTCTATGTAAATTGCATTGTGAGGGGGATGGATTTGATGATCTCCAAAGGTTCCTCCTTCTACAATTATGTGATTCTGTGAAAACAGTCTCTGCGTAGTTCATACTCAGGTAGATGCCCCATATCACAGCATTTCTGCAGAGTTTCTGAGCTCTGTTTGCTGGATTTTATTATTTGGGAGAAGCCTGCATTAGAAATAGCCACCTTTCACCACAATGTGCCCATATCCAGCAACATGCTGTGCAGAGTGTTTCAGCCACTTTTAACCACCACGATGGGGCCCAGGGACCATGGGATAAATTTGAATGAATAACCCTATTTCTAAGTTGTTTCCAGGGAGTGTGTGGGTGTTACAGATGTTTAACTGCCAGGCTATTCATTTTTTTCTACACTAATATTTTCCATGCTAGCTGACTGACCAGTCTCCCTGATGTGTCTCTTCAATTTTCTTATTAAATACAAAAATAATGAATATTATGTATGAGCCTAGAAAGCTCCTCATCTTCCAGATTGGATCATGGTGCCAAGTGTCTGGCTGGCATTATTTCCAGTAGTCTGCAAACAACATCTGCATGAGCATGTTGGTAGCTGCCATGATTTGCTAAACAGAGCTGATTACAACAGTTTTGCTAGAGGGAGACTTTGCAGTGTGTGGGACAGACAGCGATGCCATACTTTCCCTGGGAAAAGCCAGGGGCATGTCATTTGTAAGAATGACTGGAGAGATATCTATCTCTCCCCAGCTCAGGCTTTCTCTAATCCTAGATGTGATTAACTGTGCATCTCCACCAAAAGAATCGCTGCTGAGATGAGCTCAGAAAAATGAGTGCTTTGGAGCCACTGACCAACCCCAGCAGTTGGCTGTGAAGTTGATCTGGAGAGGTTTTGTATGCTGGAGAGGTGGGAGAATTTGTGACGATGTGTAAGAGACTCAGATCCCTGATTGACAGCACATCTCACTGCTGCTGGCATGTTCTTTAACATCTCTGCTCATGGAAGAAGGGGCTAAAAGATGCTTCTCCACCCTAGGAAGCCTGATGTGAAGCTGCTTGAGAGGGCAGGACAGGCAGCAGGCTAGACCCCAGAACTATTTGCTCTCAGGAAAGATCATGTCACTGCCTGGGAAGAATAACTTGGGTTTCAGAGCTGAAAAGGAGTGTTATATTTTATTTCTTTCACTTTTAGGGCAATTATATTTTATATATGCTGTCAACCACTTCAGCAGAAGCTAGATCTGCTTTTTCTGTCTATTACACAAATTAGTGCAATTGTTTTCAATCAATTATTATTTCAAGTACCACCACTTTTCTGTAAAAAATCTGAATTTTGACATTTCTCAAGCTTAAGAGTTTCAACACTTTCTTAAATTAATTTTTTCAATACCATATGATATTTTTGTCACAAATAGAGTATGGCAGAGGGTAAGCTACTTCTGGACAGCTACTAGGAATATCCTTGTTTGCTGTATTAACCTTGGGCTGAGGATAGGCTCTTGTTTGATATCTGAAACTCTCCAAAGAAAACAGACAGCAACCTCTAAATAAGTAAACCACACATGCAAAAATGATTCTGAAATATTATGTGCCAGGTCAAATGTTAGTTGGGTTAATTCAGGTATTTAAAGTAATCCTTCTAAACCCCCCCCCCCCCCCCACCTCCCCCTTAAATATTGCATCACTTAGGTAAGTTGTGACAGCTCATTCACTGCCAGGAAAAGCTTGCATTATCCTCAAGGATGAATTCAGGACTTCAGGAAGCTTCCAAGTAAATGAAAAAAAGAAACAACAGGCAGTGGCTTAGTGGCTTAAGCCATATGCCTCAGATCTGTCTAGCCATAGTTTAAAATTCCAACAGGAGCATTACCAAGCTAATGTAGACCTATTGAGTATTTGGCCATTTACTACAGATAGAACAAATCCTTGGAATTAAATGCTAAAAAATTAGATCCTTCGGACTTTTATTGGCTATTAAAAATTGCAGGGTATTTTCATAAGGGAAAGAGTTTATTAATCTCGTCCTCTTATCCTTTCCTTCTACAAATACACTTTCAGTTCCTTATGGCAAAGTGAAGATAGAAAAGAATGAAAGAATGAAACTTTCTAGTGATGTACTGTATCTTACGAGAACTGTAATACTGCACAGGGGTGTCTGCAACCAGCCCAGCTATGATTTGTAAGAAGGGGGAGAGGAGTGTTGCAGAGATACAGGGCAGATGTGTGAGAACAAATATTTGCACTCCTACGCTGTGTTTTCATTATGAGTCTTAGCCCATAATAAGGAGGGCTGGTCATAGATCAAAACTTCTGTCAACTAAGTATAAAACAAAAGATAGGCAGAGTTTAAAGGCAGGTGCTGGAGCAACGATATATTGGGCAGGTAGGTAGGAAGATGAATGATCTGAACGAAGCTGTTGCTTCTAAGAAAAAGGGGAGTTTAAAGGAAGACTGTGGACAATTAGAGAAAACATCATCAACATGCAAAAATGCCATGAGAAATAGTGTCAAAGCATTTAATTTGAGAAAGATAAAGAGAGCCAATGGAAAATTGGGCTTCTAATCCACAGGGCTTGGTAAATTAGAGACACCAGCCACAATTTAGACAGCGAATGGCGTGTGTTATATGGGATATGTGAGGTTTTCAAACATAAAGAGAATTGCTGGGATTCAGTTCCAGACTGAGACACTCAAATGTGGGCAAAAGGTGAGAAAGAAAAGTGGGAGAAATGCAGAAGAAATACATCATGAAAATGAAGGTATGGCGCAGTGCAGATGTTCCATTTCTTAAGGAATACTGATCATGATTGGGTGCCTGATAGTATGCATTCACACACAAATAACTTGGCATGATAAAAAGATACTGAGTGAAATTCAATTCTTATACTTAAAATCAGAACATCTCTGTATTATGATTTATTGATGTTCTGTACTTTCATTTGTCATCGGTAGACCTTCAGCATTTCCAACATCCGTGACTCAGTGCTGCTGATGCTGGAAAGTAGGCACTGGTCCAGCCTTGAGTTCTTCAATATCCTTCTATGAAACACTGGCAAGATTCAGAGATACTAAGTGGCTTTCCCAAACCAGGATTATATCTAGCAATAGGAGCCAGATCTTCTAGTACACCATTATTTACCAATCAGCTGATAACATTCTTGTGGCTTTGTTTAAATGATCAGTTATTTTGAAACTGGATAATGTTGGAAAATTTTCAGAATACTTAAAAATAGCCAGTGAGGCTATATCTAGCAGATCATACAAGTTTTAATTTTCTATTTTAGCTTTTTAATGAGGCAGTTCACCCCATTAAGAAACTGTTGTCTTTTCCCTTCCAGCTTTAACTTGTGGTGAAAAACACAATATTTGAGTTCTTAGGTTGGAACAGCTCTATTTGAACAAATAATAGAATAGAAGACTAGACTTATCTGTAAAATAGAGACCTTGGAGCACTTGGAGCATCTGGGGAGGAATGTTTGAAAGATCAAAACATTTCAGGTTTCTCACTAGTCGTGGAGTTGAAAAATAAACAGAATTAGCTGGGGATCTGGCTGAAGAAAACAATTTCTAAGGAAAAATATCCTCCTAAATACATTGTGTTGTTATTAAGCCAAAAGCTCCACTGGTGATGAACAAGTGATAATTTATACCAGTGAAAATACAAGAAGTTTCAACAAAGATGAAGGAGGACTTTTATGTTTAAAGTACCATCACAAGAAAAATGGTTCAAAGTATTCTTCAATTTTAATTACTTCAACATCATGAAAAGCAACAAAGGACAAGTTTGAACTAACTTTCACAGGTTATGAAATGTCAAATCCTTGTAACTGATGTAATATGTGAAGCCTACATAGCTGAAAAGCCTAGGGAAGCAATCTTTTATTCCAGAGATTTCAGACCAAATCGCATTCAGATTGATACTCGCTTAAAATTGCAATGTAATGGTTTTTCAGCCCAAAATGAGTTGGTTTGCAGTTTAAATCTTCTTGGAGATAGGAGCAAAGATTGCAACCAAGATGACAGTTTTCTTTCCTTTTGGAGGGAGACAAATAGATGGCTGGTTAAGATTACATCTATAACTTTTAGATGGCTGGAATATGAGATAAATCCCACTCTCCCTAACCTCCTCCCTCATCTTCTGCACTGAGCCCCATCTATCTCTCTATAGTAGTATTCTCAGAGGTACCCAGCAGAAATACATTATAAACACAGCAGTCAGAGAAGTTCAAGGGGAGCTTCCACTGGTACTAAAACATTGTTATTAGGGCAAAGAACTTTCAATAACCTTTTCAGATTTGATCTTCTTGTCACTCAGCTTCCATCCTAACTATGCATTCCTGCTGACTACCTGTTGACTTCCACATCCATAGTGAAGCCCACACTGGGTTTGGACTTCCAATGAGATGACTCTCAAGGCAGTTATTGCTTGAGGCCTGGAAGGATTTTCTGGACTAGTTTTAATCATGATAATGTAGTCTGAAAGTTTAAGATTATGTTTCTGCATTTGGACATTTCTATAAACTCTGTATGTTTTATAGCATTTCTTCAGCAAACTAGTATGTTACATGAAGGCAAAGACCATCACTCCAAGGATCTGGTGGAGTGGATAGGTGGTACATTAAAGATGGAGTAGAAGACATTGTGTTATGTCAGAAACTTGATAGTTAAAGAGCAAAATGTATTAGTCTCCTAATCTCATGTGTTTTATACAGAAAATCAGCTGGTAGGTATTTTGTTTTCAGTTACTCAGCACCCGAGACTTTCAAAGTTTCTGGAGGATAATGATGGGAAACTAAGCTATAAAGAACGAGGGACTAATACTAGAGACTAATCTTCCAATGCTTGTCTTCAAAAAGACAAATATGATCTGTCACAATATACACCCATGGGAGAGGAGACCAGGGAATGTTTTGTTGCTGCGGTGGGAGGAGAAAACATTTCTGTCAGATGACAGAATGTTGATGCTGCATGCTTATACAGCTGGACTTACATGATCTCCACATCCT
Organism: Tetrao urogallus; assembly: GCF_951394365.1. NCBI lineage: Eukaryota > Metazoa > Chordata > Aves > Galliformes > Phasianidae > Tetrao > Tetrao urogallus. Next base: position 72,774,178 of record NC_136816.1, read on the forward strand.
CCCAAGTGAATTGCAGCCTTGTACTCACTTTAGAGGCATCTATTACTCCCCACTGTGTATGTACCTACCTAAAAATCCATAACTGGTCTCGCATCGAATCAATGCTTACAGTCAACTTGTATCTAAACAAATTGAATAAAGCTAAGAGCTCTGAAGATCCTCTTATTTATCCCATGACAAGCACAGAGTCTCCCAGTTCTTATGCTCATGACACCTTTCTCAATAAAATCTGCAGATTGCACAATATAAAGTTGTTTTATAATTCATCTCTCTGACAATGACTGAACCTTTGAACAGGAATGCTTTATGTGGTTATCTCAAGTACAGTGTTCGAGCTGAGGCTGCATCAGCAAAGTGCAAAAATAAATTTTTGTTCCTCTTGAAGAGACACATTTCAAGCAATTTTTTGATCTAATGAAAAAAAAAAAAATTAGATTTTATTTTAAAGAAGAATTTATATTTGGCTGGCAATTAGATCATAAGTAAGAATCACAGGACTTATTAGATCATATATTCTGTTCTCCTTCCAGTGCAGGATCATTTTTCAGACTTGTAATAAATACAATGTAATAAATTACATTATTTTAAAAGGACAAAACATCAGATTTACAGAAAGTAATGTCATTGCTATAGTACTCACCCTTCAAAAAATATTCTTATACTATACCTCCAAAAGTAACTGATATTAGAATAAAATGCAGGTGGAAATGATGGCAACTGGGTATCCTTTTAGTTGATTGAAGGTGATACCAGCTCATCTTACCGTTCATGATTTGTGATCACAGACTAGAAGTTTTAAAAGACCTTCCCCAAATCTTTAATGCATGTCATTTAAAACTGTAAATTCTAAATTCAGAGTTAGATATAGAGATGTTTCAGATTGTTATGTAAATACTGTTGCAGGTTTTAAGATAAAAAGTGGAATTTTCAAAGTCAAGTAGGATATTCAGGCAGGGTGACTCATCCATTTCAATGGAAATTTTTATGTTCAAATCTTGGTCCTATTCTGAACAGGAGGATTACACATCTAAGCAGCAATTTTAGATAATTTCACCTAAAAAAAAAAGAAAAGAAAAGAAAAGAAAAGGAACAAGTGGAATTCTTAGTATTTTACTCATCTCTCTGAGGGGAATTCAACCAATTGTTTCACTTCTAATCTGAACTTTAATTCTTAACAAAATAAAATTAAAATTCTATTTGATAGATAGAATTGAAGACAATTCTTGAAGAAGGTAATCAAACAGGGAACTCTATCTTCAGTTCATTACGTGGCTAAAGGTCCAGGAAAGTGACAAAAGACCTAGAGGGAAAAAGAAAGGGGAAACTGACATTGATATAATAGCACTGTAGTCTGCAATTTAATAATATTCAGCCAAGGACACTGTGAGATTTTAGCAACAGCAAACTAACAAGGGGAATAGCATGTCCTTGTTTTACAGATACATGAGGAAGGCTTAGAAACATCAAGTGGCTTGACTTTTTCCTATGACTAGTTAGAAAATTTGGAAAAAACATGTATTAACTTTCCATTTCTCTAATTTTTAATGCTTGATATCTGTGTTGGTTGATGCTCCGAGGCACATAGGATTTTTGAAGCCCGCTTTCAGCAGCAAAGTCATGTAGATGCAGTATAAAATATGTAGAAGAGTTCCTCTGTTCTTGTGGTTTCTGTATTTTGGTAGGACCAGTCTGTACTTCAAATGTGTCATTATCCTTCATAAGGAAGTTTCACCCTACTCTTGAATCAGTTCACATTGTTAATGTGCTCATCAGCTAACTCAGATGGATATACAGACAGCTGTGAGGAATCTAATTAACATCTGACTACAAAAGAAGAAATTACAATTTACTATTTAATCTGTCAGAGAAAGTCTAGCTTAGAAATGGGTTCAGTATTTCTCTGTAGCTTTTTGTCTGTTTTAATGTAATAGAATCACAGTCATTAGAAGTGAAGAAAACCATTTAATTTATCTTGTCTATCTAGGTTTACAGCTACTTTTACCCTTTAGATGACACTGAGTATAATTTCTTCCTCCTTTATGTTCTTCTGCATCAAACACCTGCAGATTGTTATCGTGTCTACTTTTAGTCGTCATTTACTTGGGTTTATATAATTTGTGTTATGGTTATCTGAAGATCAAAACTTCCATCTTTCTTTCTAAGTCTTCTCTTTAAACACCTTACAGTGTTCCAGTATCTCAAGAATGATAAAGAGTGCTCTTGCCATCCAGAAGAAGTACATCTATTCTATATTAAAATCTGTGCACTATTTAGTTTACAGTGTTAGCAAAGGATTCTTTCAAAGTCACTTCATATGTTGTTGTTGTTGTTTTGTTTTGTTTTGTTTTGTAAAAGAAAAGAAAATATAATTGCTTTTCTCTGTGATAACTGCTCCTTAATGCATAAAAGATAGGACAGAAGTACTATAAAGCAGAGAGCTGTTTGAAAAGATTTTCAGACTAATCTGAATCTACAAAACATCTGACTCTAAAAATAGGAGAAAGATCTAATTCAAAATTATTTGGATAAAAGAGAGGAACAGTGATGACAGCAGACATATGAATGAAATTGTTTTTACAGATGGGCTGGTGAGAATCACATTGAAGCTACTGATCTGTATTTGCGTAGGATCCTTCTAAAAGAAAGCTTTGAGGGCTTTGTCATTAATGACATGGGCCATTTTACCAGCAAGGAAAGGCAGCACATTCTGTTCCTGTCGTCCACATACTATTTCTGGGACAACAGAAGGTGACTAGGTTTAAAAAAAAAGATGTCAAGGGCCCTTTTGCAGAGATGGGGTAATTCGACTGAGATGTAATTAAAAGCTTTTCTTCTTCCCTCAACTGACACACTCACACAAAAGATAGCTCTTTCAGGGAAATACATCACTAGGCTGGAAAAAATCTTAAGTTTACTTTCTAACTTCATTATCTTTGTATCTTCTGTCTAGCAGAGACTGAACACAGACTGAAAAGAGCAGGAGGCAACAATAACTCCTCAGGTTTCAAATTGATTAGTATCTCTGGAAGACTGTAGAGAGAATCACAGATCTTAAGGAGGGCAATTTGGTATCTGTTTCTCTCTAAAGAGTGCACTGGAAGATCTTATTAGTAGCCGAAGTCCTTGGGAAACTGGATAGTGGAGTAGAGCAAAGAGCTTATTTGTCGTCATAGTTTCTGATAGGACTGGGACCACCACTAACATAATCCACCAGGAGCGTGTGATTGTATCCATTGGGCGGCAGAACAGAGCAAATGTGAAAAGAAATACCTTAGGCTAGCTCTCTTTCTTTTTTTTTTCTTTTTTTTTTTCTTTGTGTGTGTGTGTGTGTGTAAGTATATGATTCACAAAATTTATTTGTTGTTACAGAAAGGATGGTTTTATCAGCTGAAACATATTTCTTTCTTGTTTGGTTTGATATTATCAGGCTTATGTAGAGGGATCATATTTCAATAAGATATCCATGAAGTGATGCTAGATAAGGGCAAAGTATTTGTACCTTCGTAATCAGTTTCCCTCATATGTAGAATAAAGTTTCCCTTATCAGGAAATGGAAAAATAATCAAGGTATCTTATTTCAAAACTCACAAATGTATGCTGTTTGCCTTCAAGTCACTGGGAGGAAGGGTACTAAGTGTGTTAACCTTAACCAAACTTTAGATTAAACTGTTCGATCCCTTTGCTTCCATTCCCTAATGTTCTTACCTAGAAATGGGCTATAATGTGAACTGATGCACAGTTTTCTTCATTCATAGATTTATCTTATTTATTATTATCGTTTCTCTATAGTCAGTGGAGATGATAAGAAAAGATTCTACAAAAATAACACCTCGTATATTGAAAAAAAAAAAAAAAAGTACTTTATCCAATTAAACAAAGCACAATGAAATCTCAGTTACAACCCCTGTCTCTCTTGCTTATTTGAACTATTGTTATGAGGAAGAACCACCTAATTCCTAAGACTAGATAAAATGAATTTCAGGAAGACAACAAAAGCATACTGTATTTGCATCCATAGGTCTTCGCTGATGTCAACAGTTCTGCAATGCCAGAAACATTAGCAAAATTCATAGAATAACCCAGACATTCCCCATTTGTTTTTTTTTTTTTACACTTCTGAAGCTAGGAGATGATGTTCTTTTTCCATCTGAGTTCAGTCACAGGAAAGAGAACTTTAACCACTAATATCTGTGGAGAATTACAGTTATATCAAGTTGCCAATGTATGAATTTCCCAAAGCTCAACACAGATTTAACTGTCACTAAAATTAATGTTAAATCTATATCAAATAAATCATGGACAGCATTTCTATGTTCATGTATATTATTTAAAGGCTCCACTTTAAAACTGACAGATTTTTGGTCATTAGATTATCACTCGTGATAGGGTTTAGTGGTGGTAAATAAAGTCCATGTAGCAGGCAAGGTTGAACATACAAGCCTTAATGCAATCAACCTCTTTGCCCTAGAGTAACATATATTATGAAATGGCCTTAAATTAGCAATGAAGTAGATTTCAAACCTTTTTAAACTGTAAAAGAGATATAATAAGAACATAATATGAGTCAGCATTAGTCCAATAGCAGATAGTGATAGCCAAAACATTGTTTGTAGTGGTATCAGATACTGGAAGAGAGCTCTCGTGTTCAGAAATAGATGAAGCTCATATAAGAGCACATTTCCACACATTAAGACTGCAAATTGTTTGAAAAAGTAAACAGCCCTTAACTACAGTGTGCTGCAGAACTCCATTAGAATGTCTTTTCAGCAAGGTTATGAATTTTCAGTAATTGCTTTGGTAATCCATATTTAGCATCTGCAGGATTACTTTTAATCAGCTTTCAGGATATGATTTGACACCATTCATTTTACGCTTCAACATTTAACCAGTTAGGCTGCAAAAAAATGCCATCGTTTTGCTGACTTAATTTAAAGCCAATAACAATAAAACAGTAAGGGTAAGAGGGAGGAGGGAGATTTAGTTACCGGCAAAAGATGAAGAAATGGTCATGTGCTGCTCTAAAAAAGCACTCGTTGGATCAATAGCTGTGGTAATAAAATGAGACTTTGTTCTGGTGTACTGCTTCTTCACTGTAGATCCAGAGGCCTTTGTGCATTATGGTTATACTCTTCATTTATATATATATATTTTATATTTATAAATATATATACAAATATAAATATATATATATAAATATATATTTATATTTATATATATATATTTTTTATTTTATTTTTTTTCTGTGACTCTTAAATACATCACCTCTGTATGTATAGGCACATATTGTTTTGTTGTTGCTTTCTTTTCAGTATTGGATTTACTGGAAATTTTCTCTTAAATATCTTATTAAACATATGCAATGACTGAGACAGTACTTGCTCAAGGAGTGGCTTATGTTTTCTCACAGCTACTATCTTCAACAGATATATTGTTGGTTTTTTTGCCTACAAATTGGTTATGCAGACATTGTTTTACCATCAGATAGTTTGCTGTCAGCTGGTTCTTATCTTGTGCCTTTCCACTATGTCTTTTTGTTTCCTGAGAGTTGGAAAGGTATTAATGTGTCTATATAGACTCAGTCACAGCTGTCTCAGATCCCTATCTGAGAATATATCTTAATGATTGCCAATGATCTAGAACGTGGTGTTTATGTCAACCTTTAGTTTCTGTTGTCTTTATGTTCATACGAGTATGTGCAGTAAAGTTTGATATCATTTCTGAGAAGGCATGAAGTTAAACATTCACTGCTTGGACAGCCTTTATGGTGTTTATTTGCAGACACAAGAGAATCTTATGATCATCTGTGGTGACCTGCTGCAAAGCACACCCAGACCAGCCACACAATTACTATATCAAAGGAGTGCTTCTTGGTTACTGTCTAAATGAACCTCTTACTGTTTAAATGAACACAAATGTGCGCAAGAACTTCTTTACAGTGAGGGTGATTGACGGAGCACTGGAACAGGCTGCCCAGGGAGGTGGTGGAGTCTCCTTCTCTGGAGATGTTCAAGACCTGCCTGGATGCCTACCTGTGCGACCTGGTGTAGGGAACCTGCTTTGGCAGGGGGGTTGGACTCGATGATCTCTGGAGGTCCCTTCCAACCCCTACAATTCTGTGATTCTGTGATTCTGTGATTCTGTGAACCTCTTAGCAGCGTGGATTGAATGGGAGAGAATAGTCTGGAAAGATCTGAAATTGCTAGGTGTGGTAGATTTACCGCTTCCTCCAGTACATCTTCAAAGTTGCTTCTTCTTGCATGGTCTTGTCTTTTGCCCCTATGCTTTGCCAAGGCTGGCTGGCCTCCCTCAGAGCTAGTAATGTGGGAAACAAAGGACATGACAGGTGTAGAGGTCTGAGTTCAGACCTTCCCTTTATTTACCAGGATAATAAACTGCGCTGATCCATTTCCCAGTTTCACAGTGATTAACTGAATCCTCAACAAATCCCTCAAAAATTAAGAGGTAAATTGTACTTTCATGGTACTTCTTTTAAAAACCACTTTTTTTTTTTTTTTTTTTTTTTTTTTTTTTTTTTTTTTTTTAATAAAATGTAAGTAGCCATTCAATCTGTTACAAGTCTGTTCAGGACAAATTCCAAAGAGGCCTGTCCAAAGGCTTTCCTGTCTGTTTATAAGAAAGATAACTGAGCTAATTGATAGGAGGAAAAGCACTGGATGTGATATATTCAAAATAAATAAATCTTTTGCTTTTTTTTTTTTTTCAAGGACAGTAGATGCGTAACAGATCAAGCAAGCATCCACTGTACTATACAGCCAGCCTTCCTCAGCCTTCAAGGTCTGAGAAAAAAGTTCAAAGAATTAGTGCCTGTTTCATGCTATTCTTGTAACAAAATCATGTCCACTAGCAATAGGAATGGCAAAATACTCATTTTCCAGGGGCTGCTTTGTAGCCATTGGATAGTAAAATCTTCATGATAACTGCAGCAGCCTGGGAAGGGGAACTTGGAGTTGATTTTTTAGCTTAAGGCATCAAATCCAGTGAGCTATTCACATGTAGTGCTCTGTGAATTGAAAATTCATAAGTTTGAGGCGGTCTCTGATTTTAGTTCACAGCCACTGATTTTGATTAATGTTGTCAGTGTGTCATTTGGGAGGCAAAAATGATCCAAAAGATGTGTATTCAAGAAGTTCTTGAATGTGACCTTATCTAAATTTCTTACAATGCTCAGGAAATGTCCTCTAAAGTTTAATATCTCCTTTAATACATTTTGTTCCTGAGGCTTTTTTCTTCCCCTGGCCAAGAAGTGAAGACCACAGAGTGTTTTTTTCTACTATACAACTGGATGTCAGTCAATTGAATGGGCCAAAGATAACAAGGGCAGGATCCTGACATCTCTGAGATGCTCCTGTGATAAGTGCTAGTATCAGATTCTGGGTAAATATGTAGACCTTTTCCTGCTCTAGCTGAGATGAATAATACAACCCCCCACTAATTTTACTCCCAGCAAGATTATATTTTAAACCACTTAATTTAAAAATAATAATAATATCACAAAATCCACTAAGAATAAAGCAGCTGCTCTGTTTCATCTGGCATACCCAGCGCTGTCCTTCCCCATGCTATCATGGTGGGCTGGAGTTTAGGTAGAAAGCCAACAAGGAAATTTTTTTGATGTCTTTGTGCCTTTTTTGGAAGTCTTTGGAGCTTTGATGCACGTATAGAAATTTGCTGAAGCACAGGGCTTGCAGGGTGGGAGCTGAAAGGTGGAAAATTCTTGCAGCACAGTAGAGGCTTCTTCCTGGCTAGGAATTCCTGACACAACAACAAAACTAAGGTAGGTTCTGTGGCTATTGCAAGGGGCAAAACAGGAGCTGTTTTTCCTGAGGAGACCCAGAGATGAGTGAGAGTAAGTGATATGAATATGCAAGCAGAGAGGTGATCTAAAGGTGATACAAAGGATAGTTAAAGCCTGAGAGCCAGAAGATTGCAACATGATGTAGCTATGCAGTATGGTAGAGATTCATCCACATCCTTGAAATAGAAGATCAAGGAAATGCACAGTGAGCAGCATACTGCTGTCTTTCTAAACAGACCCTCACCTATGTGTATCTAGTGACATGTATACTGCTGGTATCACCTGACAATGTGCGTGTGAGAGGGAGACAATTGAGTGGACAGGGAGAACATAGCCAAGTACATGGAAGGAAGGAACTGTGTATGTATAGGCACCATGAGTAGAAACATGGTGACAACAGAAGACTCACAACACCATTCAAGATGGAAATGGAAACTTTTAAAGGCATTCAGGCTTCAGCAAACAACCTCAGCACAAATCCAACCAAGCATTAAGCAGCTTCAATAAGGGCTGTAGGCTGAGTTCTCATTTCCTGCAAGTCACTTTTTATTAGAGTTGGCAGAATAAAACCCTAATAGGGCTGGATGTGCCTTTAAACCTCTTCTGTCATTTCAAAGAAGACCTCACATGAGTGAGAATAAAGGCCAAGGGTTTTGCTGACTTGTCTACAGTGATTTGGTAATGAAAGGTCCCTTATTGACAACAAAACACAAACTTTCTGATCCCTGAAGCAAACTGGAACTCATGCAAACATGAGCAGTGTCCTGTTATACATGTCTATGTGTTTATTACATAGGTGTGTATGTGTATACACATATTTGTTCTGAAAAAATCCAATATCTACAGTGTCTCTGACTCAAAGATGTTTTGCTTTCTTTTTATTAAAGTAACTTCCAAAAGATTATTTGACAAGTTGATACTGTGTACCAAATATATGCATGTATGTTTATATAGAGACAAGTAGCTGTTAGTAAACCTACAGAGTGAATGACATCCCTAGTGGCCAAGAATAATGTTTGTGTATGGTGTGGAGAAGCGTGTAGAATACAGTTTTTCATCAAATCATGGGACTCACAGATTGAAAAGACCTAGCAGGTCATCCTGGCCATTCCCTTGGCACTGAGGTACAGGAAAGCATGAAAAAAAGCAAACAAAAAAAATAAGCATTAAAAGTATATATACATATATATACATATATATATGTATATATATATATATATATATATATACATATATATATAAATAAAGTATATATATATGTATATATGAAATCACACTGAAAACTCATGCAACAGCCACTGTACTGTGTGTTTTTTGAGGTCTGTCCAGACTGATATATAGAAATAAGAAAGAATTTAGAAAGTCCTTTCAATGCCTTGCACTTGCTCTTTCTCACATAAAGTTTCCATCAACCTTAGTATTTTTAATATTTTTTCTAATGTTGAGTGATTAAAAACTAAAAGGATATAACTACAATGACACTGACATAGAATTTTATGTATTTGAGGAATTCAGTGATTCTTGCAGAGGCCCTCTGAAATGAGTATGCAAATAGGCTATATTAACAAGCACTTAGTGCAAATGGGTGTATTGCTCTTGCTTTGTCCATGAGGAAGATGAAGCTGAGGTGGAGTGATCACAAAGGACAGCCAATGAACCAGTGGCAGAGCCAGGAAAAAATGCAGAAATTTTATCTGAGATGTCCCATGTTTCAAGGTTAGACACTTTTCCACCCAGCTCTAAAAGGAATAACTGAAAACGCCTGCCCTTTGCAGTCACTGGAGAAGAGTAATTCTGTAGGCTGGGCACATCTGCAATAACTAACCACTAAGATCATTTCAGTCTTAGGTAATTAAGATTGGCACATTGCTTGTTACTTGTAATAAATCACCATAATGGACAGAGCAAATCTTTTTAGGTGGCAGCTGAAAGAGTTTCCACAGTGTCCACTTTGGATTAAGAATCTGCATTTTCTTGAAGGTCTTTAATTTTTGGATGGCCTTTGGTTGTTTATTTAAAAAATAATAATAATAATAATGTTGGCAACGCAACTGTTGACTTCAAGAGAGAAGGATGAGGGCTTTTTTGGTAACCATAATGATTTTATCCCATTTGCCTTCATTTAATTTGGAAATGGAAACCATATCTTTAATACTAATTAGGCAGCACATTAGTTAGTCTTCCTGTCCTCGCGTAAATAACAATTAGCAATAATTTAGCAGTTGTACACTCTGGCATCTTCTAAGCCATACCATTGGATACCATTCCAAATTCCTTTGCATTAATTAGGATCGTAAGCCAATCAGCACTAATTAAGAAGAAAATAAGTATAATAATAAAATGAAACAAAGCTAGTGATTTGTATCTGTTCAGTAGTTCTTTCTCCCTCTGCAGTTTATCAAATAGTTATAATGCGTAGGAACTTCTTCTAATTGAAACTAATTATGAGGTTTCCCTTGCTACTTTGAGCCTCATGTTCAAATCCCACAAAGCTCATTAAATAAGTAACAAAGCTGGAATCTTTAGCACGTATTGTAACTTGGTTCACGTTAATTAGCACCACGTTTTGGAGGCAGTAAGAGGCTGTTCAGCAGCAAATGCTACCTAAAGGGACATTACATAGGGATTTTTGTCGATCTAGGAAACTACACAGAGACCTTAGCTGGGTATCAATGGGCATTATCAGATATGGCTGAAATGTCACACATCTGCCTCAAAACTGTATGCTAAATACATTACTTTTTCAATTCAGCCCAATCTGACCCCATCTTAATGCCTGTTGTTATTTGGAGCAAGCATCTGGGGAAATGTAGGTACTTAAATATAAAGTCATTACATCTGAAGGTCATTCCTGTCTATCAGTGGCTGTGTCATAAAATAGCACACATTCTCCACTGCTGTTTTGGGTATCATTAGCACCATTTCACTTTCAAAAGTGGGCAGCAATCTAGATGCAACCATCTTTGCAGATCCCAGGCCTATTTAACAGGCTGAAATTGCTACATGATGTTCAATGATGCTAAAAATATATATGTGGATATGTACCATCTCCATTTAGTTGAATGCAGTAATTTAAAGGTAGACAGCCAATATACATTGAATACTGTTCAAGACAAATGAAAAAAATCCACTGACCTGTAGCTCTGCATTTTTTCACTGCATTTTCGCCTCATCATAAGCAGTTTTTAGTACAGTGTTTTGACACAGGCCACACTGATGTTAAAACAGGCTGCTGTGTCACTGCTGTACTGACACTGTCTTCATGGACAAAGACATGCATGACCTGATCTTATTGGAAAATCTCAAATGCCCTGAAACCAAACTAAATTGGAACAAATCACAGTCTAGTTTGTGCTTACATGCTATCCCTTTCCAGCTCTTGTTTTGTAATCACTAAGTAATTGACTAATTAAAATACTACTGAAATGCTGCGGTAATTCTGACATCTTGGATATTTTGTAGTCATTGGGTCTTCTTTAGATCTGTGTATGCAGACTGTCAGAGACCTCTGACCAGAACCCAACTATTCTTCTTGGCACTGGATCTGGCCCCAAAGCCATGAACAGTCCCAGATTGCTCCCTGAGTTATCACTCGTGCTTTATTCCTGCTCATGAAGACCATGTATGAGTAGTTTGCAAATGAAGCAGCTGAGGTTCAAGGGTGAGTGATAATTGCTGGCTCCAGTTGTATGCATAGCAAGGAATATCCACACATAAACTAGAAAGGAAGATGTGCCAATGGCTTTTTTCTCCTCCACAGTTTCAAACTGTTTTCATCAAATGACTATCGTCATTCCAACTGATGTTCAAAAAAATACTGTGAAAGAGGTCACAAAGTATCACTGCAGCCTTCACGGGTGAAAATAGATGTGTGTAAATTATGGAGAGTGCAGTGCAAAGGTACTGAAAATATGAAAAAATACTTCTAATTTAGATTTGAAGATAGTCACCAAAAGCAGATATTTTCTAACAGACAGTAAAAATCCTCATGAAGACAGTCTGCAAAACAGTATCTTTTTCTCATGTCACCAATGAAATGAGCAACACATGTACCACACGTTCCTGGTACTACAAACAATATAGGAATCCATCGTATTAGAAAAGTTGTCTTCTACCATGGAAGATGCAGTCTTTCACTTGAACATCTTCGCCCGTAAATGACTGTCCACTAGCACAGTCTTGTTTGAATACTTATTTGTGACATTAAATATGTCACTGGTAACATCTCATGGCCCTCTTCTGGGCACAGATGCTGCTGTATTTCTCCAGAGCAATCAGTGATTTGAGAGACTTCATTTTCTGGACAATTAAAGCCTATCTACAGTGAAAGCCTTCTGGTGATTCCTGAATGTCAGAGAACCAATGTGATAGGAAGCATCCTCTGGAACTGCTTTGATCATCTGCCTCCTTCCATTACTTGATGATCTTTACAGTCTTTTCCAACCTGAGCAATTCTATGATTCTATGACTCTACTTTCTTCTATGGAAGTAAGCATAGCTGATGCTACCCTTTTAGTTGCATTAGGTGTTTTTGAAGCAGAACAAGTACGTGGGGAAGATACACAGAAGATTGCTGGAACAGGCTCCCCCTCTCCTATCTGTGCAAACTGGAATACTCAGTTTGAGTTACATAATACATAATATATATTATTGTGTTTTCTGTAGCATGCCTCTAAAAAGCTGAAAACAGGTGATGTTTTTCTTAGAAATGTTTCAAAACAATGTAGTAAATGCTGTAATTGATTCAGCACAAAATCTCCTAGAGTTTGCTGCTGGTTAGAAGTACTGCTCTTCCTATTAAGCATTTTTTGAACGAAAAATACATTGCCTTATTTCAGCATATAAGTAGTGTATATCTATGCAACTCAAAAATGCATGGTTTAGGCTTTCCAGTTTGTGTGTGTTTAAAATAGAAGAGTGGACTGTAGTAAGAGTAAACTGGGTAAATCTCCTGTCCACAGTAGACACACCAGAGGCCAGCAGTTTAATTACTCTTGAAAACATACAGCCATGTCCTGATGGAGGTCTAATACAAGTCAGGAAACCAAAGTAACTTTTCACTCAACAGAGATAACCAAACCAAGCAGAAAAAAAGAAAGGGATGTGAAAATGAGGGGATTTTGGACTGTACAGTCTTTCTATTATTGAAAACCAATCAAAATATAAGTCACCAGAATGTTTTTTCCTTCTAATGGAATTGTTTTTCGTATACCTTTCAATTGCTTCTAATTATGGTCAGTATAGAAGTGTTTGTAACAACTGTAGATTGGGAATGCTGATACTTTCCTCTCTTTCAGAGACCCTTTGTGGTTTTAAGGATTCACTAAGACCTATATTATTATTATTATTATTATTTAATAATTTAATAATTTAAATATTATTATAATTATTATATATTATATATTATATATTATATATTATATATTATATATTATATATTATATATTATATATTATTATTATTATTATTATTTTAAATATCTATGAAAAGAATCTGTGATTCTGCGATGCTGAGACTTCTGTGTTTAACAAAAAACAAAAAACAAAAAACAAACAAAAAAAAACTTGCCATCCCATTTTTTTCTCTCCAATTGACTTAGGCAGAGAAGCTTGTTATTGTTGAATTTGTTGGGGAAGAAAATTTGGCATACCTCTAAGGGAACTCTGCTGTTTGTCTTGATCTGAGCTGGAATGGGTTAACATTACAGGGAGCCTTATTTTAAGAAGAGAAAAAAGAGAGAAGGAAAAAATAGAAGGAAAAAGAAAAAAGAAAAAAGAAAAAAAAAATACAAATTAAAAAAAGAAAAAAGGCCTCTTTTTTTGTGGAAAAGGCTGGTTTCTGATTTCAATTATTTCTGAGCTGTAAACATTTTCAGGGACAAGGAATTCCTTTGCATACACATATTGCTATTTGCAAAAAACAGGGCCAGTCCAGTGGAATTTTGTTTTTGTCTCAACTGAGCCGTTTTATTCATCTGGGATATTTTATTTGATACTCTGGTATTAATGACAGTAAGAAATTAAACAGTTGTTTCACTCATTTTTCTTCTTTTCAGTGTGTGTATGTGTCTTTCTTCCCACCACCCTGCCACCCCTGTATCTTTATAATTATGTTTTAAAACCATAAATGTTTCCAAAGGTAGTGCCAGATTTAAAATACTGGCTGTTATTACAATGTGTGGGTGGCTTTACCCTCTATGTTCGCAGCCTCCAGCTTTTTTCTGCCCTGCTTCAATCCTCCTACTATCCAAGAAAATGAACTCATTTAGGGGAGAAGCAGCTTTATTCCTTTTATGATGATTATGATTATTTTAGTATAGAGCAACTATCTTTCAAGCAGATAAAATTGAAAATAAAGTGAAAAGGAAAAAAAAACAAAAAACAAAAAAACCAACCTTTGAGGGCATAAATTTTAATATAATAAATCAATCAAACAGTCAGCCCTTATGTCCTCAGCTTGTTTCCATCTCATCCCTATGGCTGCAAGGAAGTTACTCCTATTTCATGCTACAGCAGTGGAGATGAGGATCCGATCTTCAGTCTCTGCCAGATGTTTTTAAAGCAAAAACACATTCTTGTAGATTGCAGCAGCATATCCTGAGCTCTGCTGTCCTCTCTGCTGTGTATAGGGGGCATGAGGCAAATACCACACTTTGGAATAGGCACAGGGAAGAGGAAGTGAGCAACAGAGTTAATGTTGTCCTCCCGGAACACTGTAAATTTCCATCTGGCATGGATATGAGGAGGGAGCGCGATGTACATACCACTTAGCAGGGCTGTGTTGCAGGTGAGAGGATGTAGGATTCTTGCTCATTCATTTGCAATGCATGTTTCTGGTGAGGATCACATGAGAGTGATGGGCAGCTGAGATAGTGTTAGCAGATTTGAATCCAGAGCCACTGACTCAACCAGCAGAATGCAAGGTGAGAAAGGGCAATGATGAAAGCATCAGTGGGGTTCAGTTTAGTGGAACTTGAAGCTGGGTTTCTTGTCTCAAAGCACCTACTTTAGGTTGAGCCAAGTTGCCTTTTAAGGGATGCATTTAATGCCCAGTTTCTGTTGCCAATAAAGGAGTTATCCAGGGGTCAGTGTTTCATAGAATCATAAGGGTTGGAACAGACCTCTGGAGATGAGTGAGTTCACTCCATTGTAAAGCAAGTTCCCTACATCAGGTTCCACAAGAAACCATCAATGTTGGCCTTGAATATCTCCAGAGGAGGAGACTCCACAACCACTCTGGGAACATGTTCCAGTACTCTGACACCTTCGGAGTGGTAGAACATTTTCCCCTGTAAATACCCACATTCACTATGAGCACATCCACTCTGTTCTCTGGGAAGGAGGCAACAAAAATGCTTTAAGGGCAGAATCATCCTGCTTGCATGCTGAATGAACAGTATTAGCAGGATGGCCACCACCTCTCCCTGACTCTAAGAGCTAGTAGAGCATGGATGAAGAAAACTCATTGCATGCCCTGGAACTTAGCAGAAGTAGGTACTCTCCATTTTGTTGCAGCTAATATGTATGGAGTGGGAGGAGGGAATGCTTCTGAAATGCTTTCCTCTACAGCCAAATAACTCAGAGGAAACAGCCACTCTGGATGCACTACTTCCTGCTCCTCAGCATGGTGGCTTCTCTAGCTCTTTCTCAGGGCTTCTCTTTGGGTAACTCCCTACCCTGAGGAGAAGCTCAGCATCACTACAGTAGTTCAGAAACTCCTGAACAGCAGCAAAGCCCACAGACCAGCCAGCAACTTTCCATTCTTGCCTTTAGCCGTTAATGTGATTCTCTGTAATCACTACAGTTTCCTTATATTTGAATGAAGAGGGCCATAAAACTTTAGCATTATCTATCTACCTGCTCTACTGATTATCTGTACTCTTATATGACTGCTATCGACTCATTATCAGCATGGCACTGATCTGAACTTTGAGTTTACTGCTCTGTGGAAACACAGTAGCTGCCCAGTAATGTGGTTATTTCTGCAGGCACCCTTTTTTCTGTAAGATAAGAACACAGTTGTATCTGTTTAGTGCTGTCATAAAACCGTGTTAGTCTCTCAATAAAAAGAAGCCTCTGCTTGCTGTTAAGCTGAGAGAGAGCATCTTACCTTTGAAACCAGGGTTTGGGTAAAGCCAACTTCTGTTTAATGAACTAGTGGCTTGTACTTTTTATGTATTCATTGCTCCTTTAATCAACAGAACTCTACTGAAATCAAGATTGTTTAAAATTCTGACTACTAGTCAACTGCAAAGTCGTAATCACAGGTCATTTTCTTCTCCCAACCCTCCTCTACAGGGCAACAAAATGTTTGTGTTGCTTCAATCCTTACTGCTTCAAAGGTCTTTGAAACATGGCAATGTGGTTTGAACTCACAGCTAAGCAGTCGAAGCTTGTCTCTGGCATTTTAACTTCAGCTGTTTATGTTCTGACTAATTAGCCATAACGTGCTGGTCTGGGGAAAATATATTAGATATGTTATGACTCTTTCCCTGTGCTGTTGTAAGTGGCAGTTCTCCATCTGTGACTGGAAAACCATTTTTTCCCAACTTTTCTGGGGAAACAAATATTTAAGCTAAAGACACTTGATTTTTGCTACTATGGGTTATGGTCTGTTTTGATTACATTTTCTATCCCAAAAGCCATTAGTATATTCTAAACACATGTAAGTAAATTGTCAAATGAGAGCAAAAGTGTTTGAGAAAGTATGTGTGCCACCCAGACCAGAGGATGTAAGCTGGAAAGAAATTATGCAAGAGGAAAAAAGTCCATATTGTATCATTTAAGCTCTTTATACATAAAATAGTCTGGAGTCCCGCTGAGGCCCTTGACTCAAGTTTGGGCTCTGAACCCCCTGCTATTCCATTAAAAAGAGACAGGATATTTGGAAAGACTGGGCAAAAGCATGCAGCTGTGCAAGAGTTTAGAGATTCTCTATTTCAGGTCCTGGTTTAAGCAGCATCTGTAAAATTAACAGCTTCGAGTTTGGTTCATCCACAGGAATGACGAGTCTGCAGAACAAATGGCCTCTTAGCATAATATTAACACTTGTTTGTGGAAAGATCACACAGAGAGCTGCGTATGGTTGGGTTTAAGCTGTTCCCAGGGTGCTGAGGGCAATTCTGATGAGTGAAGGTTGATATTAAGACCAGTGTGGTTCAGGATATGGAGATGCTGTGAACTTTTTTGAGAGCCACACCCTGTTTCTTACTTTGCTTTGGAGTCTCCGGGCAATCCTGAGAGACCTGGCTCTCTATAGCAGCCTCAGGCTTTCTTCTAGCGCTTGCCTGCTTCTTTGTAGATCTCTGGTCAGCAGAAATCAACAGAAAGCAAAGAAAAAAACAGTTCAACCTTTTATAGCTCCCAGAGAGTAACACTGACATCTTCCTCAGCACCCATCATTGGATATTTCTTCTCCATTTTTGGTGGGAAATGAGAAACCTAATGTCCTCAGGATGGACTTTGGGTGGAGAGCTCAAAGAGAGGGCAAAGCCACCACCAAAGGTTTTCACTTCCAATTAGAAATTAGAGGATGTTATTTGCTGCTCTGTCTCCCATTTATCCACCAGTCTGTCTTCACATGCACATCTATCATATGTCTGTCCATGGCCACTGTAGCATTCCATTTCTGATGTATATAAATTGCAATAGTATTACAGCCACAGGCTGTGTCACGTTATTGTCAGCTTGATGGAGTTGTATCTGCGTTTACTACACAGCAGGAGTAAACTGTGGTATTACACAACTTCTACAGCTCAGATCTTCCATGTTTGGAGTGAGGCACCATTTGGACTCTCCCTCTATTCCCCCGCTTTTCCCATTTCTTTTCCCCCACCCCCATTTTCTCACTTCCCCTTCCTGATGTACAGAGAACATAAAAGCACAGAAGTGTCTGAACTGTTCCATACAGCCTATTTTCCTCTCTGCTGTACAAAGCCAAGGACATTGTTTCCCTGTTGGCCGTACCATGTAGCTCACACAGATTTATTTATTCATTTCCCAAATGCCACAAACCTTCATAAACGTGCAAAAAAAAAAAAAAAAAAAAGAGGATGGGAAAAAAGACTGATAAGAAAACTGTGCCTGAACTACAGCAGGGAGGTTCAGAGCGAGATCTCACCAACGCCTTCAGGAGTGTCTTTGTGCTTCTTTACCCAGTGAGTTTCCCAGGGAAGAAACCATACTCACCCCATATGATTTCCTCTGGTCTCTGTCAGGCAGGTGCCATTATCACAGTTTGGTCACCTCCAACCTGATTACATTGCCTTTGGCAAATGCTTCCGGACCAGGTCAGATGGCAGGTCCATTTGCCATGCTGCACTGAATGAATTATGAGCTCTGGCCCTCAGTCCTACAAGATATATCAGGATGCTCTGCATGTGTTCTCTCTAATTTCCCTCTCAGCATACATGTAGCCCTGATGTCTTTATTTTAAACCCTTAAATATTTACATCCAAAGTATTTCATCTATTACTGTCTCTATCAGAAGAAGATAACACTTGTTTGGGAGCAGTAGCTGAGAGGCTTTGTTTGTTTGTTTAATTATTACTATGCCTCCAAAATAAATTAACCATTTTATAGGTGAATAGTAAGGGGCAAATTTCTGGAGGGAAGTTAGAATATTGGATCAAGGTCAGATGAAAAACAGCTGAACTACTGCCAGTTTCTTTGTCAAGGAAAAGAGGGGGAATTGGGGCCAATTTTCTTAAAGCCAGCAGAACTTGCATTGATGAAGAAAGCTGCAGAGACTGAAAAGAAGTCAGTAAGTAATGTGTGTTGGAGCCAGGACAAGGGAATAAGAGGACCAGTGCCTGCAGAGAAGGACAAACTGCAGTGGTAATGTGGGCTACATGGCAGTGTTGCTAAAATGCTTTCGTTACAGACCTTCCTCGAAGGCTGTCATTTTGAACGGGATAGTACCAGAGCAAGCTCACTGGTTCTGGTACTGCCAGTTCCACTTCCTCTAGCGTCTTCCCAGTTGCAGGAATATCCCTACTTTCACTGAAGCAACAGCCACACAGCATGAGGAGATAGATGTGTGCCTTTATAATTAAAGCTGTTATTCTCATACACAGCCAATAGTTAGATAATCTAGGTGACCATGTATGTACAGCCTGGAAGGGTGCTTATCATAGCTGAAGAGACCTATTTCCATAGCTGCATCTTACTGTGCAATATTGAGAAGCATAAAAGATGCTACATAACTTATTTATTCACAGTAAAGGGACATGTTCAGTCCTACTTCAGGAGCTCATCATCCACCATGTAAACAGTGACAATTCTGTGAAAGAAGGATGGAGATGAAGCCTCAGAAACATTGCAGACAAGCATTTTAGCAGAAATTCTGCCTGCAAATATAGATGTGCACGTGTGCATATCCATTTATTTATATAAATGGCATCAGATAACCTTTAAAAAGTGCCTAGTAACTTGCTCACCCAGTTGTGGACCTTTTAAAAGTCATTTTCTACAGGTGCTTGGCAGCTAGAGAAAATGTATTCTTTCAAATTGAGCACCTGCAGTACTGTCCTCCCCTCATCAGATGACCAGGATTTGATACAATGATCAATGAACCAGGACCAGGACCACACCAGATGACCAGGATTTGAACAATGATCAGAATTTATACCCCTTTAGATACATATATATATATATTAACAAAAAAAAAAAAAGAGAAACTAAATTAATCTAACATCAGATCAGGAGAGGCTTGTACAGTGAAAACCTATCATATTTTGAAATAATGTCCCCTAGGGAGGTTGGGAAAGCTCTGTCATTTCTGGCTGAATGGGTTGCCCTATTCTGGGACAGCTGCAAACTGAGCTGCTATGGCTTTTCCAATTCTAATATATCTGACCTAAACTTGGACTGTTGAGACCCACCAATGCAGGCAGATATGCTTTCAAGGAACACACCAGAAAATGAAGAACAGTGTTTTTAGTAGGCAGAGAAGTCATAACCACAGGATCCCTGGACATTCAGCTGTGGCTTTTTGTCTTCTTTCCTCTCCAACTTCTGTGCTAAGACATTTTGCTCTCCAAAAGTAGCAAGGACTCAGTCCTCCTATTTCTGAACTGGTGCCATCTTGTTTGGGAACTTGGGAAACAGAGTTGAAGAAAGAAATAAAAGATTATGGAAGGAACACTGAAGAAAAAGTGCTCAGCTTTAAATGTCTGCTTTGTTATAATGAAGTTTTTAAGGAAACAACAAATATCCAAGGAGGAAAAATGTACTTTGAGTTGGAAATACCGATATTCATACCTTCATATTAATACCGAAATTCAGGCTGGACATGATATTAATGCTTTAATATGACTTGAACTTTCTTCCCACCTACCACAGCCTACAGAGTTTGAGGAAATAAAGTGTTGCTTAACTTTCATGGTAGTTTTTCAGGTTATGAAGGCTTTTAAGCCCAATTGCATACATACTATTTATGCACACTTTTTCATTTGAGTTTCCATAGCCCAAGTTCTTTTTTGGAGTAATTTCATCATTCTTCCCCTCTGAAATTTGGTCTTTAAGAATAAACAAACTATACATTTTTTTGACAGTTTAGCTGAAGAGATGAGAAACAAACAAAAAAAAAAACTGCTATAGGATTAGTATAATAATCAATTGCATTGACATCTGCCCATCAAAGGTGCATCTTGAGCAGAGATCCAGAGTTAGATTGGCAAAATATCTCCTCAAAACAAGTAGTCAGTGATTGCAGAAATCAGTGATATGGAGCAAGAAAGTTGTTCCTAGGTGAAAGTATCTTTTCGGTAAATGAGAAGCTGTTTGGTTTTTTTTTCCCCAGCAGTGTAAGGCTCTAAGGCTGGCCACCCTTCTTTCCTATAAAGCCAAAGACCCAGTGGATGTGAAAATCTGTGCAGTGTGGAAAACAAACTGAAAGCCTCTATAATTGCTCACCTTGGTGCTGAGAACAGACCAAGTCAGACATGGAGCGTGACTGTGTCTCAAAGAACAAAATCTGAAATGGGGGATAAGAATCAATCAATTATATCTCCTTGTACAAAGAAAGTCTGTGTGCATTTGTCTCCAATATCTTTATCTCTTATTGAGTGCAAAAAGCATAAAACTCTTACCCCTCTCCCTCTGTAAGTAACTACACAAAGGGTAAAACTCTTACTCCTCTCCCTCTGTAAATAACTAAAGAAAAGCAGGAGGTTCCTCCTGGCCTTTATCAACATGATAATATCCAGAACCCACGGGGCACATAGGAGAGAAGATTTATACCGCAGGCTTGGTCATCCTGCTCTCCTCCTATGGTAGGCTGTAGGAATTGTTGGAGCCTCATGAAAATCAGCCTTACTGCAGGGAGAGATCATATCTTTCATAACACCCAGTAAAGCATTCCACTGAAGCTTCATCCTTCTCTTGAATTATACCCTGAAAATCGGCCAGGAGGAGGAAACCCATCTCATTATCTGAAGACATTGATGCCAAATGTTCTGACATCATGTATCAGACACAAGCAATTTGGGTAAAAACTCTTTTTTTTTAATATTTACAAATGTGTAATTTCCAATAAATTCGATATGTTATTTCTTGTATTATTTCCAAGATGCATAATTTTCTTTCATCACCATTACAAGAATCTCCTTTTGTTTTCAAATACATTTGATATTCATTCATTACCTGCCTCATGCAAATTCCGCTTTTATGGAAAAAAATGCAACAAAATTGCAAGATTTTAAAGCAGAAGTAACTAGCAGTAATAGTTTATGCAACTTCAGTCTTTCTAGGGTATAGATGCATGCTCGGATTACTGCCAGAACTCCCTTTGCAGTCTTTGTCCAGTTGCTATTAATACAGTAATTCCGATCCAAACAAATGGGCAAATGCTCTTGTGATCATTTCTGTGTATGTAACTACAGCAACCCTCACTTTAGACTGCTTTATTCTCAGTTCTTGTGAGTTTTCTGGGTGTCTTTTCTGAGAGAAAGCAGGAGCAGCCATGTTCTACCAAAACATTCAGTGTGTCTACTGGGATGTATTTAATAGTTAAGAATTTTAAGTCCCTATGCAGTAATTTATGTTTCCTATATTAAGTGCTTTCCTTCAGTGCTCACCTATTAACTTTCCTACCCAAACCCAATTTCTTTTTTCCTTCATGTTTTAATTCATCACGTGCTTATTAAAATGAAGCTCCATAATTAATTTGACAATACCCTGATGAGGAGTGAGGATTGTGACACGAATCTGTGTGTCTTCCCCAGAGTCGGCACCAAGACAATGTTTGGGATAGCCGTAATGTTGCACCAGCAGTTTACTGTTCTCCACCAGCAATAAGGTCGAATTAAGAATGCACTGCTTTACAATGAGAGAGACTGATGTTAGGAGTTCAGTCCATGGAGAAGGCATCAATGGAAACACCATCCTGACATACACATCTCCAAGTCTTGAGTCACAAATTCTGACCAAACACGTTGTAATGCCCAGGCACTTTCTGTTACTTGAGATTAATCTACATAAGCATACCAGCAAAAACATAATTTTTTTCTGTTGAGATTTGATGAGTTGCTGCCTCAGCTGGTTTCATCCTCTAAGTCAACGTACTGTACTCACAGCCCATCCAGAACTGTTGGTGTGGTGGGGTTGGCTGTACTCCACCCTCCTGAGCCATGGCACATGCTGATCTACCAAAGCTATTTGAGTATTTGTAAGCATTGTAAAGAGTTTTGAACGGGGCAGTGGCAGCACTAAGTGCTGTTGTCCTAATGAAGATATGAGATATGGTTTGAGGACGTTTCCTTATTTTTTTTTTCAATTCTCATTCTGTAGTGCCTCTCCCTGTCATCCTGTGGTCCATAAAGCAGATTTGTTTGTGACTTATGTACAGTAATGTGCTTACAGGGAACACAGAAGTTTTAAGCAGCTTTCCTCAATGGCCTTTGATTCATTGAAATCTGCCCTTGGAAGCATGGCAGTAGTGGCTAATCTGATCCATCCCTCTTCCTGGTGCCATATATTCTTCTTTTCATATTCCTCAATATTCCGTCTGGTAGATATGCAAAGAGGAAAGCAGTAAAAGCCAATTTGTATGACTATGAGTTCAGCACCTCTATGCCAAAACAGTGAAAAACTAACATTCAACAATTCTGCTTTGCAAGCCGTTGTTATTTGGATAACATTTCAAGCAAGCAGCAGAAATACAGAGCAGCCTCAGGGCAGGGAGATTTTGCAGCAACAGTTTCTTGCCTGCAACTGGAAGCCACTTGAAAACAAAAGTGGGTTTGAAGCTGGGGGCCTGGAGAATCAATAGATGATTGTTTGCATGTGAGGTCCACAAAGTGCCACTGCAGCTGAGGGTCAGTTGGCCTTACAGTTACAAACTGCATTTTTCAGAGGCCTGCATCATGCCTGCTTCTATTTGCAGACAGCAACTAACATGCCACACAAGTGGTCTGTGAAATTTTGTTTTTCCTTAAGGCAAAATATGTGTGATGAGGGAAATAGAAAATAACAGAGATCTGGTATTGCATTTTGAGACCCTTACTTCTATTTTTAAACTGCAGTAATTGAAGTCCTGCTTAGCCTTGATAAATATGTATCTGTATCTGTGGCCAAATAATTGATGTTGTGCCTGGAGATTTAGCTTCACAACTCTCCCTCCATTTAATGAAAACCTTTCTACTGAATATACATGCATCAAGCTGACAATGCAGATGTTTATTTTATTTTATTCATTTAAGGTCTAATCCAAAGCATACTGAGGTCCATAGAAATCTAGTCCTTGCTTTAGTGGACAATGGACCATGACATCGTGGAAAAATCTATTTATCAAACACATTCCAGAAGTCAGATGGGCCAATATTTAGACGAGGTTTCCGTACCTACCTTAAGTTCCTCCCCATCAACACGAATAGAAACTTCTTTCCTGTGGTTTGGTTTTTGGGGTGTTTTTTTCTTTCTTTTTTTTTTTTTTTTCTTTCTTTCTTTTTTTTAGGTTAATATTATTCTTCCAAAACAAAACTGACTAGGTGAATGTTCTAATGTTGAAAACCATGCAACAGCTCAGACACTCTAAGTGCCCTATTATTTAATCAGCAAAGCTGAAGAAAAAATAGGTAGATACAGTCAACAGAGTGGTAGGTACATACTCTTTGATGTCAACAGAGCACCTATGTGCCTGGTACTTGGTACAGGAAGGGTAATTGTCTTCCTTTTCCTTCTGCTCTACATCTTTATTTAGGATAGCTGAGGATCAAGTCATTAAAATAATTTTTACTGTCTGTTATTTCAAACTAAAAGAGATCAGATTTAAGTTGAATATAAGTATTTTACAGTGAGAGTGATGAGGCATTTGCACAGGTTGCCCAGATATGTGATTGATGTCCAGGAGATGTTCAAGGCCAGGCTAGACCAGGCTCTGAGCAATCTGATCTAGCTATGGATGTCCCAGTGCATTGCAGGAGAGTTGGACTAGATGACCTTCAGAGGTCCATTTCATCTATGATTCTATGATTCTGTGATTTCCACTACCTAGAACATAAGTATACCAGGCATGCTTAAGGCTGAAGATTTACAGATCTTCCTCTGTGGATGAGATCTCTCATTTATTCCCTCACTCACATGCTACAATCTCATATGATAGCATCCCACTACGACAGTGGGAATGCTCCCCTGTGAGTAACAGAATGGACCTTCAATTACACCTTGTATCTTCAGATTCATTAATTAGAAAAGGAAAAATTATTTGGGGAATTAAACTATTTGTATTTATCTTTGTTTAGTGGAAGACTTAGGAGTGCTATGTTAATCATTGGACTTGATAATCTTAGAGGTCTTTTCTGACACAAATAATTATGATTC
The DNA here is from genome assembly GCF_951394365.1 of Tetrao urogallus. Taxonomy (NCBI): domain Eukaryota; kingdom Metazoa; phylum Chordata; class Aves; order Galliformes; family Phasianidae; genus Tetrao; species Tetrao urogallus. Next base: position 72,798,814 of record NC_136816.1, read on the forward strand.
TATTTCAAATAACTATACAGGTACTCTTGGTATAATACAAAAAAGCTACCTGTAAGTATGTTGAATGCCTCCTGTCTATAACTCGAGAAAAAGCCATCTTGTATCTCTTCTATCCTTAGAGCATCATGGTTTCTCATAGCTACTGCAAGCTTTCCCACTGTGCCTAAATACGTCAAACAGGCAGAGATACCTGCGAAAAAGCACTGCTCTGTAAGCCCTTTGGTGGCACAAGAAGCATGAATATCAAGGTTGTCTCTTCCTGTACCATGCCTGCATCTCTCTCCCTGCTGCTCTGTCTGCCTTACCTGCTTGGATTTTATTCATTTGAAGAATTTCCTCTGTCAAAGTCACATTGTCATATTTCCCAGATCTGCTTTCTTTCTTTGTGCTGCTTCTCCTTCAACTAACTGACTTCAGCAAGTCTCTGAAAAGGGCAGTCAAATTTGATGGCATGCAGATGAATCACATATAGTAGGACTGAGAAAAGCTAGAGCTGTACAAAAGTAATACGTAAAGCTATTATTGTCTTCCTACCCGATGCAAAAGAAGCAAACACTCTCAGTGTGCTTTCATTTAATAAGCACTGTTTCTTTGGAACAAGCAATTTATTATTATTATTATTTTTATTTTTTTTACCTTTCTATTACTATATATTTTTGCCAGCCCTGTAGCTAAGAACTGTTCTGCACCTATTACAGATAGGGGAAGCTGAGGCAAGACAAACAGTTGCCAGAGTAACTGTATAGTTTTAGACAAATTTCATTTCTTATCCACTGTGTTGCCAAAGTCCCTCATTAGTTGCTCCTGAGGATTTCACCAGATATCACAGCTATTGGTATCCCCAAAAGTCAGGCTGCTCATTTTGTTTCCTAATATCAGAAGAGGGTGATGTCTGATTTCATTCTGTCTGATTTCTCAAGATGCTTTAGAAGAAGTGGAATACTGCACCCAGTATTGTGTTAGCCTTTTTGAGCCCCAACCAAAGCTGGATGGAAGCAATACCTTTAATAATTTGGGTCATTAGTGATGCTGATGACTGAATAAGAAAATGTAATTAAGGGAAAACAAGGACTGAAACCTAAGATCTGATATTCCCCCACTTCTTCACAGACTTTTCTCTTAATCCCAACAACAATTCCTCCGAGTCCATTGTATCCTGCAAACATATGTTTTCCCTCTCACCTTGCTCATAGTGGGGCTACACAAAGCTGCTGGGCATCTCCCCTATACCTTCCACAACTCCTGCATCCACCCAGCAAAGGAACAGGGCTTCTCCCTGCACAGCATCATTTCAGGAGGAGCTACACCCATCTCAGGGAAGAGGATGGACTGAGGTGCATAGAATACCTTGTAGAAATAATGAAACATTTCTTATTAGCAATACCTCTCTTCCTTCACTTCCCAATGTCCAAAAAAAAAAAAAAATATATCAGTAATTAGGTTTGCTAATTATAAGCTGATTACAGTTTGCAGAACCAGATATGGGAAAACCAGTTATCAGTGTACCGTTTGTGATAGAAAGTTTTCCCTGGAGAGCAGCAGGATCCTGCTCTGCCAGCATTTTAATTTTGCAGAATCTAACCCTTCAGGGCTGTGTGCTAAAATGTGCTGAAGTAAAGCAGTATCAAGGGTGCTGAGGACCTGTCTGGAGGTGTTCAGCACCTGGTAAGATCAAGCTGCAAGTCATGCTTCTCCTTTCCGAATAAAAATTGCTTTTGGAGTGGGAAAAAAAATAAAATAAAATCCCTCCCCAAAATATGTTATCTTTGAAAAACCAATCTGCCTGTGCAAGACAGGCTGTAATTGAATCCCAGCTGAACGCAGCTGCAATTGGGGTGAGGTGCCAGCATCATGAACAGCATCTGGAAAACCACAGAGAACCGCAGAGCGAAGTTGCATAAGCAAAGAGGCTGTTTAAAATATATGCGTGGGTGTGTGTTCATGGGTGTAAATAAAATAGGGAAAACTAAACCGAGGATCTGAGGCTAGAATAGAAGCAATGGACAAAATGGTGGCTGAGCCCTCAGCCTCCCAAAACCTCTGAATCAACAAGCATCCTGCAGCTCTCCATGATGACGACCCTCCTGCATCTTTGTTCTTCATCATAGCTGGCTTCCAAGTGTGAGCCCGAGATTGTTTACTTCTTCTCGCCATCTCTCTAAGGGATATGATTCACACGTTTTCAGATTTATTTGAGCAAAATGCAATAAATATGCTGCTTCAATTTTAACTGCTGGAATGTAGCCAGGGTTTTTAATGAATCTGGCCTGTGCGATTGAAGTGGTCCAGGATCGCAAAAGCTCTGGGCACTGTTAGATTATACACACAGACATACACACACACATATCTCCCCCCACCTCCCATTCCCTTGGGGCTCTCTGAGTCACACACGACTGCAGGTTTTTCAGATTTGGCTCTGGTTAAAATTAGCAAAAGCCTTTATTATTCAAGAAGAGGAAGGATTCCTATCACAGCCGCCGAGAACTGCCATATTTTTCTTGGATTTGCTGCACCGACCTATTATAATTTGGCTTTATCTGTTATTCTTTGTTTCCCTAAAAAACAGTAACAAGGCTTGGTCCTGTCAACACTGAATTTTAATTAACTGCTCATGAAGATCACTGCATTAATCTGTAGCTGGACCGTTGTTTTTTGATACAACTGCCATCTCTAAGGTTCCACTCCTTTATAGTAATGTTTCATAATAAAGTACAGTCAGAACTCTGCTGATTGAGGCAACAGTTTTGCAAGCTTGAAAAAAAGATTTCAAGCAGCTGTAAACATCTTCTTTCAGTTATGAGAGGAGATAGCAAAGGACTTCAGCACCAAAATCTAGGGGCATGTAACTCAAGTGTGGCTATATGAAACCAAGCACTAGTTTCATTCAGTTCACAAACTACTTGCATTTCAGGGGAAAACGAAAACCAGAAAATGAGTTGTGATATGGTAAATATGGTCCATGAAAACTCAGCAGGAAGGTGTTGGCCAGGTCCCAGGGAGACAATGGACCAAAATCAGCACAACCCATGAGAAGAAGCCCACTTTAGTCAAAAAAAAGTACTACTTCTGTACATCTGCAGTGTCTGATGGGTCCAAACGTACATGAAGGTGTTTTGAAGGGCCACGTGGAAAAATCAGAGGATGTCATTTCTCCTGTGCCTCCATCTGCAGATAATTGGTTGAGCACTAAAATTCGCAAGGAAAATTTTGTTTTAGAAAGATGATAAAGAGAACAAACAAAAGACAGGAAATTAAAATTTATGTAAACATAGTGGTTCCCAGAGCAACCATAAATGAGCCACGCTGAACATATAGACTGAGGCATAAAAGTTAATACCATGTGCAGCAATACCACACTACGTATGTACCCCTGGGACAACGTTACATTTGCTATGGGACCCATCAGTATGAATGGTTTGACTTTTACATTTTTAAAGTCTCAAACATAACATTGCACTAATACCAGCTGGGAATAGGACATTTAGTGTTTGTTCGTTTGTTTGCTTAAAAGAGAAAGGACCATTTGAACAGAATGAGCCAGGAGTCATAATTTACTCCCATTGCACACTGGAGACAAAAGTTGCAGGCTTTGGTCTCTGAAGTTTTCTGAACGGTTTTGTCAGGGATATATTTCTGTACACGGATTTAACATTCACAAAGAGAGATGGCAGGAATGGAGAACAGCTCTCCCGTTGAGATAGGGCAGCATGTGTTCCAGCAATGAATTATAATACAATGTTAAGTACAAGGTTTTTCCCTAAGTAAATGTGGAAGTGCAGAAGGGATTGACTTAGCCATGTAAGCTTCATCTCTGAAATACCTAGGTGCCTATAGTTTGCTCTTCTGTTTTTTGGAAGTAGTTATCCTGAGTTTGATTCTCTGCTGCCGTATGCAGTTGTTGACATCAGTAACATGGGTGTAAAATGTCACCAGATCATAAGGCAGCCAGCATTCACCTTGCATTTGTATTCATGACTATACAAGGAAGAGGGCAGCAGCGGGTCAGGCCCACTGAGATCCACAGAGATTACTTTGTCGATGTGGGTTGTTTATATTCTGATGGGGTGTTTTATAATCGACTCTTAAAACTGTGCCACAGCCTATTTGTTCTGGTTTCATGGCAGAGCAGATTGGAACGTGAGAACAGTTGTGGTTTTCCAGGGTTTGATTTTATTTTGTTCCGTTTTGTTGTAGAAATGGCATTACATCTCCTCTTAAAATTTTACTCAAAAGATCCTGAAGTTTCCAAAATGTAAAGAGCTTGCCAGTAGATATGGTTTAAGATCAGGCCTGGCAAGCTTTCCCTGCGTTGTCAAGTGTGCTCACCCACAAATTCTGGCAGCTAGCTTAGTGCTGTATCTTTCCCAAATAACATGACAGAGTCCACATTTGGGAGCAAGTCCCCCTCATCTGTCTCACAGCAGCCCCAGCCTCTCGCAACAGCTTCTGCTTTGTAGAACCACGGTCCACATGCACTCGATATAAGCCCCAACACAGGGCAAACCCTCCCTTTCTTTTACTGTTCTGTGTTGATTTTAGCTGACTGCTGGAGTCCCACCCAGCTGATTTCTCATTCCCATTCTTCAACAGAGGGATCTGAGACACCTCATTTCTCCAGCCCTCATGCCTCAAAGAACATGCACTTCTTGCACCCATCCTTCTAATAGATCTGAGGTGATGGCTGTGGTAGGAAACTGGGTTGGAGACCAAGAGAGGGACGTCTTATGTCTCACTGAGCCACTGTGTCATGGTGAAGAGGTATTTTGCCTGCACTTCATATGGCTGTATGTCTGCACAAGCCAATCTAAGTACCTCCAGTGGCAATTAACATCTCCCAAATATACTTCTGGTCCAAGTAGGACGAGTTTGTTCTTTGTAAATGTCTACATCTCTTTCTTAACATCACTCTAAAATATCTTACCTTGAATTTCAGTGTGACTCTCAAACATTGGTGTAGGGAACCTACTTTGGCAGGGGGGTTGGACTCGATCTCTGGAAGTCCCTTCCAACCCCTACAATTCTGTGATTCTGTGATTTTGTGGGTTTGTATTTTCCATTCCGTTTTCTGATTCTTTCCTTTGTTTATCAGTGTGGCCTGTTTCTCACTTTTTATATGTACTTTTACAGTGGGACTCCAGATGTCAATGAAGCCAAGTGCTTCATCTAATTAATAATAATAACAAGAGAGAGTGATATACTCTTCATGCGAAAATTTAATTTTTTTTCTAATTTCTGCTCAGCTGAAGCAGCTCATTTCTCTTGAAACGCAATTGAAATGTCATTAGTATTTTCATTAGTGTGATGGCTGATGATACAAGGCCGGCAAGTAGATTGGGGGCCTAGGCTGATAAATTTTCATGACGTTTTTGTAAGACTGTGCTAAACACTTCAGAAGTCACATGCCAAGTGGTTTCAAACCATTTAAAAAAACAGAAGTATTTTTTTGTAACTCTTGAAATGATAAACAGCCACACAGCTAAACAGGAATAGCACAGCAATCCCCAGAAATACCCAGCACTTGCTAAACAGCTAAACATTTTTTTTCTCTTTATTGAAACAGTTAGTCTTCATCAATGATGATATTTTAATGACGAGACTTTGACATTTTGCAGATCTTTTTTTTCCCCATCTCTGAGGATTCACATTTCCAGATAGGATGGATTTCATGTTTATGGGGAGAAGAGAAATTCTTGTGGAGAAGGCCAGTGTAAGACCTAATCATGACTTAGGTTCCCTTTAGAGGCATTTTTGAAAGGCTGAAATGTATATAAGTGATATATGTGCATAAGCTATCTTGACTTCCAGAGCCTTTTTCCATCACTAAATGAACAATGAAGAATAGATAAACAAGAGAGAGGAAATGTTGAACTCGGTTTGTTGTCTAATAAGTCTGAGACATTTTGCACTCTTTGCTTTGAGTTATCTCAGAGACACAGATGAAATGAATTGTATATTTGCGATGGCTTGTGCTTATATCTGCTGGATAGGCTATGTTTATTTCATTGATTCCTTCTGTTTGTGCTAGCAATTACAGAGTTATGTCCTGTGAGTCCATTCAGTTTTGAATTTCAGGGATTTTAGACATATTTTTAATTCTCATTTTACTAGGAGAATGGAAAAAAAAACTGTGCTCCCCTCTTTGCCATATTAAGCAAACAGCCTTTGTCGTAGGACAGAAAAAGAAGTCTCCTTTTTCCTTCCTGGGTAACAAATCCATCCTAAAGAAGTATGGGAAGTTTCCATGTTTTATAGTATACTTTATATACTTTGGTGCCTTGCACTGCAACCATTTTCTTCCCATTCAGGAAAGAGCTGACAGGGCATGTTTTTGTTGTTCCTTCGTTGGTGACAAGGGGTATTTACAATGATGAGATATTTCCCTACCCACAAGAGACTGTGGGACAAGCAAAGATGAAGGCTCAGGGTTCGATTCATTCGCTAACATGTAGTTGTCAGCTGTCATTTGAGAAGCCTAGGATATTCTGCCTGGCCTCCAGCTGCTCTTGCAGAAGGGCAGAGGTCTTGCATGAAGTCCTTTATCATAGCTGCCAGCCACCCTTGGAGGTTTCAAATACCTCAGGGCATTTCAAACGCAACCAGGTGCCTATATAGAGCTTACACTCCTGACCCAGGGGTGTACTATCCATATTTTAGCCTCTCTATTTGAGCATGAGGAATTTAAACCTGCCAGTTTGACATTTGACCATCGAGCTTCTGGAGGGATGGATTCTCTTACCAGCAGAAGATAGCTACTTGAGTTAGATTTCTCTATTTTCGTTACAGTTGGTGAAAGTTTTGCCAGTGTATCCTGCAGAGTAATTTGTCTTGGAATAAAGAAAACCCCTGCTTTTTCTGTTGAATCACCCACTCCACTTTTTTTTAATATTAATTTGATCCCTGTTGCCTGTAATACAAGCTTAGGTGCATAGTTCTCATGTAGAAACTGGGCTGTTGCCACCTAAAGTTAGATGAAATGAGCCACTTCTATTCTTATAACATCTTAAGGAGGGCACAGGTAAAAATCTGAAGATTTAGTCTTCTAGACAAAACTCACAATATTGAATGGGGTTGAGGTGTTTTACTGGCAGCTGTCCCAGTAGGAAAAAAGCTTTTCTCAAAATTGCTCAAAATTTGAAAGAAAATCTCCTTAGATTTCTTCCTTCAGGGATTCTTGTTTTCCTGAAGAACTTGCATGGTTGTATGTTATAAACAATTGTCTGAATCCAGAACCTATAATTAGATAAATCCTTACAGAGATATGAACATTATAAACTTAATTTCAAGCACAAAGGTTGGAGATACTACTCTTGACAGATTCCAAAAGTTCATTGTTCTTTTTTTCTGTAGTTTGATGGGCTGATCAAAATCTCAGTGGGAGTCAGAATTTCAGCAAATTCTGCCACTGTTAAATATATCCATTTTGTTAATAAAATTCTACTGCTACAGCAAAACAATTTTAATTAAAGGAAAGTTCTGCTTTCATCTTTTCTCTGTCATGATGCTATGCCAGAACTTTCTAGATTCTTATATTCCCTCTCTGATATATTTTACTGTATTTGGTCTGTGTAGCAAGTATATATGGTTATGTGGACAGAAGTTCATTGGAGAAGGACATAGGACATCCTTTTAGATATTACTAAACAAGAAAACTAAAGATAAGCTTGCCCTAAAGTTATACAGAAAAGCACTCTGGAAATTCGGATTGATACTGACATAGATATGCAGCATTCAAGCTGATAGCGTAACTCCAAATGTCAGTGTTTAAGAGCATTTCCCAGTATGCCCTTTATTCCCTGTTTCATTCCACTTTGCACTCTTCACCTCTTTAACCTCTTCTTCATCAGTCAGATCCCTTCCTGTATGTGCTCCATGAAGGCATTCTCCACCTTTATTACACATGGCCTCTTTGCCATCCTTCTTACACTGCTAAGGGAAACATTCTGCAGCAAGAATTTTAATGAGAATCACTCTCAGTGAAGTATTTCCTATCAGAATTTTAATTGGGAAAAAAAAAAAAAAAGTCAGATCCAAATGCTTTATGCTAAGGTTTGTATCAGAGCAACAGTTATCACTGAAGTTTTTGATAGGTTATAAGAGAGATCATTTTCAGAATGCCATTAGAATAGAGCAACAATTAAAGTACAACATACTACAGTGCTAACTAATTATTAAAATTTCGTTGCTAAGGTTAATTGGTAATAACACTTATGATATTACCTATACATTTATTTAAATAGACTTCAGTTTTCATATTCCAGTCAATTACTGTGGTTTTGTGAATAAATGCCCTGTATCTGTTGATCCGAAATGTAGAGAAGGAGAGGAACTATATATGCACTCCCAGTGTGTATTATTTTTCATTTCCAGTGCTGATAAAGCAAGCACTCATTTTAATGATAAATCAGCATTAACGTGGGATAAATGGACTCGGATATTAAAACAAAGTCAGCACAGGATCTTCTAAAAATAAAAACTCCTCCATTATGGTCTCCTAGATTGTAGGGCATACCGGGAATTCCATTAAGAGCTGAGATTTTATTTCCACTGTATGTTGTACTCGGAGTATTTCTCATTGTATGAACTGGAGCATAGCTTGTTATACATAAAGAAAAGAAATGAAATGCCCAGGCTGCTCAGCAGGGAGGATTTTAACTGGAAAGTCAGCAGTCTTGGATGTTCTTATCAGCTCTGTGACTGAATTCACGGAAAGGATTTCAGCTAATTTTTATCCCACCTGTTCCCAACTGCCTACCACTGTGACACAGCTGCCTTTGATTGTGGCTGCAGTGACTAGAAAGGTGTGAACCCCTCTGAAGAGAAGGTCAGATATTTCGGGACTAAGCCAGATGGTGGAGATGCCTACCTGGTTCTTTGGTATTCCTTTTGTGCGATGGGTTCCAGTAACATCTGTGGTATAGCTTACCTTTCTAACAGAGATGCCTCCACCTATCTACTGAAATCACTGTAGTACAAATACATTTTAGTTACAAAAGAAAAAGCATCAGCTAAGTTTTTTTGAATAATACAGATGCACTTTTACTTGATGCACATGCAGAGAGCACCTAAGCCATGTAATTTCTAGTGGAATATTGTGTTCTATTTTCTCAGTGGAGGTATCTTAGTCAAACTTGTTCAGCAAGATTTTTGCTAATAATTTTGCTTATTTCTCTTAGCTTTCACAACCTTTTCTACACTGCTTGTGCATGAAAAATGACTCCATCATTACACCAGTTCCATCCTGGTTGATCATTCATCCTCCCCCACTATCAAGTTGACTTTTCTGCCCATGTTTCATGCCAGCACTCTCCTACCAAAGCTGTCACTGTCCCATTTAATCTGTGATAAATACAAACTGCTCCCAACTCCATTTGCCTAGGGGATATCAGCTCTATCTGCCACATTTAAAAATGATCATCCCTGTTGTTAAGAAAAACAACAACTCCAAACACCACCCTTGACTTTTCTCATTACTTACAGACTGAAATTTCCCCATCTGTCTTTCCTCAGCTGTGTTCTCGAAAAGAAATCCTAGCTCCTGTTTCCTTCCTCTCGAGTGAGCATATCATCATCCACTGACAGTTCATTTCAGCGTGACTACTCATCTCTAAGCTGGTTCTTGCTTGCAGCTACATATATGTATTTTTTTATTATTTCTGCCCTTCAGAATACCTAATGGCTTTTAATGCCTTAAAAAAGAGCCCTTTAGCTCACTCTTCCAGCCTATCCTCCTATGCTCCCTCAAACACTTATTTTCGTTTCTCGTCTTTCAAAGCTTTTAATGTTTGTCCTTCCCCCTCTGCAAGAGAAATTAGTTCGTCATCACTGTGTGTTAAATGATTCATTCGTTGAAATATTTCACGGCAAATTTAGTTTTTTCAGCACCATCAGTTTCTGTCTGTCTCTCTTTATTCTGTCTGTCTCCAGCAACTGTAAACCGTATCTTTCTGCTCAGTGAAAGTTCCAGGCACTAGGCAGGACAAACCCTTGACTCTGAACCCATTAACAAGTCCCTATAGCTTAAATCTATGTTCACAAGGCCTGGGATATTGGAGCCTTTGACTCTGAATTAGCCTTTTGAACCCTCGGGTTTTTCTCTCATTAAATTTATTGATTGCTGTCACCCGCCAAAAGCTCACATAGTCTTCTACTTTGATCCAAGTTCTGCTGGAAATCCTTGTGTTCTTCAGTTCCTGGCATGACACATTTTGATGGTTTCTTCCGTAGTATTTTCAAACCCCAGTTCCACCCTGCCGGAAGGTAAGGGGGCTGGAGGGGACTGAGCACAACCCTGTACTGTTCTAGCATCTGAAGTGTTTCCATCAACTCCATTAAATCAGTTTTCATCTTTCAGTCCTTGAAGGACTGAACTTCTCTGCACACATCATTCTGATTCCCATGGCCAAAGATGCACATCTGTTATTCCTCAGTCTCCTGTTTCATGTCGCCTCTATGTTCATGTTGGCAATATGCAGAGGAGGGTGTAAGGGAATGAGATGGAGGATTCCATGGGAAAAGCAACACCAAAACAAAACCAAAATGCTAGGCTTAAGACTCCAACTCCTAGAAAGCCTAATAATATAAAATACAAGTTGGAAGCAGTTGGAAGACTGTCGTTTTAAATCAAATGACAGCTGATCATTCTCTTAGCTCTTAGGGCAAGGGGGGCAGGAGATTCATCTGGATGATGAGCAAAATAACGTTTTCTTATTCTTTCCTCCTTGGATTTAGTTCTTGTATGGAGAATGACAAAAGCTAGATGACATTCAAACATTACATGCCTTTACATAGCTCAGTGCAGTCCTGGGTTCCATCTTCCTAAGGGGAAAGATAAGTTGAATCCTCTACAGACAACCCCACGTCTGTATATAGCAATAGCATTTGCTCTGCTTGCAAAAAATGCCTTCTGAGGCCTCAGGTATGCAACAATTGCCACTATATTTCCTGTCAGGAAACACAATTATCTTCAGGACAGTGAAGAGGACTTGAATTTCGTGAACTCAGGCACAGAGATTCACCCAAGTAGAAAGGAATGGCAAGATGCATTTAACCTCATTAGTTTCAGTAGGGCTGACTTTGTGCAATCCATCAGTGTACAGATACATTAGGGGAACTAAACTATTTCCACATCTCATTTACATAATGGATGGGATGTGAAATGAGTCCTATGGAAGAGAAGCACCCTGGAGGCACAAAAGTTTATCACAATATGTAAGAGTTCTTTTAGATCATTGCATTAAATTTCCACTAACAAGATAACAAATTAATTGTCTGTATTACTGTACTAACCCAAAGCGGATAAAGTGTACGATTCCAGCAGAAGGCAGCTGTTTAAGACAGCTTGGTGGCTATGGGAGAAGGCAGAAGAGATTAGTATGTCTCCCAGCATTTACGTTCCATGATGCCAGCCCTCCTCTTGCCCCTTTAAGAAATCTGGCTCTTCTCTAATCTGATGTTGGGCTTGAGCTTTATTAGTGAAGTGAGGGAGAATGAGTAAATCAACTGTATCAGACAAGCCTCAGGACATCTGGAAATTGATCATTCTGCAGAAATAAGCACTCTCTGTTTATTAGCTGGGAGTTCATCACTATCACTTCTCTTCATCCAATTCCTAAGAGATTTCAAAGCTATCATCATAGCATTAGCTCTTCTGACTGTGCTACTGCAGATAAAGATCAGAAGATCTATCTAATGATGGCTTTTTCATTCTCCCTCTCTCTTTCTCTAAAGATACCCTGATATATATATATATATATAAAAAAAAAAAAAAAAAAAAAAAAAAAAGTAAGGAAGTAGCTAGAATGAAATAAAGCAGTCTCCATGTTTTAAATTTTTCCTGTTGGCAATGACAGTAATTTTTTTTTATTATTCTACAGGAACTTTGTTTTATTCAGGGGGATATATCCTGTAGAGCAGAAAATCCTTCATGGGAGAGGTGAAATTTGAGGTTTCTAATGCAGTAGTGGAAAAAGAAGGAAGATAAAAAGACCTGAAGCCATAAAGCAGCACTGTACGTTGAAAGTACAGTTATTTTAAAATGATAATGCACGTCAAATAGAATCCAGGGAAATGAATTCCATAAGCTAGAAAGGTAATAATATTACTTTAAGAAGAATAATTACTTTCCTTAACTACATTTATCACATAGTAATTCAGTTCTCCCTTCTGGAATGTGACGCAATGCCAAACTTTTGAGTGATTTATTTAAAATTAGCCTTTAAAAAGATACACTCAGATACAAGGCTGCTTCTGGTTCTTTATTCAAAACATAATAGCTATCAAAATGCAAATACTGTCTTAAATGCAAATACTAACTTAATGTTTAAATATGCTCTCCTGTGCAACTGCTCTATGTAGCCTCATTGTGCAGAGAGTGGGAGAAAAATTGTAAGAGTTTTCTGATAACAACAGTGGGATGCATAAACATGTTAAGTACAGCCATGGATTTCCAAAATCTGTGGGGAATGTGAGATCCAACTCAAGGCACTTACTAAAGACAAATCTTTACCAACAGAAACTTCTCAGTAATCAATTTTATCACCTTTTTCTCTCTTTTTCCAATGGCAAAATGGTATTGATCATTTTTGAACTGGCATTTAGAGTTCCAGCCTGGCTGCATGCTGTACTAGCTTCTGCACACAAATAAAAGAAGAAAAGGTGGACGTTGTCCAACAACTTTCCCATACAGATACAAGATGAGAAAAAACAGATGAATGCAATAAGCAGAGTGAACAGTAAAACAAGGAGAGTTAATTAATCCATTTGTACAGAACCTAGCACTGTGGAGCTAGACCACATAACTTGCAGTATAAGTACTTAATAACAACAATAATTATGACTAGGCCTTTAAAATTAATGTATTAATTATCAGCCAGAACTCATAAGTTGCTTAGCCAGTACCAGGGGACCCATAAATCTTTAAGTGAAGGGCCCATTTTACATCAGTATTGTTTTGCCTCGTGCACAGCCTTTCTGTCAGTCTGTCTTGAACTAGAAGAGTGCTACTCATGGTTCACCCTTTTATTAACGATCATCATGATTATTTATTTATAATCATGCCATTATTGTGTTAGGTTCTTGATAATCTCCTTTGTGTACATCTACCTCTGTTTTTGAAGCTATCTTTTGCCTTTGCTCTTTCTCATTTAACAAGTAGTGATTGATTTTCTCCCTGCTCTGCTGCCCATTGTTCAAGTGAAAATGTGCGTTCACTGTTCTCTGTGATATCAGCAGGACTCAGATAACTTAAGACATGAGTCTTTCATGGGGTGAAGTAGTCTCTAAATTGGAGGAAATAAACAAAGATCAACTGGAAAGTGGTAAAAAAGGGTCTGAAACAGGTCACCTGTACACATCATCTTTCTCTCTGTCTGGAGCAGAAAAAAAAAAAAAGATGAAATAGCTCTTGAGTCGTGGTAGAGCACGAATTTTAATAAGCCCCCTTTCACTGTGTTATGAACTATTTATTTTTACTTTATTCAAATATGTGCTGAACTAGGGTGATCTCTTATTTCACATTTCCTAAATAGAGAATCCCAAATGAATAACAGTATTCAAATGAAGGGTGGTGATTCCACACCAATGGGTCAGTTTGATTGAAGGGTAAACATCCTAGTACAGCAGTGTGAATCAGCCTTGTGAGAAAATAGTTACAACTCCATAGCTGTCCAGCGGTGCCTCCAATTCTCAGTTATCATTTTGGTATCTGGGACAGGAACCCAATGATTCTGCCTTATTGTGTGTTTCAAATCCATAAGTTATTCCTGTTCCTCAATTCAGAGGCAAAATTCAGTAAGGTGAGTGATACAGGCTCAAGAAACCAACTGTATAAAACAAAAGACAGATGGCCAAACCCATGATTCACCAGTGATGAGCTGCAATTGGGCCACATAGACTTTGAAGTAATTCATTACATTTGTACCTCTTCTTCAGGGGGAGGATTTTTTTCTCAATGATTTCTATGACCTTGCTAAACCCAAGTAGGTGGTAATTGAGCAGCAACTACTTCTTCAAAAGGAACAGAATAAAAATATTGAAAATATTGACTCACTCCAAAGGCAGTAAGCAGCACTTTGGTCTTTGACCTTTAAGCATCCTAAGGTAGTCAATAACCTGGCTGTTAGATGCTGTGCCTGCCACTGATTTTGATTTGGGAGTAGTTTAACCTTGAACCAAGATCCAAGTAACCACGGCAACAGGAAGTCGGCCTCTCCATCCAAGGAGTGGGAATCCATAAATCAAGGTCCCTAATGCAAACACTGTGTGCAGGTAGAGATTTGAGAGGATAAGTGGTTTGTGAGGGATCACCTTTGAAAAACGAATGACTGTCCCTTGATATGTTGAAGCACAGCTTCACAGAGACCTTTTTTTATCAATAGAGGTTAACAGGTTACAGCTGCATGTTTTCATACAGCTCTTTATATAGGCCATTCATTTTAATTAGAACCAGATGCTGAATTTATTAGGCTGTTATATGCACGTGCATATATATGAATGCATATTGATACATACACCCACACATAAGCGCCTTTCTTGTGCACAATCTACATTCATGACAAAGTAATGTTAAGCCTCAAACTCAAGGACTATGAGATGGTGAAGCCTTAGCTTTTCACACGCACGGTTCCATAGTCCTGGGATCACATAAGCATAATTGTCTGGCCAAATATTTCAGTCTTTCTGTGGAACAGTGCTTTATTCAATGTATAGCACTCACCTAATGAACAGCTATTTGGTAGTTTGATTTTCCTCTCCTTATTCAGTGTGTGACCCCATGTCTCATTTATTCCACATTTCTAAGCCTTGCTATGAATAGATGAATGTTTCATGAATGTTGATAATTTTATTTTTGCAGCACTGCTCTTGAGATGAGGGGTATATTATTGTTCTCATTTGTAATAGGGAAGCTGAGCTGAGAGGGATTGAAGTTGAATGGATACAATTTGAGACGCTTAGTGCTCAATTTGAGGCTCTGGGAGAATGTACAGTCTAATATGCAAAGGCTCCTCAGTATATCTCTTCCAAGCCACGACCTCTGACTGCAATTCTGTCTCAGCCCTGAATATTTCTGCTTTTGGACTCATTCTGCTTTATTAAGTTGCAGGTTTTTAATCTAGACTCCTCTTCCAGACTCATTCATTCTGTAGCCCCTAATCTTTCAGACTCCTCTCACCAGTTCAGTCCTCTGCCTGAGTCTGATAGAGATCTTTTCCACAGTTTCTGGGGTCTTGTAGGTTTCCTGACTATTTCTCATTTTGCATGCAAGGACAAAGGTAGAAACTGTCATATCAGCTCCGACTATGAATGCAAGAAAATGTTTATATCTGGAATGGCTGAGTACTGCCAACAGAGGCAGCATACTGCCTGGAAATCATCTTGATCTTCTGAGAACTTCTTTGAAGATCTTTAAGGAACTCTTTGAGGAACTACCAGATGCTAACCAGCTGTGGTTAGGGAGAGCAGTGGGCGCTAACCCCTGCATAAGATGAACGGCCCAGTCTTCTGACCTGACCTGCTGTCAAGTGGTTTTCCAATAGCCTGGAACTTAGATGAATGACATTGTGGAGAGGCATCCAAGGCTTCAGAAGTCCTTGGACTGATAATATTGCTAGATTTTTGGATTTTGGGAGTTTGTCAATCCTGGCTAAGTGCCTCCAAGGGCTGTGATCAAGGCCATGAGGATGCAGGTGTTTTGCTCCTCAATCCTGCAAGTGAGATGGAAGGGCTTGAAGAAGGCTGGATAGTTTTTGTGTATTAACTACTCATTGTACAGCTGGTACTGACAAAATGGATTAATTTTTTAATGACCATAGGATCCTCTTTGAGGTTAGAGAAACACTAAGAAGAGAAGAGTTTCACCTGAAAAGAAATAAAGCATCTTTTCCAACAGCCTAGCCAAATTGGTAAGGAGAACTTTAAACTAGAAGTGACAGGGGAAAAAGATGGTGACCCACAACCAAGTGAGGAAGTGATGAACCAGGCTGACAAGAAAAGTTTTCAGGATGATAATAGAAAGGAGTAGAAAGTCATGGAGCAATGCCTAAGAATTAGTGATGGACCAGCTGAGAGCTTACAAGTCAGTATTCACAAGCAAACTAATATGGACAGTGTGAGTGTTTGCTGTAGATCCCTTGATTAGAAAAAAAGAGAAGTCTTTTTTAATTGCTGAGAAGAAGCCTATTGTTCACCTCAGTGTGACAGGAATAAGAAAAGGAAAAAGAAGGACTGCAGCCTGCTTTGAAAAATCTTACTGAATCATGGGATACAGCCCTGGAGAAAAGTGAATTTGAGGAGAACTTGTTGATTTTCGATTACCTTCTCCAAATTCAAAAATGTTCCGCAACAGTGAGCATCAATTCAAACAAAGGTAGCAGGAGACTTGCATGCATGAGCAAAGAGCTACTAACTAATGTCAGACATGGAAAGCAAGCAAAAAAAAAGAGGAGAAAGGAGGAGCTGCTGGGGAAATATAGAGAAAATATCTAAGCATGCAGAGGTGGGCTTATGAAAGCCAAAGCCTATCTGGAATTGAATCTGGTGGAAGCAGATGGACAACAGAATGTCCTGCAGTTACAGGAGCAGGAAAAAAAAAAAAAAAAGACTAGGGAAAATGTTGGCACAGTGCTGAACGGAGCAGAGACACCTGTGGCATGGAATAAAACAAAGTATTCAATGTCTTCTTGAGCTTTCCTGATAAGTCTAGTCTTTCGAGACCCAAAGGTGATGAGACCTCTGAGGAAAGAAAACATATCTGTGCTATAGGAGGATCAGGTTAGGAATTATTTTAGTAGACCAGACACAGAAAAATCCAGAGATTTATGAAGAGAAATCATCCATGATCAGCATGATGGTGCTTTTCTCTTTGCCCAAAGAGATTTTGAAGCCTCCATCCTTGAAGATATTTAAAATCTAATTGGACGTGGTCCTGGTAACTGGCTGACTGTGCTTGAGAAGGGAATTGGATTAGATGAGCTCCAGAAATCTCTTCCAACATCAGCTCTTCTGTGATTTTATGAATCTTCATGTAATTTAATTCCCAGAATCCATATTTTCTCTGAGGCTCATGTACAAGATTTGAAAAAAAAGAAATTATTTAAGAAGAGCTACATTTGAAAAATGAGTGGCTGTCCTGAATATGTTGAAGTCCATTATTGCAGATACTGAGAAAGGTCTTCATAAATTAGTAAAGACACAACAAAAGATCCTCATCTTTGCTTCAGTCTCATGAAAGCAGAACTACTGGATCTTTATAAAACAGCCACTGCTAGGAGTTTACCAAAATCAACAAAAACCTCCTGATTTTTCTGTAAAAAATGCTGAGCTATTTTAGCTGACTTCTCGCTTAGTAAATTCGTGTATTCATAGATGTATATGTACATATCCACATAGGCAAACTCATACAGATATTACATATAAATGGCCAGGCATACATTCAGATGTATACACAGGAAGATATAATATGTAACATTTTAAAAATAGTGGTTTAAATATGAAACATTTACATGCAAAAAAAAAAAAAAAAAAAAAAAAGGTAATAAGAATTAAAGTCATAAGAGAGTGTGAGGAAGATTGCTAAGGTAGAAATTTAACAGCCCTGTTTGCATAGCTTTTATTTTTTCTGTAGTCCTCTGCATATTTCTAAGTTAATTCATTTCATGTTGTAATCTACATACGCCATCAGAATTGGTTGGCAAACAAAAGTATGGCAAAGAGTTCTTTTTCTTTTTTTTTTAAACTCCTACCTCTTTGATGAGTTGTAAAGTATAATTTTATAAGGAAGAGGATTCCTAAAAAATGAGTAAAAGTCTGATGTGCGTTAAAGAGGGAATGACATGCTGAGGCCATTATTGGTGCCTTTACTCAGATGAAGCACACATTCAGTCGAGTCACTACAGAAGTACGTAACCACGTGCAGAGAACAAACTATACAGAGAATGACAAATAGATGATCCCGATGAAAAGAGATAAGAAACATGTCTGTTTTTAAACATGTACAGGTGGGGATATATCTTTACAAAATAATATGTAACAATGTGGAATTACCGTGTTGGTTTGCCATTGTTATAGAGATCACTGATGATAACCCTTCAGGCAGAAGTATTAGAAATTACTAAAAATTTTGATTTCTTGAGCATCAAACCCACATTAGATCTTGAAATCAGACACTTACAGGGAAATGTGAAAATATACTGGAGTGGCAAGGACTGTCACCAAGTACACAATTCCAGATATTCTGCACTCAGATTACTTCCTAAATGTTCATCCAAATTTTGCTTTCTTTCCCAGGAATTGTAGGCCCCCACTTAAAAGCAGACCAGACTTCACTTCACAGTAAAATGGAAAGTTCTGCCTGTAATGTGATGACCAGAAGGAAACCAGCAACTGTAGAGAGTGTTACAATGCCGACTCCAGTATTATCTCTCCTACCTTCATCATCAGCAACATCTGAAGCAGGTAAAGTGGCTTCTCTCCACCCTTTCTACATCTCCTCCACCCTCTTTCTACTGGCACTGCATTGAAAAATATGCTTTTTTTTACTGTTTTCCCTGATTTAAGTAGTTGTTGCAAATGCACAAATCCAATGTGATAATCAGGCAGTAATTCTTCTTAACACTTTCTTACCATGATCGTATCTTGGCATATCAAATATATTTTATTCACATAACACTACTTGTGCAATAATGAGGATTCAACAAGAGCACTTATGGTCTAGCAGGGGACTCTGAAGTAAGGCTCCTGGGTTTCTTTCTCAGCCCTGTTGTTCATTTATTTGAATGTTCCCATCCGTGTAGCACGAATACCTAGTGAATAGCTAAGGAGCAGCTGAGATTTCTTCAGCATACTTCAGTGATTTTAGCATAATATTCTGTCTTGAAAATGTGAAGTTGTTTAGGGCAATGAACAGTGATTTAAAGCACATAGGAATAAATAAGCCAGAGTAACGTTTTTCAATCAATTTATACTTTGTGCTTCTGTTTGGAATCACATTGGAAGGTGATACAGCTTAATACTGTCAGAAGTTGAGCCAAGTCATTCCATCATCATCATGCTTGAGCACAGATAGATAAGTTGATCTTGAATTATGTCACAGTGAATGGGGAACCCGCCATACTGAATCCTACATGCAGCCATTAAGAATTTCTTAGTCTCGTCAAATATCTGAATCCACATGAACAAACATTATATTTGTATCCCTCAGTTATGGAATGATAACATACTTAATTATTCATTTGAAATTGCTGTTTCAGTGCTCTCCTTTTGTTTTCCTCTGGTTTCCTGAATAAAGAGTGAAAACAAAGGACCCATGTTGTAAAGTGGCTTCTAAAAGGATAAAATTCTACATAAGAAAACCAGGAGTCTTTGTTTAGCTTTTAATACTTTCCTATATATAAACTAAGGACAGAATTTTAATGCAACAGAGAATGAAAGTACACAAATATTTTATGATCACTTTCAAGGTGAAAATGTATGCTAGACTTGAAATAGTTCATTCTCTCGATTTTCAGAGGACTAATTAAATTGTTGGTTTATCTGTAGCCCAGATGTTGAAATTAAGAGAAAACTGAAAGAACCTGTGTTAATGAGAAAACAGGACAGTGCTTTGGGCTTCCTATAACTAATGGGGAGCTCCTTGAAAATCTCTCCATTCAAACCAAGTTGAAAACTGAGCCCAGCTGTTGAGCAGTTTTCTCTGTGCTGTGTTCTTGCTAGCAGCCCAAGGCAAATCTGAAAGGATAGAGTAGAGAATGACAGGCAGTAAGATTGATCCCTAGTGTCACAAACACACCAAAGCCATTCAGAATAAAGTTTGAGAAGCAGTGAAGAACTTCCAAAGCATCTGAAACACCTTG
Organism: Tetrao urogallus; assembly: GCF_951394365.1. NCBI lineage: Eukaryota > Metazoa > Chordata > Aves > Galliformes > Phasianidae > Tetrao > Tetrao urogallus. The sequence continues at coordinate 72,818,661 of NC_136816.1, forward strand.
CCTCACTTCTGTGTTCTGTACCATTGTGCTAGAATGGGTTCTTCAGACCCCTGTAAGCTTCCTTGGGAGCATATGTTTTTGGTAGAGACTTTTCTTATTGCTTTGAAAGCTGTTACATGTGTAATATCAACCCTGTTCAACTTCCCAGCTTGGCCTGCAATCACTTTATCTGTGGGACAAAGGCATCTGCTCCCAATGGCAAATACAGGACCTCCGTTTTCCTTATTTTAAATGTGTAAAGCTGTATTTTTTAAGACTAACACCAATTCTTTCTACCTTGAGGTAGCTTGGCAAGGTGTTTGGTTTTTTGTTTTTTGTTTTTTTTTTTTTTTAATATGGTAAAGAAGGGATGGAGGAGAAGTACAAAAGCTTTATTGGGTAGAAATAAGCAGCAGCTATGTGCACCAGTAGTGCGTAATTTTCCAGTTTGTTTTCATAATCAGCACTTGACAAAAAGAACTGAAGTGCGCATGTCTCTAATAGCATGGGGCAAGTTTTAGACAGCAGCTTCCAGAAAGCAGATCAGAAATACAGGTGCTTGTCTGAATTTTCTGTGTTTTGGGAAGCCAAACTGCTTCCTTCTCCCATTGCTGTCTAATGATGTTTCAGAAATAAGGATCCCCCATAATAGGTCCTCCATACAGACAAATAGAAGAATCTCCTGACAGCCTTTTTCTGATGTCCAAGTTCTGTCTTCTGTTCAGCTCTGATTGCTTTTATTCCACAGTACTGGATTTTCCAGTTATGTCCTCCTTCTCTCTGTTGTTGCAAGCCTCCAGGCAGGTTCTGTGGTAGGAAAAGTATCTCTTCCAACACCTCTTTGCTGTGTGGAATTCAAGCTGTCACTGCTTGTAGCTTTGTCTGGAGGAAATATCCTGATTACAGTAAGCAGATTGATGTCCTCAAGTATGAACAGTCACAATATAAGGAAAGATTCATTTAGCAATATTGCATTGCATCAGCTATTTCCAGTCTCTGTTCACTTTGGTCAGGACTGTGCCAACTAGCTTCAGGCCTTCATAGAGGCAACATATAGCTTTACAGCCTGGCAAGGTGTGGATAGAATACTTTGTCCAGGAAGCAAAGTCTCCTCTCTTTATTCCTCTCCTTCCTGTACTGCTCTCTGTCCTTTAGTCTCCTCCATCAACTGGAGGTTGCCATCATGTTGTGTCATCTCTTAGAAGCATCCCATCTTCCTGTGCCTGTGTACAAACATATTGTTAGTCTGGCCAACTTCCTTCTCATCTCTTTTGAGATAGCGATAGGGGAAATTCTTCCAACCAGAGCAAAGTTTCCATATGCAAATAGTAAAGTATGTGCAAGAATGGAACAACAAATCTTGAAAACAGAGCAGACAAATTTGAATCCAGGGTTGAGAAAGATCTGTCTGAATAAAATGGAAAAGCTTAGTACTTACCTTTGGTTTTCAGCAAAGCAGTATATCAAATGGCAATATAGCAAAATATATTCTATCAGAATTGCTGACCACGAGCTTCTAGATGAGTTGATAACACCTGATGGATCTTGCTTCAATAGTGGTTTATTTTGTCAGATCTCTGATATTTTGTCATAAGCATACCTCATCAAATCTTCCCCCTGCAGACCCATCAGACTCTTTTCCACATAGTCACCCTTCTTCTAATTTAAAATCAGATGCTCCTGAATCTCAATAGCCAATATAATATTGGTTTTCTTAATACATCCTTTAAAAGCCTGATTTAGAGGGATATTATTTATTCAAGACATGCATTCTGACTATTGGCAGACTACATAACACAACTCTTGCAAGTTCAGAGGCTTGCTAGAGAGAAAAGCAAAAGCGTTAGTAGTTACTAATAAACTTCCTGAGAAAATCATAAAGGCTACAAAGCACCAAATGCACTTACAAGGAAAAAAAAAAAAAAAAATAGGAGGATAAAAAAATAAGACAGTAACCCAGCATAGATAAACAACTTTATCTATGTATCTATGTATGTATTTATCTATCTATCTCTTTATTTATTTACTTATTTCAAGAGAAATTGAGTTTCAGTCCAAATTGAAAGGGTCTGTCAGTCTATAAATTTTTAGGAGAGCAAGGAAGTATCTACACAATAAAGGAAGGCACTGGGTCGTCAGCTCTCAGATTTACACCTAGGTGTAGATATCTACCCATACATGTTAGTGTATCAACTGAATTTGGAGAACTAGACACACTGAGTACTGCACTCAGTTTCTGCCTACACTAGTGGATCTCTCTTGAGATCCACTTAGGTCTTTAAGCCTCAGTGTCCTCTTCTTCTTGAGTACTCAAGATAATCATCAGAGAGCTGGTATGACCATCAGAATACATGTGCATATTATATTATTTTGTACCAGCAATAAGGAGGATGTCATGTCAAATGGCAGTAAACTCCTATTTTGAAAATGGCAAATAGATATCATTGATTTCAATGGGCTGCAGAAATAACAGATACTGATAGATCTCAGTAAAGACATAAAATTGTGCAGATTTTTCTTTTCAAATTCTTTCCTGTCCTTTGGCTTGCTGTCTTTCCAATTAAAGTTGAGACCAGTGCCAAATCTACTAACTTTACTGCTGGCCTTGCAATTTTTTTTAATTTTTTCTTTCTTTTAATTTTTGCTAAAATTCTCATCTGCAAAATTTATGTCATTAACTTTCTGAGAAAAAAGAATGCATCTTGAACATGGGAGTTTTCAAAAAGTCTCACAAATGACTCATGACAATGGTGATGCATGGCAACATGGCAATAGTGATAAAAGGCAAAATGTGGACAGCAAATGGTGTGCAAAGTGTTTGACTTATTCAATATTCTAATCTGAAGCTTCCAGCAGGATTTTGGAGGAACTCAAAGGAGCTGAATGCTTAGGATTGAAAATACTGAGACTTCGTATGTCAGTCATGAGTGAAGCCCCTGAGAGTTATGGTTTTGTGTGACCAGAATCTAACTTTTTTGATCAGGTGACTGAGAAAGAGCTCTCTGCCAGCTGCCTTTAGGGTTCTTACATCCACACTTTTTAGGGGTGACCTACTTGAGAGAAATTCTGTGCAACTAATCAGATTCCCCTTAGTAATTTGGACATTTCTTTTCCTTTCTCTTTTTTTCTCTGGTACCAAAGTGACTGCATTCCTCTATTCTTTTGTCCTCTGTGAATCACAAACTGTAAATGGGTTTTATTTTTCTTTTTGGTGCGGGGAGTGGGTTACATATGGAAAATGTATTTTGTTTTGTAATTAATGAAAACCAGACTTTGGGAAGTTGGCCATCCAGGTCCTTATTTATAAGAGAGCATATGTCTGTGTTTTGTTTATGACTCATTCCTACTTCTTGCATTGTAACTTGCGTTTGTTTATGCAAGCTCTTTGCTGAATCCAAGCAACATGGTAGTGTAAGAGCCAATATTTTTGTTGTCCAAGAGGGGAGGACAGTAAGTAAGGCTCGTATGCCAAATCTGTCATTGAGCAAGGGAAGATTCTGCCACTTGATGGCTCCTGATTATCTACAGAGTTGCTACACCAGCAACTTTATTTTAAACTGCTGCTAGAAGATTATGTTGTTAATCACGAAGAGAGTGATAACCCTCAAAAGAATCTTTCTTGAAATCTTGGCTGCTTTAGAAACTTCAAGTATTTCAAAGCCAAATGACTGCTTGACAGTCAGGTGTAAATTAAGTTTGCAAGTAGACATGAGCTGAGGTTAATTTAGTGGGATGTTTTAATCTTTACTGGAAAGAAATCATGAACTCTGTCATTTCTCTTCCAGTAGTGCAGAATTGATGTGTTAGGAGTGAAATGGAGAACCAATTATTGTAATAGCAGAATTAATACATTCTGTCTTGCTCACAAAGAGGTAGTTACTTGTAATCTACACGGAAATCTTGAACTCTGAACAGACACCATGTTCATTAACGGACAATGAAATAATTTAGGAAAAACAAGCAAGATCTTATGTCCTAAGTAAAGGCCAAGAAGCCAACAAATGCTGGACTCTCTTCCAGCTCTGACAATGACTCATGATGTGACCTTGGCAAGAGACTTAACTGCTTTGGACTTCATTCAGATCTAAAGTAAGTGATCAGAACCAGAAAGGAGCAAGCTTGCTTCAGGGGCCATTAAACTCAATTAGATGACAGTGTAGTTTCAGCTAGTTTCTGCAGAGATGATAGTAAAGAAATCCAGGCAGAATTAATGAATTTAACACAAGTGGAGTAAGCCACTGAACTTGCCTGTGCCCAGTAGTTTCAGTAACGAACTTTTTTAATACTATCTGATGTGCAAGAATTAAAGACCAGGATGAAGGTATCAGGAGCGTATGTTTGGTGTATATTAAGTTCAGTAGTTATGGTGGACTGATGTAACACTTGTATTAAGCAGCCCCTTTTTTCCCTTTTTTCCCTTTTTTCCTCACTAGAGAAGGAGACTGAATCAAACTCACAGTATAACACTGCTGTAGAAAAGTTTTGCTGCTTTAGAAGTGAAGAGAGAGATCTCTGAGCACAGCTCAAACTTAGGTTATCATCTGGAACAGTAGAAGGGGAGGTAATAGCAATTCTGGGATGACACTAAATTATCCCTATTATTCTTATATTGCTTTTCTATGCAGAGTCATTTCACACATCTTCTACTTCTTCAATAGTCATATTCACCCTATCAGTCTTGAAAGCTCCCCTTCTTCATAATACTGAATCCATTCACTTGCTTGATCTAGTCCTGTTTCTGTCCTTGTCTCCTAACAGCCAGTCCACTGCTGAAAAAAAGGTTCAAGCGCCGTGAAATTGAAGCAATCCAGTGTGAGGTGCGCAAGATGTGTAACTACACCAAGATCCTGTCCACAAAGAAGAACCTGGATCACGTAAACAAGATCTTGAAAGCCAAGCGGCTGCAGAGACAATCAAAAACAGGCAATAACTTTGTCAAGAAGCGGAGGGGCCGTCCACGTAAGCAACCTCTCTCCTTTGATGAAGATTCCAGAGACCAAATGCCCGTTCTGGAGAAATGCATTGACCTTCCCAGCAAAAGAGGTCAGAGGCCATCACTGAATCCATTGCTGTTGGAGCAAGCAGCCACTCAAGACACAATCATGGCCACCATTGAGGCTGTCATACACATGGCTCGAGAAACACCACCACCACCTCCTCCTCTTCCTCCTCCGCCACTGCCGCCCCCTCTCCCTCTGCCCCGGACACCCCGGCTTGGGAAAAGGAAGAGCAAATCACCACAAGAGGAGGAGGATGACATGAAAGTGAAGCGGCACCGGAAAGGCAGAGGAAGTGAAAGCGAAGGCCTTCCCTAAGGCCAGCACACCCTGTTGGACATCGAGTGCTGATAGCAGGGTACGTCAGGACTGACAGACTGGAGGAATACAGTCTGCTTTGCCCCCAAGGCAGCACTGGACTTGTCACTTGGGTGGCCAAAACTTATTATGGAGAGATGGGGATCACATCTTCCTCTTCATCACTTCGGCCCCAGTCCCCCAGGAAAGAGGGGGGAAAGGGTGAGGAGATGGAAAGGTGGGGATAAGGGGGGTGGGGGGGATTTCTAAGTTGGGGATATTGTCTACTTTGCAGTTTCCAAAACTAATCAACATCTCAGCATTGCTGTGCTCACACCATACCCGGAGGCGGGAGGTCATCCTTGCAGAGAGCTGAGCATTGTCACTAGGGCTGAATGCTCAACTCAGATTCTGTTTGGTGGGCCAGGTGAAACTAAGAATAACCATACCATAGTAGAAATCACTGTTAAAAAAAAAAATAAATAAAAAGAAAGAAAAAGGAAAAAAAAAGGAAAAAAAAGAAAAAAAAGGCAAGAAAAAAAATAGTGTAATTTTCTCAACTGTGATCTTGGTTATAATATGTTTGAATTTTTTTTTTTCAGTTTTATATACTACCAGGTTTTTGGGTAACATAACCCCAAATGCCTGACTCCTGCTAGAACTATATATATTTTTTTTCTCATTTACTTGCCTAGTTACAACTAGCTGCAATATAGGCAATAGAAAAGTAGAGCCTTACACGCGCACACACTCATTCCGAGTGCTATCCCAAGGAACAACAGAATATCACAACATTTCTAATAAGGTGTACATGGATATTCAGTTATGATAGCACATTTCTATGAAGCAACTTGGCATTTCCAATGGCATGTGAAAAAGGGGTCATCCATCAACCAAGTTGTTTTGATGCTCGGTACATATGAGTAGAGAACAGCAAGACACTTCTGGGGAATAGAGTTATAGTAAACATGGACAAAATCACCAAAAAAATAAAAAATAAAAAATAAAAAGATAAAAAAGAGAAAAGAAAAAAAAAGTAGAACGGAAAAAAGTAGAGTAAGAAAACAGGGCCCAAAACTACCAGTTTTTACCACCTGCAATTCCCAGGGAAAATGATGGGAAACCCAGGCTCCAAATTATTTGCATTGGGTAGCAATGCCTTGATATGTACTTTTAAAGAAAATAGATAAAGTAGATTGTTTTAAAAAATAGAGAACAAAACCCTATGGAAAGTAGGTTATTTCTTGGCAATTATTTCTTAAAAAAGAAAAGGAATAAGTGTTCTTACCTGAAAATAAAAATAAAAATGTTCAAAGGGTATCACCACTGCAATTGTATTAATGCCACTTTGGACATGTTCTCCAAGTTGTGGTTGCCTTAATAAACTAAAAAAAAAATTTTTTTTTTTTTTTTTTTTGTACATAATGTAATTATAAAGCTCTCAGTCTGCATGGATGCAAACTGTGTGTGACAAATCGTCTCTTTAAATGGTCAGTTCAAATTGTACATTTCTCATTCGACTTGTACGTTAACCATTGATCTAACTTGGGTAAAATACCTAAGCTCCATTTCCACAGCCCAATTAAAATGTTTAACTCAAAGACTGAACGTGAAGCTGTTCCATTGCAGTAAAAATAGTTCTGTTTTTTTTTTTTTGTTGTTTGTTTGTTTGTTTGCTTGTTTGTTTTTTAACAAAAAAAAAAAAAAAGGAAAAAAAAAAAGCAGTCAGTTGTTAAAATTTGAAATTTGTACTTTCAATTGGTTTCTTTTTAAAGTCCTTCAGTACACCCAACACCTGGCATGGCAAGATGGTTATTAAAATGGGAGGGGGGAGGGAAAATTCCAGCAAGGGAGTGGGGATTGGAATTATTTAATGATTCACAAGCCAACTGTTATTCACTTTTTTGAGAAATCCTTAATTGGCATATTGCCAAGGAAACTTCAAATAGCACGACATTAAAAAAATAATAAAAATAAAAATAAAAGACAACAAACAAGTCCCCACCAAAATAATAATAATAATTACTTTCTATTCTGTTATTTATTTACAAAAATCATATCAAGACTATAGTGTTAAAGGGACACTGTAAACATATAACTCATTATTTTTAGAGACTGATTTTTCTTCTGTGATAGCACCTTAGCTTATTAAAACTGAATGCATTTGGTGTTTGGACTGGGGCTGGGGGGCTGGGAGAGGGTTTTTGTTGTTTTTTTTTGAGGCTGGAACAATTCTTGAGATCCTTTCTCCTTACGACTGATAGGATGGATCACAGAAGTTTGTTTCCTATTTGTTTTGCAGCATTCATCATGCTCATTCGCGCTTTTTGTTTTCCAATTAATGCAGCTTAGAAATAAACTGACCGGTTGCTCCTTCTGTTACAACCAACTTTGCTTTTCAATTCTCTCGAATCAGCACAGTGTTACTGACTGAAAATGTAGGCCTGAAGAAAAAATGCTTATGCCTCTTCCAGCTCTTCCCTTCTGCCTTAAAAAGCATCAGACTGAGGTTTAGTTGATTCAGAAACTTTTTTTAACGTCTTTCCCTCGGGCCTGAAAGTAGTTGATGGTGTCTCTTAAAAAAGAAAATGTGTTTGGTATTACAGGTAGCCTATAACCTGAAACTAAGCCATCTATCCTTAGTTTCATTGTCAGTGATTGTTAGCATTGAAGGACATTTCAACATGTAGCAAGTAGAGCAAAGATCTGAAAGAACCAAATTCTGTCGTTGAATGCCTCATGTGGTTTCAAGATGCATCAAACCTTACAGGGTGACAATAAGGACTGGATTTGGGCTGACTCTGGGCATAACCCCACCATTGGGGATTACTGAATAATGTGGGGTCCTCAGCAACAGATCCAGTACCGTCAGGGCACTGCTGGAGGAAGATGGTCTTAAAGGTCTTTTCCAACCTGAATGATAACATGATTCTATGAAAACGCTATTAACCTTACAAATACTACTATCCAAGATGCTGCTAGAGGCAAAACACTTAAGGAGAGCATCTACTTGTGGAAAGAACTACCCCATATTCTCTTCACTGAGCACTTCAAGTAAGGCAGAAAAAAAAATTGTAAAGGCACTTTTGGTCCTAAAAATAACAAAGGCTAAGGGTACAAGACTTGGTAGCTGCAAGCTATACATACAAGATGTATCGTAGCCCAGATGCCCAAAATTTATTATTCACAGAGAGGATGTTTTGGGAGAGCACAGTGCCACAATACAGTCTTGACTGTTCATTCAAATAACAGTCCTGTGCAGCCAGGCCTGGCTGGCAGCAAGATTAGTTTGTTAATTTGTATGAAAGCAGGCTGGAAATACTGTTAGATGGCACTCATAATTTGTGTTCTGCATGTTGCATAGTCTACAAATATGATAAGCAAGTTGCTGACAGAATAATATCATAAGGCGATGTACTACATGCAGATCATGAAGGATTTAGTTTTAGGGCTTAAGGCTAAAATCCCACTCCTGCAGTTTATTACCCAACGATATTCCAGTAATGAGCTTTCTGATTTTTTCTTCCCTTACAACTAGGAAGTTTTACTAAGGAACTCTCTAAATTTTCTCTGCACATTTCCAAGGAGTGTATGAAACTATGGCGAAAGCCCTTTTGCTTGTTAAGATCCAAAAGAGCCTTTCAAAGACCTCCATCATGTCACAGATTAACACATTTTAGCATGCTTAAATAAAAACACACAAAAAAATAACATGGCTGTCAGCTATGTGAAATGGTGCCATGAATTTGCATCCTCTCTGTGGGCCCTATATTTATCAACCAGAGTAAAGCCAAGAAAAAGGACAAAAGAGAGAAAGAAATAAATGATCACTTGTGTCTCCAAGAGCTTTGTGCTGACAATTTGTTGAGCCCTTCACTATTAAATTTTCTGTGAAGCACCATGCATGTTTTTGGGTTACTGCCAAAAAAAAAAAAAAAGAAAAAGAAAAAAATTAAGCATGTGACAACAGCTACTCAGGTGTCATCATATAGCATAGCCCATGCCTTTTCACTGGACATCAATTCTTTAGACCATCCATGTAGATTGATTTGATTTGTGTTCTTACATTTTTTGGTAGCATCTGGTCCAACAAGGTGCTGATTCATTACTAGGGCTTCTGAGAACTACAACAATATGACAAGTATTCACTCTTCCATACACAAAAATTTAACCAACACTTATTTTCACAGGCCCAGATTCAGGACTGCACTTAAACAGTGCATTTTAATAGTATCCTGAAGGAAAAATAATAATAATAATAATAATAATAGAGATAGAAAAAAGGAAAATACAAACAGGATGGTTTTCTGAATTGAGAGAACGAACATCATGCCTTTGCAATGCCTCTTCCTTCTACATCATCCAAAAACTGGGGTGCAGCAGTTCTGAGAAAATTAGAAGCACATCTTAACACAGGACATGTATTTGAGATCTCCTTAAGATGCCTAGGCTGTATAAAACACTACATAGAAAAAAAATAGAAAAAAAAAAAAGAAAAAGAAAAAAACTGTAAAAACATAAAAAGAGCTGCCAATTGGACAACATGGGGGAGCTGTTCAAACCCATGTTGGTTTGTTTTACTTTTCTTTTTCTTTATTTTTTTAAGCTATTTCTTAAATAATAAATGCACATGAAGTGTTAAATATGTATATACTGTATTTCAAAAAAAAAAATTAAAAAAAAAATCAAACGAATGGGGCACAAGATTGTTCTATAAGTCGTGCTGGCTAATTTTTAGTTTGTATTCATAAGTGGTTTTTAAAAGCCTTTTTTAAAGTGTAATTTGCATGTTCTACTTTGATTGTATGTAAACATATTTTAGAGCAAAAAAATGTATTTGTATTTTATTGAATATAGAGGCAAGACAAAAAAAAACTTGTACATTGTTTGAAATGTTCTTTTTGTAACAGTTTTTATTCATGAAGCATTTTTGTACATTTAAAAATGGATATGGACTTGATGTTCTTTGAGGCTTAGATACATCTGGCATGCTTTAATGTCATGCTCCTTCATGATCTTAGATGTTGGTTTTTAAACATTTTTTTCTAAAACAAAGCTCAGTCTTTTCGCTACCAAATCAGGTTAGCACAGTATAGAGCACTTAACTAAAAAAAAAAGGAAAAAAAAAAGTTAATCCTATTCATATGTTATTCATTGTGTGAAATTAAAGGAATTCAATTCAGTCTAACATGAGTTGTGAATTCTTTTGTCTTATTTTCCATCTGTTTCTCATCACTAAGGAGTTTAATAGCTTTTGGAATACTAATACCATGCATTCACAGGCCCTCTTTATGGTAATGGAGAAAAACATGCTTTGGTTCTGTTCTTTTTTCTCTTTTTTTTTTCTTTTTTTTTTTTTTTCTCTCTGTTCCAGAATACTCTGAAAAGTTAAAAATGGTCAGTGCCACAGGTCTCAAGGTGGCAAAATGGTCCTTCACACTTTGAGGCTGTCTATGTCACCACATGAGGAGAAAGATCAGTGATCCAAGTGGTGTCTATACCAGCATGGAGATACTTGTCGCACAGGTGGGATTTCCACTCTTGCAGCAGATGGATTGTTGTCTGCTAATCCCTATGGGGTTAGGAATCTCAGGGATTTTTCCTGATTGCTCATGAAAAAGAAATCTCATTCCCTTAAGCAGGCAGCAATGCTCAGGCAGGATAGGTGAATGTGTCCTCTCATGTTCTGCCCTTCAGGAGCTTCTTGGGATGGGTCACCTTGGGTTTCCCCCCAGGGTTACATCCAGCTTTCTGATTCTGGTGCAGAGCTGTTCCAAAGATCTCATTTTGATGTTTGTTTGTTTGTTTGTTTGCTTATTTCTCTTCTCTGTCTCTTTAACACATGCACAGGCTCAGCATTTGAGGACAATTTGTAAAAGTGCTGATAGTTTTGCTCACTGCTTGTGTCAGACTCTGTAATGCGTAAGCCACTGGTCTCTGTCTGCAACCATTTTTTTTGTAAAAGGCCTGTGGTAAGACTTCCTCAGAAGCATCTGTGAACTGTCAGGTTTTGTGCTTGCAGCTGCAGTATCTGAGGGCTGATCTTCCCTCCTTGCCAGCTCTTTTCTGAGGTTTACCTCCTACTGCCAGTGAGCATTGCTGTATTTTCATGGTGTCACCTTGCAAAGATGATGGAGAAGACAGGGAGAGCATCTGTTTGGAGAGGGAGTTGGGGATGTTGGTTTTCTGTAGAGTGGATAAGGGACTATGTGAGTTTTCCATGCTTTCTTGCCTCTAATCTCTTTTTTTCACCAGATCACTCATACCATGACCTGTATCAGATAGCCACACTCTTCTCTGGTCTCTTCCTGGGCTGGGAAGAGTCATTGTTGAGCAGTCCTGTTGGTTTTACAAGGTACATCCAGGCTCTTTTTAGGGTCTATCTGTCTATTTCATCCTTGATAACTACTCCAGCATTATTTCCTCGAATTTACTCTGAGAAAAATTTCTGAAAATCTCAGAAAAATTTCTCAGGAAAAAAAAAAAAGAAGCTTAGGAAAATCACAAGCTCTGGTATATTATTGCCTTTTTTCAGGTAGCTTTTATTAACTAGGTATAATTCTCATGGTTTGTTTTGTTGGAGTTCAGTGCTTTCCAAATTTACTTTCAAGATTTCCAAATTTACTTACAAGAATACTTTCATTATTAATCTCCACCTGAAATAATCACAAGTAGCAAAAACTCAGACTGTATTAGAAATAATTTTGCTGATTATCTTCCTTTATTTTTTTTTTTCCTGAGCACTCTTTACTCACAGAAATAAAAAGCTGTTCAAACCAGCTTTTGTCATTCTCCATATTACTGAAGTTAGAAATCAGAGAAGTTCTTACGATGGATAAGGAAGTGAATAGCATCTCCAAGATCTAAGTATGATCCTAATTCAACCTTCACAGTGCAGGTTGTTCATGTCCCCCAGGACAAAGCTGCTGGTGACTCACCCTTAGCTATCAGAGGCAAACCCTGATCTCTGCCATGCTTCTGTTTCCCATCATACTCCACAGTTATCTGCTGAACTTATTATGTGTGAAGAGAAGTTTCATTGGTGGAGATCCCTGCATTTTGTGCAACGGCAGCATTCCTTGCTATTTTATAACACAAAGCATGCACTTAACTTGAGAACAATTCTTCTCTTACCAAATGGGAGAATTTTCCAGGGACTTCGAGAAGGCTAATGACGGAAAAGAGAAATTCAGCACATATCATCCTACATGTTCTAGAAAGCAAAGGGAAGCATAGATGTCACCATAAAAAATAAAATAAAAAATAAAATAAAAAGTTTGGCCTTTTATGAGTAATTAATGAAACACATCTTTACTGCACTAACACAGAGATTTCAGAGCTAAAACAAAGTACAGAATTCATAGTGGAGTATCAAGCATATTTGACTGTGACCTGTAGGAACAACTGGCAGGAAAACAGGAGCTGTAAGAGAATTTGAAGAAAACATTAGTGCCATTGTAAGTCATTTCATTAAGACAATTAACTTTCTCTGTAACATGGAGCAGGACCACTCGTTCACATTCTCAGCTTATTCAGATCAGAACTATCCATTTCAAACATATTAAAGTAGTTTGCAGGAAAAAAAGATCTGTTTTCATTTTCCTAATGGAAACTATTCATCCTGAAGTGGCTTTGGAGTGCCTCTAGTAATATGATGTAATATAAACTACTGTTGTTTGTTGCCTGTAAGAAATATCATACTGAGAAAACACTAAAATCAAATGTTTGGAAAAGTGGTTCAGCAACATTAGTTGTTAGATCACTATAGTTTTATAAGAGCTGTGGTAGAAAGAGGAGAAAAGAAGTGGAAAGTCTTTGGGAAAAGAATGAGACGTTTTTTTATGCACTGGAATGATAGCTAAGCATTGGTAGCTACTGCTTCTCAGGACCCACTGTACTTCAGAAAACTGTTAAAAAAAATTCTTCAGGTTCTGAACATCTTGGAGGACGTAAACCCTGCATGAATCAAGCATGTAGGAAGCACAGCACTTCTTCTGCAGTGCTGGAAATGGATGCAGTTTGTTTGGCATCTATTTGCCTGAAGGGGTTTATCCCACTCTGGATTCTCTCAGACAGTGATGCAAAGCACAGAACCAAGGACCCCATCATCTCTTCATTCTTTTCCAGGTGATCTGCTCAAAAAGAAGGGAAAAAATAATAATGATTAAAAAAAAAAAAAAAAAAATCACAGGTCTGGTTGGCCTTGTTTATCCTTGAAAATACTCAAAAATTTATTTCTCCATTCTACTCCCACACATATTTTTATCTGGCAGTTCCTAAATGTCCCTACAGATGTTATCGGTCAATGAAGCTCCAATTAAATCAACTGAAGTTTTGTCATTGACTCAAAGGAAACAAAATCCCCAGCAGCACCTCTCTGATTTAGATTGCCACAATATTAGTTTTGACCACAAATACCTCCTGATGTCTTCTCACACTCAAAGAAGAAGTATTCCAAGCAGAAAATCAATTAAAATAGAACAAATTATGAAAGTTTCTGCAAGGTAAAGGCAAAGGGGGAGAGCACATGAAGAGCATCTGTGGGTGAGCATTTTCAGAGCATGCTAAGAGCGCAATGAGACAAGGGATGAAAAGTGATTGCTGAACGAAGCAAATGATGGTTGGCAGTTAAAATAACGATAATGGCAGGGAAGGGCACTGTTTGCTTTTCTGGAAAACAGGGGAAAAAAAAAAAAGGGAAACAAAAAAAAAAGCAGCACACTTGCAGGCAAAAGAGTGAGCTCAGAGATGCAATAGGACATTCGCTGATGTGAGGGAGAGGAAGAGGCTAGAGGATGTGGAAATTTAGGCCACAGTGAGAGTACAAAATGTAGTTTGCAATAGAAAACAAAGAAAGACTGATTGTTTACTTGTACTTCATTGCTGCTATTTAAGATGGTGCAGGACTTACTAATTACACTCATTAAATAGCTACCATCAGGATATGCTTAGTGGCCAGTAGTCCTTAATTCCTTTTTTTTTAAATTGTGGATAAATGGACTTTTATTAAAAGAGTTAAAACTTGCTTTATTTGTGTGACATTTGAAAGTTTCCCAAAATCCTTGCCAAGAATTACCAAGTGAAAACAAAGATCTGAATTTAAAGTTGGTTTTATAACATTTAGGTGCTGTTGATCCCATGACTTCCTGTGGGCAATTTATGCTGATTCAAAATCTAGCAAAGTATCTGAAGGTCAAAAGCTTTCACCTGCAGTGAGTCCCAGCAGCTTAATTTTCATGGGGACTTAAGGTGCTCTGTGCCCAAGAGCAAAAAGATGTGCAATCCCACCAGTTAGAGGTGGCAAGTGAAGAACTGAGAAAACATTGCCCAAATCATCCAAGATGTCCCATGCTTCTGGCTGCTTCCATTTTGATGTAGTACATGTAATTCTGTGTTGAGTATTTAAAAAAAACAAACAAACAAAAAAAAAAACAACAACAAAAAAAAACCACTCATGTAGACCGCTGAAGGGCCTATTAGAGCTAAACTTTCCAAAATGTGGCTGTTGGTGACTTTTGTAACACTGCAAATAAAATCAACACGAAGACTCTGGCTCACATCCAGCTATTAGGTCTTTGCTTGCGGTACTGTGGGAAGGTTTCTGTTTTGCTTTGTTTTCAAATGGTGTTTCACCAGAATGTTATCTCCAGAATGAGCAGAGTGACCCTGAGGGACCAGATCCTATCAGCCAAGAACTACTTTGCTTTTTCTTCTTGGGGAAAAAAAAAAAGAAAAGGCATAACCTCTCCATGGTCTGAATTGCTGTTGTCTCAGAAAATCATATCAGCACACACTATGGAAATATAAACAAAAACTTGCATTTAACCTTTGGTTTAGTCCTACTGACTTCAATACAATTTAAATGCTTTAAAATTAAGTGAATAATTAATTGCTTATGTAAGACTAAGTGTTTACGTGACTTATAACTCTAAAACCTAATCCTGGTTGGACAAACTGAAGTTTATTTATTTTCTGCAGCAGAAATAGGAATTGATCAATTCCTGTTTTACAGAATTTCACATGGTATTCTCAGCCCCCATTTACCATAGTGAGCGTTTGCATGCATTGAAGAAATATTCGTTAACATTTCGAAAGGGCTGTGAAATCCTGGCAGGAAAGGTGTAATTTTACAAGAGAATACCCTTATCAAAACTTCCATGACAGGCCATTCTCTTCAAGTCAGCCTTTTTCTTTATTTCTTTTAACCATGAAAAATGAGGCCAAATCATTCATACAGCAAAGTGAAAATGAATTTTTAAACCAGGGCAAGGGTTTCTTTGTACTTTTTTACTGCAGCCATCTGTTTCTGTCCATCCTTCATTACCTTGAAAAAATAACATGAAAACCTTTCTTCTTCAGCCCTCTATAAATAGTTCCCAAGCTCACACATATTGTGTGCATTTCTGAAGATACTAGCTCGGTAGTTGGGGATTTATTCATATCTTCACTAATAAGAGTGTCCCAAATACTATATTTGTCTAGTTGGTCTGCTTCAATATTCAGATCATACACTGGGCAGGGGTGTTTTTCACAGGAGGTGAAGCATGGAAGGTTTGCCATGTCTGCATTTGATCCAAACACTGGAGAGGAAAAAAACAGTACAGAATCTCTGGGAGTCCTGAATTCCTTCTTGATTTCTAGATGTTCACGTGTGGGATTTTCTGGGAGTTATTGCATGCATATAAATCCAACGTCCTTTTCCAGCCTTAGCCAACCTGTGTTTCTGCCTCTGTTCCAGGAAGTGCTATCTTTGAAAGACCATATCAAACTAGTACATTGTGTTTCCTGCACATCCTGCTTTATTGGAGGTTAATTCTTTCTGACGCATGCAGTCTGCTGCTGCCAATTAAGTCAAATGTATTTTACGCTTTACGTTTCTGTTGCCTTACAGGCTTTTGTTGGAAAATACATAATAAATAAAACTTGCCAAACATTGTTAAATGATATGGTCTGATGATTTGGAATAAGCATCCAGACTTAATACATCAGAAGGGTTGGGAGAGGGGAGGAGGAAATTCTGGAATGACACCCAGCTGGATACCAACAGCACAGTACCCAGCTGCCAACCACAGTGCTAATCTCTTGTTGGAGGACTGTTGCAAAAGCATAAAATGGCACCCCAGGACAAGGAAGGCATATAGAGTTGTTTCTCGGACAGTGACATTGCAGTGTGTTATTCTCTGGTAAAGGAGAAAAAACAAATTGTTCTGGAAGAGAGGTACAGTTATTTGACCAAGTTGATTCCTCTACTGCAGTCCCATCTCTATGACCTTGTATTTTCTGTCCATTTCATCACAGTTCCTGTGTTTATCTCAGATGTCCTAGAAGTCTTTCTTTCAAGCATTAGAGAAAATGCTGTGGCTGTTCAGGCTCAAGGTCTAGTAAGGATATTCAGGATAGTAATGGATATTCATTCAGGGTCATTTGGGATAGGATATTCAAAATATCTGATATTTCACAGACCTTCTGAAACAATTATTTTCTTGCTATTTTATTGCTATTCTGTGATCCTACAACACTAACATGCTACGAAGAGTATTAAGAAAAGCTCCCAGATAAGAGTATATCCTAAGCAGAGCAGACAACAAGATTATAGGCAGCAGATATACACTAGTGGTGATGAACCATTCCAGCACTGGCACTGCGTGTCAGTGACATAGCTGGCTATGCAATTTCATGCTTCCAGATTGTTCCATGATCCTTGTTCCTTTGGTCACTCCACTATATTATTTTACTGTTATTTGATTTTTGGGCAACTTTCAGATATGAAATCCAGACACAGTGAAAACACTCTTCCCCCTTGAGGAGACAAAGATGAACTTAGCATTGCCTCTTCATAGAATGACAGAATGGCTTGATTTGGAAAGGACTTTAAAAATATATAGCTCCAATCCCCTACCCTCCATCAGAGGCCCAGGATCCCAAACAACCTGATCTTGTACGCCGCCAGAGATGGGACATCCTGTACTTGGCCTTGTTGAACTACATTAGGTTCCTGTCTGTCCACTTTTCAAGCCTACCCAAGTCCCTTTGGATGACGCTCCTTCCATTGATTGTGTCAGCTGCACCTCTCACCTTGGTTGGAGTCATCAGCAAAATTCCTAAACAGCAGCTGCAAAGTAGTCTACTCAAACACAAACTTTTAGAACCTGCAGAAGGGGCAAATAATGATTTCCAAAGGCAATAAACATAATGCTCATATTAGAATGGGCTTGGGATGAGCATAAAGCAGCTCTGAGATGCTGACTCAAAATTCACAACTGTTCATTGTTCCCAAGTAAAAAAGTTGATAGTAGCTAATGCATTGGATGTTTTTAGTGGTAATTGATTACCTGTTTGTAATTGCAACAACACAAGGAAGATGCCGTAGATAACATTTGAGTTCTGATTGATATTTCTGTACTCATTCATTTTATTATACCTGAAGATCTTCAGCATACATGCCCATTTTTTAATCAAATGTAACACATAGCACCTTTTTTTATGCATCTCAAACTCACCTTGTGAGTCAGAACTGCTTGTTCTTCCTTTACAGCATATTTCACCAGTACTAGACTGGGACTTTCAATATATCCTGGTTGGGAAATTGAAGGGAAGATATATCTGCTCTTCAAAAAAGTTCAAAAATATTTACTGTAGATGATTTCTTATTCCATTGGCAGTAATTCACTAAAAAGAGGTGTCATTTTTCCTAAATTATCTCCTCGTTGATTCGCTTTGTTAAGCAACTAGGAGTACATGATGAGAAGGAAACTTCTACTTGTTGTACCGCTAAACTTTTTTTATTTCATTGGCTTAATAAGTAGTACATAAATCTGTCTTTTCCCTCAAACTCCTTTAGAGGTCTGCTAACTTCCTTTACTGTTATATTAGAGGATCACTATGGTAATAAGCTCTACCAGCCACATTTTTGTCTGTTAGTTAAAAGCTTCTGCTTTTCTATCAGATCTAAATAATCCCAGTGCAATGGACAGCATACACATACAATACACTGTATAGCAAGACTAGTGAAATGACCCCAGGCTGTACATCAAGAGCTGGCTCTGAAATCAGAAATACTGCAATTATGTATTTAATTATGTCACCTAAGGGATTCACTCTTGCAATCTGGCTGTATTGTTGTTATCTAAATTAATATCTCTGCACCAAGGTGTATCTAAGTTGACATTGGCTTTGAGAATCTTTGATCTTTGTTCGAAAAACATACATATATAAATTACAAGAGTTTTATCCGGGTTGTTTTTTTTGTGTGTGTGCGTGTGTTTTGTTGTTTTTTTTTTTACCCATAGTGAAACTTGATGGCTCAGCTGCACCTCGGAACAGAGGGCCTTGCTGGAAACATATTTACATGGCATATCATAGTTCCCAGCCAAAACTTCTTCGTTCAATTCTCCTCTTCCATTCCTATAAGCAGGTTAGAATAGTAGTAACATTTTTATGGGAAGAAATGTAATGCTAATTGGGAGGATAATTTATTACCTATGAGAAATTCTTCCTTCCTTATTTTTTGAAGGAAGAATGAGGGATGTTCTACAATTGTAGATGGAAGACGAAAGTAGAATTTACACCTATTTGCTGAATCAGTATCTGGCTGAACTGGCCAGATAGGTAGTAGTGAATCAGAATTAAACGATGGGCAACAGAATTAAATAAGGGCAACAAGGGTTTTTAGGTGTTGTTTTCTTTCTTTCCCCTGTCCCCTCCCTCTCCCCTTCCCCCTCTGCCACCCCCCAACAAATGATTATTTACTGTTTAAACATGAAGTAATAAATGATAATATGATGCCCCATTTTAAATGGAGGATGGCCCCATGGTATAGCTCATGGTATAGGTCTCTGCAGTATTTTCTTACTCCTCTCTCTTAACTACTTCAATTACTGAATTTGGTCTTTTGCTCATTTCTGTTCCATGCAACAATTCTGAGAGTTTTCATATATCTGCTGCTCTAATCACCTCCTAAAACTTAGCCCATGGAGGTGTGACAATGTAAGGGAAGGGATAAGCCTCTGAACAACTGCACTGACAAATCATGAAATGCCTCTCTGCGAGATAGCTACTGTATTATATTTGTCAGATCAAGACCTATGTATCTGAATGGCATCCCAGTCATGTTGCCCCACTTTGAGACAATGCATTAGCTGAACCTCTGTTGAGGATATCTTCTTTTTCTTCTGTTCAAGATCAGCAGATATTTCAAGGAAGGATAAGTTAGTAATGACCCTGGAGGTATAAGGCAGCGGCGTACACAAGGCAACATTTTCTTGCATGTATTAAACACACAGATGTTCAATGTCATATGAGTTAAAGAAAGAAATGAGGCTAAATGTTTGGGTTTTTTGGTTTTTTTTTCATTAAATAAAGTTTAAGACTGCATGGTACAAATGAGAAAGTAGCCTGTTTACCTAACTCGTGTGTATCCCTTAAGGAGATCTGACAATACTCAAATAATGGTGCTGAATCTACAGTTACATTGAAATGGGTGAACAGTATTAAAGAGAAGGAATACCGCTCTCTTTGAATGCTTCACTTGCTGGGTGTTGTGGTATTTGTTTGTTTGTTTGTTAGAAGTTAAAGAGATGATATCTATTCAATAGTTCTTTGTTCAGACTACAGTGTATTAGGTGAAGAGAACATACACGCACAACAGATTCAAAACAATTCTTAATTTCTCTGCTCTCATTTACCTGATTTGTGTCAGTCCTTTCCAAAATTGACAACTTTGTTATACTGAGCTATGTGCAAATACGTAGCTCTTCAAAGAGCGGTGATAAACTTAGACACACAGCATAGCTATATTTTAGAAAGCTAAAGAAATGTGATGCTAGAACCTAAATTCCCTCATACACTTTTGCACTGGAGAAATGACATAAATGCAGAGAAAATCTGGAGCAACACACGGCCTTCAAAAATCTTTGACCAGGTGCAACTTTTCAGCTCTCTAACAAGTCACCAATCCACTCTAATTATCTAATAATGTCTTTTGATTTCAGAAGCCTTCTGTGCATGTGATATTAGATTTCAGCACATCTCCACCTGGTTGTTCATATTGCATCAGGATTACATATGAGGTTTTTTCTTCCTAGCTGTAGTGGTTCTGTGGGGTGATGGTTTTCTGACCTGTCTGTTAGCGGAATTTTTGTCTGTAGATTTCTTTCAAACCTTGGTAAAAGCTTTGATGTTTTCCAGAATGCCAAGAAGCTGAGTGCAAGTCTGTCCCTTCTCTTTCCTGGCTGAAGAGTCTAGCCAGTGAGCTGATGTGCAAACACATGGCATCAGCTGTAGATGTTGTTCCTGCTTCCTTCCATTGTAAAGGAAAGCAGGTCATTTTCTCAGCGTCCTTCCACTGGAGGCTCTGGGCTTTGATCAGGGAATGGTGGGTGGTATAATCCTGAAGCTCCCCGTAGGACAACTGAACCATAAAAGGCATGGTGTTTTTTCAGTCATACACCTTAGCACGTGTGAAAGTTCTCTGTTCAGCAATCCTCTAAGTTTTGCAGTCACATTTGAGTTGCCTGGGTCTCCCCGTGCCTGCAGAGGGAGTTTAGGTGCTCACTTTGAGATTACTGATCTAGTTTTAGGAGGCAAATACTTTAAAAATTTTTGCATTCTTAGCATCTACTTAGCCATTTTTTTCCTTCAGGGCCTTGAGGGTAGATTGGAAGGAAAAGAAAAATGTCTTTCAGGATGGATTAGTTTTTGGAAGACTATTTTGTGCCAAGGGCAGTTCAGAAAGAAGTAAACATTCAAGTAGACAAGGATGACATCATTTATTCAGTGGAACTGACAGGGGCAATGTGAGAATCTGTAAAAGCAGATAAGAGGACTGAAGTTTGAGGGCACAGCATTAAAATTTGAGAAGGAACATTAAGCAACATTTGACTTTCTGAAGAGTCCTTTTCCTATCCAGGGTACACAACCACAATGGAAAGGGGGCATTTGTCTTTGTATACTTGTGTGTATGCACACACACATCTATTGACCCTGTAATCTGAACTGTGATGTTCATATAATCATAGAATGGCTCAAGTTGACTTAAAGATCATCTAATTTCAAGCCCCTAGCTGTGGGCTGGGAGCTCCCCATCAGCTCAGGCCCCCATCCATGGCCTTGAGCACCTCCAGGGATGGGGCACCCACAGCTCTGGGCAGCAATGCCAGGGACTTCCCACCCTCTAAGTAAAGAATTTCTTCCTAATATCTCATGTAAATCTCACCTCTTTTTAAAAAATCTTTTCCCCTTGTCTTATTACTGTCTGTCCATGAAAAAGGTTGGTCTCCCTTTATAACCTCTTCTTAAGTCTGAGAAGACTGCTTATAGGTTTCTTGATGATTTCTTGTGATATTAGGAGTTTTCAGAACAGTGGTTAATAAAGAAGAGATGTTTTAGGAATAGAAGTGCACTATAGGGATGTGAAACATCAAGGCACTGCTTATTAGTTAAAATCAGAGCTAGAAAAAAGTTCAATACTATTGAATGACACTTGATTTTGGACTTGAAAAGAGAATTGTCCTTTTGAACACACTGAATGTCTAAGGCAAAAGAAGGATAGTTGAAAACTCCACCATAATCTGATAATGAGTAGGACTGCAGGATTGCACAGAAGTGGATTGTGGTGCTCTGAGGATTAAGGAGAGTTGTCTCACTTGTAGCCATAATTAGTTTCAAGCTCCAGCAAGATCAATATGAAAACATGGAAAAAGACTAGTTGGATGCTGAGTCTTGAATATGTAAAACTGGGAGTAGTGTTGATTATGTAAGTCACGGTTAATAGCTGTCAAGTCTAAAACTGATCTCTGTGCAAGGCTTGGTGTTTCTCATGGGAACAAGATCAGATTAGGCCTTGTTTCTGAAATACTGATACCTCCTCTTTTTTGTGTCCTATCGGTGCTGCAGTCTATATCGTCTGTAAATGTATTTGTTGGGTGTTTGTTTTTTTTTTTCTTCCTGTTTGTCTTTGATTTTTTCTGAGTAACAGGAATTTTGTTGTTGTTGTTTTTTAACATGTTGGTGTTTTTATATTATATTTTGTCTTGTTTGAAGTATGCATGTAGTTTTAATACATGTTCTAAGCAAAATATTAGCGTCATTGAAATACTATAGATCATCCATTTCAGAGTCAGTGATATCACTGGAACTTAGAAGGAAAAAGAATTAGTCGTAATTTAATATTAGAGAGGTACCTTTCTAAATCACTCACATGCAAAACTATCGATATTTGTACCCTTATTTTGTCCTTAGCTCCTTCATACAGTATCTTCTCTCAACAGAGGCAAAGTTGGCCTGCGATCTATAGGACGAAAAGAAGTTCCTCTGGATGCTGATTTAGAGTCTCAGTGATCTGAATTGCTTATCCATTCATTGACTGTAGAAGCCACGTGGTCTACAACCTTATTCCAACAAACCCCTCTAAAGGACATCCATGTGGAGTCTAAGTACTCACAGTGTTGAGCTTCCTTTCAAACTCGCATAACTCTCATGTTTTACTAGACATATGCAGTTAGTGCTGCAATTATCCATTAGTTTCCAGTGAAAAACAGTAAGATTTGCAGCACAAACCTATTCCACTACCTATTTTCTGTCTATAAATATTCTGTGGTTCATACTGCATACAGAGACAGAGAGAAAAAAGACCTGCTCGAATTCTCATGTGTAAAGCACATGTAACTCCTCAGAAAAGCTCCAAAGAAGAACCAGTACACTGATACATCCCCATGGAGGTTTGATATAGCTCTTGATTGTTAGAGACATGTGTGCTCAGCCATGTTCAGAAAAAATCATAAACACAACTCACTAAATGATCCTACCCTCATACACACACACTTTTTCAGTTACGCCATTGTATTTTTCAGCCATTTTTTTTCATGCTGTTGCTGCTCTTGGTTGGCTGGTTGGTTTGTTTTTTAAATAAGATGAGAAAGGAAGAAGAGTGATAGTTCATAGGAATAATGCACTGAGTTTTCATGAGAGGACCTCTTTTCAATTTCTGAACTAAGAGGGAGCTTTTGCTGATTTTGCAAACTCGATTTTATTGGTTAAAGTAATCTTCAAAAAGGCCTTCTTAACCACAGTAGTAAAAACTGTTCCATTTAGTGAAAAGTACTCATGCATATTCTTGCAATTACATATGCACTGAAGATAGAAATTGAATTTATCTTCCCAAAATTTCACAGAAATTTCAACCTAAATACCTGCTTTATCCAGAGATATTATTAGAATGAATGGATTATTTACGACTACACTATAATAGTCTGTATATCACAGTTCACGTTGCCTGCAATTTATGACTGTCCTTACTATCTACTGAGTTTCATCTTAGAAACATAGGATCACCAAATTTGGAAAAGATCTCCAAGACCATTCCAGTCCAACCATCCACCTATAGCCAATATTTTCTGTGTCCCTCAGTACAACACATAAATGTTTCTTGAACACCTCCAGCGATGGTGACTCTGCCACCAAACTGGGCAGCCCATACCACTGCCTGAGTTCTCTCTTGGAGAAGTATTTCCTAATGTCCAACCTGAATCTTCCCCTGGCATAACTTGAGGCCATTCCATCTTGTCCTGTCACTAGTTACATGGGAAAAGAGGCTAGTCCCCACCTTGCCACAACCTCCCTTCAGGTAGTTGTAGAGAGCAGTAACATCTCCCCTGTCAGTACATATTACACTTGTAGAGGAAGATTTCAAAGGCTTTTATTTTTGAGACAAGAAAATATACAGTTCAAATGCAAAACAAGCCAGGTACTGCAGACTAATCCCAAGGGTTTCAAAGATTTTTTTTTGTGAACAGACACAGATGACTGCAAATTTCACAGAAAAACTTAAAAGTTATGTCACATGATGACACTTTCACATGTTGATGTTACATCTATAACCATTGCTTATGATTTCTTTTGCAATTTTAAAATTAATATGAATTTTAGCAAGCAAATACTCTTCAAGTTAAGGGAAAAGATCTTCTCCTGTAAAGCATGTTGACATGCAAGTGCATAGAGATATTGTGTTGGTATGCAGTCTAACAATAGGTCTGGGACTTTTTCCTCAGTGAGCAAAAGTGGTGATTATAATTTTGTTGTTTCCTATGTAATCAATTTTCTATAATTAAGTAGTTGAGAAGAAAAGCATCAGTTTTCTACAAGTTTGCCTGATGCAACTTATTTATGTTAAAGTGTTATTGAAAGACTCATCAAATATTAGAAAAGAAATAGTTTAGGATGTCAATATACTTCTTTTTTCTATAGTAGTTGCTGTCATACTGTTAACCTGCCTTGACTTTCCGTTGTGACCGATTCAATATGTCTTTTACAACTGCAGCAAATATTCATAGCTGTGATTCAAAGAAATGGCCTCTGTGTTTTCTTAGACGTTATGGCTCATTTATTGTTCCTCATTTTCCTAGATGAGGATAATTATTTTTCAATTATTCATACATAAACATTTCATATAATCTCTCTATTAAAAAAGAAAACATTTATAATGACAAATGTGTGTGTGTTGAATTGCAAGTCACATACTCAGATTATTTAGTTTTATTGACCTCATGTTAGGGTGGGTTTTTTTTGCCTGGTATTTGTTAGATGCATTGTCAAAGAGAGAAAGGATCTGCAAGGTATCAATTCAACATTTTTTGTTCCTCTAGAAAATGCCTGGGGAAAAGAAACTGGCAATATGCCTTAACATCAATAATCTGTAAATTCATCATTTTTGGTTGCCTAGCTAATTTAGTTTCAACCAAAATGAGCATTCTCAATGTTGACAAATGGTCTTGCTATATTTCCCCAACAAACATGGTTTTGTGGGAGACTTGACCTCATGGAACTCCTGTTTCCCTCGATTAGAAGTTGAAGAAAAACTGTTTATGATTAATTGCCACCATTGCCTCTACTTTAACTATTGGTTCAATTAAGAATAAGGTAATGGGTAATTTCACAGCAATCCTATCATTTTCAGTAGCTGATTCATATCTCTAGAAAGTCTGAATATGCATTGGGAAACTTTTTTCCTTGGTGGGACCAAACAAGATTTTCTGATATTTCTCCTGACTCTTTTATTAATACATGCATTACTTTTATTTCATAACCATGTCCTATTCTAAAATATCACAGAAGACAAGCTGTATACATAGAGTCCTCAAGGCTAGCTAGCTCCTATGCCATTTTTTATCTAATGTCTGAAAGAAATTTTTAATATCCTCTAAATTTCCATCTTATAAAGTGACTGGTTTAATGTTTCATTATTATAATCATAGAATTAAGGGTAGAAAAGACAACATGGAAAGACAATTTCATAGAACATTGTACAATGGTACACTGCCATGCCTTAAACAGAAATAAATCCATTACATCATTTGTACAGATGTTTGCCTAACTTCTGTACAAATACTTCCACAGTGTCTCTAGGTAGTGTAGTACTACAATAAATCACCTAGAACTATTAGATTTACAAAAATCCTACTGCAATTTCAGCTTACTTTTTCTCATCCCATACCCACAAAACAGGAACAGTATTTACCTTGTTTCTTCCTACTAACGCAAATTGTGTTATCAACTCTTGGTCTATAAATGAAGCTAATGCAGTTTCCTCAACCTTTTCCAGTTACTCCAATATCTAAATCTCAGTTCTTTAACGCTCTCCAAAATTTCTTATACCCTCCACTTGACTCCCATCTTTCTTCATCTGTGGTGCTCAAAACATGAAATATTGTCCAGGATTGTCAGCATTGCTCATTAGATGTGCTCATTTCTTACTGTAGAATCCTGGAAGCATAAAATGGCTTGGATTGGAAGGGATCTTAAAGATCATCCAATTCCAACCTCTTGACAAGGGCTAGTTGTTCCATACCAGCTCAGCCTGTTGGCCAGGGGCACCTCGAGGAATGGGACAACCACAGTTTCTAAGCAGCAGCACCAGTACCTCAACACCCACTGAGTAAAGAATTTCCTCATAATAGCTAATGCAAATCTCACGTCTTTTGGATTAAAACCATTCCCCCTTGTCCTATTGCTATCTGAACATGTGACTAGCCTGTCTCCATTCCGCTTATAACCTCCCTTCAAATATTGGAAGGCCACAATGCAGCCGATGCAGTCTCCCTGGATAATTCTCCTCTTCAAGATAAACAAGTCCAGCTCTCTCAACCTTTTTTTCTTTAGGAGAGGTGCTCCAGTCCTCTGAGCATCTTCATGGCTCACCTCTGGACCTGCTCCTATAGTTCCATCTCTTTCTGTTCTCCTGTGTTTCCCATCCCTGCTTCCATATTTCACAATCTCATTTTCTTCCTGTGCTCCCGAAAGAGCTTTCTATTTCACTCTTATATCTATTTTAGAGATCTGTAATGATATACTGATTTGGATATATTTTGCAAGGCAACAAGGAGCCAAAGTTGGGCAAATTGATGGGTTGGGGCTGGAAAATTCAACTGAGTAGCTGAATGACAGAACAGGGGAGAAGGATTGGAGGATATGAAAGGCTGAAGTCACTAGGCTGAAACGTAAGCAGAATTCCTTTTGGAGAAAAACAAAACAAAAACAAAAAAAAAAAAAAAAAAAAAGCAAAACAAACAGAAAAAACATCTGAAAAAGCAAATTGATGTTAACCTGAAAGAGACTTTCAACATGGAAAAATGTTCTTTTTTCCATTTTAATTTTATTTATGTTAGAACATTAATATCAAACCTCTATCCTTCCACCCTTTAATGATCTATTTTAATGCATTTACTGTTTGCCAGAGTAAAGGAAATAAAGATCCTTTCAAGATCAGCAGTGTGTATGTGTCCCAATAGGAGGTTGGCTGCCACATGTGCCTTGAATATTTCTACTATTTAATTCATCAAAGATTTATAAAATGACCTGGAGGGAAAAAGAGAAAAAAGAAAAAAAAAGAGGAAAAAAAAAAGAAAAAAAAGTTTAGTAGGTTTAGTAGTGATTAAGCAGATAATAAATTATATTAACTTAATCAAGTAAAGAGGTGATAATAAAACATCACATAAGATTCTCACTAAACCAAAAAGTGAAGTGGTAGGATAACAGAAAACAAGGATAATACAATATACAGAATTAACATTGTGAGAAGATAAGGCTTGTTGGTCAGGGCTTTTACCTTGGCTCCTACCACTCAAGAAAGAGAAGCAAGGTCCACTGTGAATTGGTCACTGGAAATATCAGCCTAATACAAATTATTTAAAAAAAAAATCATATTCAAAACGCACTTTTGCCATCTCAAAAAGATATAGTACAACTCTGAGAGGTACAGTAAGTACCTAAGGCATAAAAGGATTGTCAGGATGAAATAATCTGTGACATTATCAGACTACGAAGCATGCAATGATATTTTGCTGGAAAAAAAAGTAATGTTTAAAAAGAGAAACGACTGAATA
This sequence comes from Tetrao urogallus, assembly GCF_951394365.1. Taxonomy (NCBI): domain Eukaryota; kingdom Metazoa; phylum Chordata; class Aves; order Galliformes; family Phasianidae; genus Tetrao; species Tetrao urogallus. The sequence continues at coordinate 72,846,310 of NC_136816.1, forward strand.
ATACAACAGAGATCTATAAAGTTATAATGGAGAAAGTGGCCATATAAGAAACTATTACTAAGCATTTTGACCAATCCTCACTCCCAATAGAAACCAGGGGATGAAAGGATTGAATGCAACCCTGCTCTAAAAGACCTGGGGGTACTGGTGGATGGCAAGCTGGACAGAGCCAACAATGTGCTCTCAGAGCCCAGAAAGCCAACCAAAGCAGCGCAGCCAGCAGGGTGAGGGAGGTGATCCTGTGCCTCTGCTCTGAGCTGTGAGACCTCACGTGGAGCACTGTGTCCAGATAGGGAGCGCTCAGCGCAGGAGAGAAATGGAGCTGTTGGAGTGTGTCCAGAGGAGGGCCACAAAAATAATCCAGGGGATGGAACACCTCTCATATGAGGACAGCTGCAGCATGGAGAAGAGAAGGCTGTGAGGTGACCTGAGAGCTGCCTGTCAGTTCTAAAGGGGAGCTGCAAGAAAGAAGGGGACTGACTTAGGAGGGTTTGTGGTGATAGAACAAAGGGAAATGGTTTCAAGAATAAAGAGGGGAGATTTAGGTTGGATATAAGGAGAAATCTTTTGCAGTGAGGGTAGTGAGGCATTGAAACAGGCTGCTCAGAAATGTGGTTGATGCCCCATCCCTGGAGACTTTCAAGGCCACTCTGAAGAAGGCCCTGTGTTACTTGATGTAGTAGTGGTATCGCTGTGCATTGCAGAGGATTTGGATTAGATGACCTTTAAAGATCTCTTCCAACTCTAAGAATTCTATGATTCCATGATTCTATGATCTGTGTGCTGTGTCTCACTATAACAGAAAATCCAGGAAGCATGTTTAAAGTCAACCCAAAAAGAAGAAATTGTTAATCATAATTTTAATTATAGAAGACATTGCCACATGTTTTCAGAGACTCAAGTCAAAAAACTGGACATACTCAAAGATTTTCAATTCAGTATTTTTCAAGGTGGACTACTCAACTGATAGCTATTAAATAACCAGTCACAATGGCTGAAAATCCCATAGTAAGTTGAAGAGGGCCTTTTGTTTTTTTCCTGTCCTAAAATTTTTCCTTAGCTATCTACTAGTAGATACTGTTGGCAGACAATCAACCAGTGGTTCACTCAATATCCAGATACAGAATACGGATTTATAAACTCATTTTCGCTGTGCTTTTATTAATACAATGCATGTGTAGATTGCAGAAGTGAACTGATATTTTGAGAAATACAAAACTTCAGGACAGAGTAGGCAAACAAGGAATTTCCAAAGGATTCTTATCTGTTAGTCTACCTCAGTCAAATGCATTCCCTATTAACTAATTAGGGGTTTGCTTATCTGGATGACGGAAACAGAAGTGACCAAGTCTGAATACCATCACATCCCTCATTTTTGGGATGCAGATTAGCAAACCTTGTAGACCAAGCTGGTCGCTGAACCAGAGATGTGGATTCATTTCTCCTGGCCTTTGTCTCTCTGCTGGTGGCTGTGTCTGGCTCTGCCCTTAGGTGAGTGATGTGAAGCTGCAGCCATGGCCAGCAAGTGATGGCGTAATGCATTTCTTTTGCATTCTGTCTGGCTTGGTTATACCTTTGTGCTCACTCTGCCACTGAAAAGTCAGTTTAATAGTAAATGAAACATATTTCTATAACGCCACACATTAGCTGCATAGTTAATGTTGCAAAACTACTTTCATCATACACCTGGAAGAAATCAGTGCTATTAACTTCTTATTTTCCCCAAGTATTGAATTTACACAAGACCAAATTATCATGAAATTCCTCTTCAAAAGACTCTGTAATAAATGAATGGGAAAGCGCAGTTAAAAATTTCCCCATAACAACAATTTCACTGTTTACAAAGGTCAGTCTTAACCCACAGCACATATACGTAATTAACCACTGGAATACCTAGCCCAGAATGAAGGAGATTTTTCTCTGCTTTCAGTTATTTTTTCAAGGTTTCACAGCAGAGGTTAGAGCTTGATGTAAGAATTACTGAGTAACTCTCCACATGCCATAGTCAGCAGGAAACAGATGAACCTCATCACTCTGCTTGGCCTCGAAATTTATGACTGTAGAAGAGTTTAAAAAAAAAAAAACAAAAAAAACATAATAACCTTTGTCTACTGCAACTTTTCCATTTTGTTCTGAAGAATTTATTATCCAGAATAAGGATTCTGAAACATTTAGTAGAGAGCAGACCACAAACAAGTACATAAATTTCTATACAAGCACTTTCCCTCTCCATTATGAACCTGCTAGCCACTTCTTTCTTTTTCAGTCTCTCTGCCAACTACAGTGAATGTTTTCAGCAACCAATACCATTAAAAAGCTGTTGCAAGTGTTTTAGCTTCCCTTAAAACAACCTTGGAAGCTAGAAACAAGCAGAATACTAATCAGCATTCAGTAAGCAACCACTCAGTGGATTAGACAGAAATGTTCCTCTGACTTCCACCAATTGCAATCTAGAAAGTTAGAAAGTTCAAAAATGTAAAACAGCATAAGATCATATCTTCATTGGTAGTTTCAGGGACACAAGTTACAGGATCCACGTATGAAAACATCGATTTTTAGCAGTCAACTGCATTAATCCCTACTAGTAGTGGATTTAACCCACTACCACTGCTTTTCAACCTCCTCTTTAAAGGAAGGGCTTAGATATACTGGAACATTAAATCATACAGCGTCAGCTCCAAAGGGAAGAGTACCATTCACTAAGTCTGACCCCTGCTCTGCAATAGCTCAGTTGCCAAATCCCAATGGCAAAGAAGTGGCTCTGAAATATGAGAAGAATCAAAGGAAAAATTCATTCATTGCAACCAGAAAAGAAAAGAGGGAAGAAAACAAACAAACAAACAAACAAACAAAAAAGCCACACAAGGCATGGCTTCCATCTGGGGAAATAAACCAACCAGGAAAAAAATAGTTCTGATGCAAATTAAACTAGGTACAATCTCCCTTTTGGCAAACACCAGAGTTGGGGACAGTAAGCCATAGAAATGCAGTTTCCTGTATCTAATTGGAGGTGTGACTATTCTGGAGTTTACACTAGCAAGTGCATTGTGAATATGGCTCAGGAAGTCTATTTCGAAACAGCCATTAATAAAAATAGTTTGGGAAAATAAAACACAGCAATTTGATGTGAACCATATGCCTGCACTGGCCTGCACTGATGCTCACCAGCACTTAGTCCAAAGCCAAGGCTGCTGTGCTGCATGAGGCTCTTCAGCACTCAGCATGGGGCTCTCACTCTGGTCTGAACAGTCAGTGCTTCACAGCTGCTGCCTGTAAGAAAAACAGGCAATGAGAAGAAAGATTCAAAGACACACCAGAGACACACATGGGATCAAGAGGGAACAGTGCTGGCAGAGCTAGGTAAAGTGAGGGCCACATCTACAGGATGAGGGAAGTTGGTCCAGTCCCACACTTTCGTGCTAATGGAACAAAGAACACATTTGCAAGTGTGAAATTTGAAAGTGAAAATTTGAAAGTGAAATTTGAAAGTGAAATTTGCCAGCCTCAAGATTCACCCTCCAGGTTCAGCCAGTTTTCAGGCCAGTGTGAAAGGATCCATCCGGGCTTAGCATACATGCTGGAGTCACAGAATCATAAAGTTATAGAATGGTTTGGTTTGGAAGAGACCTTTGAGATCATCTTTCCAACTCCTGTACTGTAGGCAGGGACACCTTCCACTAGACCAGGTTTTTCAAAGACCCATCCAGCTCGGTCTCGAATGCTTGCAGGGAGGAGGCATTCACAACCTCTCTGGGCAACCCATTCCAGTGCCTCAGTGCCCACATAGTAAAGAGTTTCTTCCCAATATCCAGTCTAAATCTACCTTCTTCCACTTTTAAAACACTTCCCCTTGTCCTTTTGTAACCTGCCCTTATTAAAAGTTCCTCTCCAGCTTTCTTGTAGACCCCTCCAGGTACCAGAAGGCCACTATCAGGTCACCTCACAGCCTTCTCTTTTCTCAGACTGTCCTCACAATGGAGGTGCTCCAGCCCTCTGATCATCTTTGTGGCCTTCCTTGAGACCCGTTCCAAAAGCTACATGTCCTTGTGTTCGGGGCCCCAGAACTGGATGCAATACTCCAGGTGGGGTCTCACGAGAGCAGAGCAGAGAGGCAGAATCACCTCCCTTGATTTGCTGGTTGCTGGTTCAGTGATGCCCAACCACATTTTGTAAATAGAGCTGTGAAACACAACAAGGTTGTTGTTCCTGACTTAGTAAAGCATAACCATGCATTAGCATTATTCTGTGCCTTAACTCGCACTTAACTGCTCCACTGTGCTGCAGCCCAATGGTGTCTGTAGATATTTGTCAGTCTTATTCTCCTGCAGTGTCCCAAGGGCAGAGGCCTTCTCTCTTTAAAGTTTCTCTGTTGCATTCAAAACATCATGAAAACTTGTTATTGCTGACGTAGGAGTGAGTTGTCAGGATGAAAGTGGGATTTATATTGAGGGTGTTTCTCTGAGAAAATTAGGATGGAGAAAGTTCTCCTGAGGCTCATTACAGTACCTCAGATTGAGAGTCTGGAGAATTAGGAACAGGCTAAAAGATCTAAGTTGCACCATCCTGATCAGCACTGATTTGGGAATCCAGGGAAGAGTCATCCCATCTGTCTGATCAGGAAGACACTTTGGCACACTGCAAGATGCTCTCTGTTGACTTATTGGTTATCCAGTGTGATATCCAGGTTGCCTCCCCACTTTCAACTGTGTGATTTGGGTTTTGCAAACAATTTACAGAGGAAAAAGCTGTTTTTCTTTCCCCCTACTACTCATTTGAGAAGCTTACTCATTAATGTGAGACATCTCTGAGAATACAAAAGTTGGTCCACCACCAAAAATAAGATGAACACATCTGAAAGCTTCAACCTATTTTTTCAGTGTCGTATGCAATTAAAATAGAAATCCAAATGACTTGCTTATTTCCCATTGAGAGCCTGCAACCATACAGAGGCACAGTGAACAAATTATGTGATTATTGCTTTTCCCAGAGAAATTGTTCTCTGTTAAGATGAGATATTAAAGTCAGGACCTGCTGTGCAGAAAACAGGCTGAAGCAAGCCAAACTCTTGGATGTTCTGCTGTGGTTTGTACTGTTTCCCAGCAATATTGTCATTCTTGCTGTGATTGCTAGCCGACAGGAAAAAAACACTACCTACAGATATTCTGTGGCAGAAAAGTTTAGGAGTTTTATTAGGTACACTAAGAAAAGTAATGTAGTAGTAAGAAATGAAACCCTTTGATCATTGTATTGTTCATTGTATCTTCAAATTTTGTGGCGATTTTATTGTTGGCAAAAACTGTCAAACTGATAAAACACTCACTTCATACTGGGCTCTCAAGGATACTTTTGCACCCAATGCATGGGCTGATGGGGAGGGACTCACCTTACAAGAAAAGAGAGAGAGCCAGCTACCCTTGGTCTGGAAATGGGAATGGAAAGAGCCATGCAAAGATGCACAGCGGTACAGCAATGCACTCTTGCACTCCCTCTGCAGCCTCTTGTTGCAGCTGGTCAAGGGATGCTGAGAGGACATGAAACGGTGATCAAATGAGTGCGTCTCATGCATAATTCAGGAGTTGAAGCAAATCTTTGTACCAGACAAGATCACCCATTGAATTTCACTTCAATGGGCCCTTGCTAGCTTACACCAGACAAGATCCATCTCTCTCCATACTGTCTGAATGGGAGCAGTACCAGTGTTTCTTATATTATTCCGAAACAATGCACCAATCTTTCTTTTGGTGGCAAGCAGGCAATTTGGGCCACAAAGCCCAATCAATTCCTACTTCTTCTTCTAAGAATGTCAGCAGAGAAGCTAATTACCAACTCCTCTTCAAGGGCAGGTTCATTGTCAGCAGTGGATAAGGATGAGACCTCTATTCACTCCCCAATATATTACACTCAAGGACTAACCAGGCTTATATTAGTCCTGACTCAGAGAAACTTTTCAGCAGAGCTGGATTTGACTTAATGTAATTGCAGTGCAGAGAAGAAATGTTCTACCACTCATTAAAAAGGACTAGTGTGGTTTGTTTTCCTAGCAGCTTTTCTAAATATATATCTATTTTATACATGATTTTATGGATCAAAGAAGGAAGGAGGAGATAAGGCACATTATAAAATGCAGACTAGAAAGAAATGTCATGACATTATTACAGTGATTAAATGAAAAGTCCGGTTCTAATTTCTAAAACAGCCCACCTATCAATCTCTTGAAGATTTCAGCTAACCCAAGGTGTAAAATACACATGAGAATTATTCATTTTTGTTTTTTTGTTTGTTTTTCCCCTAATAATTCTCCCGTCAAATAAATAGATTAAAAGATTGTGAAATAATTAGAGAAACAGAAGGAGAGGAAGATATTTAAATAAATAAGTAAAATTAAATAGATAAAATCCAGTGATCCTATGTTTTCTTCAGACCTTTTTGCTCAAGGTTCACCAGTGCCAGCTGAAATCCAGATCCAAATGATCTTGTTAAAGACACCAAACATGGAGCATGGAGTGGAGAGAAGAAATCCTGCATATACAAAAAGAGCAGCTGGTATTACAGAAGGGGGCACCTTAGAAGAAAAGAAAAGAAAAAAACATCATCATCTTCAACCTACCCTCCTGCAGTGAAGCTGTATCAGGGAAAGAACAGTTCCCCTGATATGAGCCAGTCTTGTCATAATGCAATCAGGTGGGGGCCACTGAGTGTAGAGAAAAACAGCTGAGCTGTTACTTACCTGGATTTGCTTTTTTTTTTTCCCCCCAGGCAAAGAAAATGAATGCTTTCTCACATTAGATCATGAATACTATACATTTATCATCTGCTCCCTGCTTGTGACAAAATGCCATTTATCTTTCCTTTTGTGCTCTGTTTAGGTTAAGAAAGGATTTGGAATCTGTTAAGACTACCTATGCTTTCATGTTGCTGTTGTCTTATTCTGTTTTCATTAATGCGAATTCTTTAAAAAGCTCCAGAGGGTACAGGGCCAAGTCTCTTGTTGGAGCATGTTCAGAGAGGTTAATGTAAATGTAATGCTATATAAAAGGCTGCCTCTCGTTGGCACCAGCAGGGAATTCGGTCCACTCTACCCGAGTTACACATTAAGCATAATGCTGGTTCATAGAATAAAGTAGGAAGCTGCTCCAAAAGTTTCAGCAGGCTTCAGAGGTTCATTGGTAACTTCAGTTGAGGGAAGCAAGTGAATTTTTTCCATGCTGATGAAGGATGCTCCACTTGCAGCTCTGGTCTTTGAAGTTCTGAATTTACCTGAAGAACATGCAGAGCCTGATCAGAGGCAAGGACATGATTCTGCAGCCAAATCACACTCAGCCCTCATGTGAAATTTTATGTGAAGGAATGTTGCTTGATCTCCACATTCATTTTCCCCTAGCCTCTTGTATAAAGACAGGGAATGGGTTGAGTCATGGAGGTTCTTCTTTAAGATGTGACAAATGCCCGACAAGAGATGAATAGAGAAAACCTGCACTCAGCTTTTTTTTTTTTTTTTTACTTCATTCCATGTTATCTTGCAGTCATTAGGTGGTGGCAACATATCGCCAATAATAACCTGTGCCAATCAGATGGAGCAGACTGGAGGTCAGAGTCTGGCCAACCTCTTATGGTTCTGAGCTACACCTGACCCTGAGCTCTGGTATGAAATATGTCACTAAGAATGTTCTCACAAATGTTTGAGTATTCCAGCTGTTCCAAAGTTGCTCAGGTTTCAAGGATGCCGTAGAAAGGACTATCACTTTATATAGGTTAGAAAAGGCAGAAAATATAAATTGACTATTGAGGATGGAATCTGAATATGAGCACAAGTTGTCTTCAAAATGTCCTCCATTCAGAAACTGGAAAGCATTCCCTCATAACTGTGATTCTCCTGTTTCATGGGTTAGAGAGACATGTGAGAGCCCAGAGATCCAAACTCGTGTTCAGGCCTATCTCTTTCACCTTAACAGTGTTAGAATTATCATGATGATAAGTGTAAATGGAACTTGAATTTTCAGTGTCAGAGCCAAATGGGAGGAGTATAAACCAATAAAAACAAGATCCAGTAAAAGAAATCTAGGTTTGGAGCATATGAAGTTGCCATTTTTGTGGTTTAACCCTGCAAACTGCTAAACACCATGAAGTCTTTTGTTCACTCTGTCCAACCAGGATGAAGGAGAGAAGTGGAAACAAAACAGAACTCGTGGGCTGAAAATAAAACATTTACTAAAACAGAAAATGAAAATGGAAAATATATATAACAATTTGTATACCTATATATAAATGCATAAATATGTATAAGCAATACAATTCTTACCTCCTGTTGATTGATGCTTGGCAACCCCCTGAGCAGAGGCTCAGCCAAGTCCCGTAGCTTGATGGCCTTCTGCATGATGTTACATGGTATGGAGTAACACCTTTCCTAAATCAGGCCAACAATCTTTACTCTGCTACATCTTTCCTCACCTTTAAGACTGCCATGCCATAAAGGAGTAGCTCTTCCCCACGGAGAGGCCCAGACTGGCTCAGGGATATTCAGGAGCCATTAGGAACATCATCGTCTTATCAGCTCAACATGTCTTCTTTAAGGTGGCAGTTAATTTGTGTCTCCTGTATTCGTGATCTCTCTCTCTCTCTCTCTCTCTATATATATATGCTTGAAAACTGAAGCATTGCCTTATAAAGCCCTCTTCTGAAACAGCCAATGTACTGTACATGGTGGTACATAGGTTCTGCACAAGGCAACAGCCTGGTAAATACGTAAGGAGATGCGTGCATGACAGCTGGCTCTATCCACTCACATTTGACTCACTTCATAACAACAGAAATGCCTTATGTTGAAATGTTTATAAGCAAACTCCCTGGTTGGTTAAAGCTTTGTCAAAGATGGTGGCTGAAAGCTGGGGGAATAGATTAACTGAGCAGCTTAGAAAACCTTACTTTTGAAAAGAGGCACATTTGGTAGTTCTTGGTATATCAGGTATTGTCTTTGCATCCATTCTTCCTCCAGCTTAGGGGACAGGCTCAACATTTCCCTCCTTCTATCTTAGGATTTATTGTCATGATTACATGGCACATTTGGAGCTGAGATTTCCCCGGCAAACACCAGAACCATGCATGACTGTTCCCACAGTTAAGAAAACACCTCTAGCTTAAGTCTCTTCTCATGGGATGTAAAACCATCGCTTCTGTTACTACTATATCTTCTTGTTGTGAGTAGGTCTTTCCTGGATGCCTTACACTAACCACAGGTTCAAAAGTGTCACGTCTTCTTTGTTATTTGAGACACTGGGGTGTAATGCTGCTGTTCCTCCGGAATGGTGGGGGAATTCCAAATGGCATTACATGGGATGGTGCCTCTCTAGGCCCCACTGGTAGGGGAGCATGCCAAGGCAACATCCCTAAGGGCCTATCTTTGCATCCTTTGTGGAGGCAGATGTCTGTGGAAATGGCAAGTGTTGAACACTATTGCAGAGCAGAGAGAAGGATCCTTCTGTCATGGAAGAGGCCAGAGGAAAAAATTCTCACTCTTTAGCAAGTAAATAACTAAGAGAAAAAAGACCACATTACAGCCTCCTGTCAGGATGTTCTTCTTGCCATTGTTTACAAACTGCAGGCATCTTTACTGGTAGTTTTCTCTTTAGAGATGACACCCGGGGACCTAAAAGTGTCAGACAAGATGTTTGGAAAATTTGCAGGCTGCTTCAGGACACTGATTTATATTCAATCCAGCCCTTTCCAAGAAATTGGTTCTTGTGAAAAGAATAAAGCTAAAGTTACCTCAACAACAACAGAAAATGTCATTGTCACTAAACCAAAAGGAATGTGACTGAAGTTCTATGCCAGTCCGGGAGCTTTTGATGTATCACAAGCTTCTGTGGAGAGCTAACTACTTACTATTTCCCTCAGGCCATGCAAAAATAGGTTACCACAAAAGAAGAAAAAGCAGATAAATTTATCATCACAACTTCTGGTTAGGAGTCAGGCTTACATTTCATTTAACTAAAACTTTCTGCATATGATGCAAAGAAAAACTTGTATGACACCAAAATAGAGCAAGACTTTCTGAGCTTTGAAGCCAGTATTCAAAGGAAACTACCGAGAGGAGTTTCTTGGGTCATCCACTGGCCTGATTTTCTTCCCTGTACCCCCTGAAAATGAGGTGCAGAGAGAACAGCTTTAAAAACTTCCCTATTTCCACACTATGAATATGTGAAACCTTTTCCACGTGTGGCAAATCTGTGTCATACTGTGTCATAGAATTATAGAATCACAGAATGACTTGGTTTGGAAAGGAACTCAAAGCCCATCCATTTCCAACCCACTGCCATGAGCTGAGTATCCCCATTAGCTCAGGCTGCCCCAGGTCCCATCCATGCCCTTGGGCACCACTAGGGATGGGGCACCCACAACTTCTCTGGGCAGGCTGTGCAAGTACTTTGCCACTCTCTGCATAAAAAGAGTTCCTTCTAACCTCAAATCTAAACACTGTTTTTTAGAAGCCTTGTCAAAGTTTTTCAACAAAGCTTCCTGTAGGTGCCTCACAGCTTTCTGCACCCTTTTGGACATATGGGAGAAGCCATTTCTGGCTCTCTGATTTGGGCGTCATGTTAGAATTGCTTTGGAGTCATTTTAGCTCATAAAATTGTTTCTTTGTTTCCCAGAGAAACCTTTCACTGGTAGAACATCAAGATAAATGTATGACTCCCAGCAGCATCCATCTTTCCTTCCTCTTTTGCTAAAGGTAAGACCAGAGAAATCTTATCTTTTTCAAAATATGCACATATATATACATTTAAACTGAAAAACACTTATTTTCAAAGAACTGAGATGTATTTTTTGTTGTCTGAAGTAGCAACAAAATAAGAAAAATCCCTTTCAATAACATATCGGCCTGTCTTTAGATTTAACATATCTTGGCATCTTGAATTGCCTTTCAGGCAATTCTACCTGGAGGAATTCAGACACTGACTTAGTTTTAATTTGCCTGGTCGACCACAGCTTCTGAGAACTTTCTTTTAGCTGTGGATGTCAGATCTGGAAAAAAAAACACAAACAAGGGGATTATTGCTCCCTCAGATCCACACCCATCAACTATCTAGCACAGATGTGCTAAAGCCAACAATGTGCCACCCGGAAACCCAAGATACTCACAAAATAGCCCCTTCCAAGGCCACTCTTTAATCTCTTACCATGCCTATACACCCAGCTCCGTTGGAAGAGAAGAAATTTGTGCAGTCTGGAAGGAGACATCATCTCTGGATTGTCTTCCCAGCCACAGAAAATAACTTGTACCTGGAAGGAGGGATATGTCTCACTTCAAGATGCTGCCCAGTCCTTCCCCAGGGTTGCACTGTGGAGAGCGTTCACCTCAAAGCTCACCTCTTCCACTAACGCTGCTGCCTTTTTAGTGAGACCCTTAAATCTACTTTTCCTTTTATTCCCACTCAATTCTGTGTTCCTACACGTATATAGAGTCGGGTTTTTTTATATAAAGACATGTCTTTTATTGTTTCTTTTTGCTTTTCTATTACAAAGCCTCTGATGTGTTGCACTAAAGGTGGGTGGCTTTAAAAGAGGCTGGTTTCATTAGGTTTTTATTGTGTTTAAAATGTGGTCCCATTTATTGTGCTAAACACTTGGCAGCTTTTGTCATGCCATGTCTCATGAAGGCACTTGGAAATGAGCACACACATAGAAAGCTGAATCAATTCCTCCCCTCTTCCCACCCCCTCGAGCAAGATATGCAGGAGATCATGAAAGCTTTGTTTCTTTAGCTGGCAGTTAATCCTTCCAAACTTGGCCCTCTTTCTGAAATTAACTCATCGAATAATGGACATGCTCCCTTACAGTGATGAAGATAAAAACTCTGCCAGTGTCTGACTTAGTAAGAAAACCATTTTAGTTGCAGGCCAAAAGAACACACTTTAGCTGTGACACAGGGTCTGTGTAACTTAGAGCCAAGACTCCTCTCCTGTTTGTTTCAATGAGTTGGTATTTTTTGATTGTCCACATTTCTTTTTGTGCTTAGGAAATGGGTCATGCTTTTCATGCAGAAACTTCAGGATAGATTTTGCTTTATCCATCCTTAGACACTTATGTTTTTTCACATCTATAGGTATTGTTAAAATTTTAACCTAGTGTCAGTTGGTTCTTTGATTACAGATGCAAACAGCTATTGCATTTCATTGTGGTTCTCAGCTCTGTCACTGACCTAACATGTACAATGAGGCAAGACCTTGATTTCCACCCAAAAGAAAATCAAGAATAGCAGTTGTTTATGTCCTCTGGGAGCTGCAAAGAAAAAATAAAGAATACCTGTCAGGAAATGTTATTATTGGTATGCTGCTCTGCTGAGGCACAAGGGTACCACAAAATGTCAAATTCAGTCCACGTTTTTTTTTTTTGAAAAAACAAAAACAAAAAAAAACAATACACACACACAAAAAAAACCCCTCTTTTTTATTAAACATGCATTTTTCTGGGTGGAAATGTAAATTACTTACAGAGTCTCATGGTAATGTTCTTCAGCAGAAACACAGTTGTCTCGGACCTGACCCTTCAGACCTTTTTGAATCATGGCTAACATGAAACTCCTCTTCTTTTTACTCCAAGACAAGAAAAAATGACCTGATACCTGTATTTGACCCCTTTTCCAAGGAAGTAACGTATTAGAGCAATGAACTCTGACCTGTGAGCTGTAGACCCACAGAACTCCTTGCACAGATCTTCCAGCTTTCTTCATGGCCATAGAAAATTAAAACCCCTTAGAAGTTAGAAGCCTGTGGATATAGTCCAAGTTGGCAGGGAGAGTAAAGAAAGATGTTGCTCACATTACTCATTCATTACTTCTGCCTATGAACCCATAAAGGCTGGAAGCTGCAAAGACAGACAATCTGATAGTGCCAGAGAAATAACTGCCAATGTATTAGAATGACCCTAAACAACAAGTCAGATAGAGAAGATATCTTACTAGGCATCTAGAGTCACAAAAGTGTCATCTGGATTAGTTTTATCTGGTTTTATACACTTTAAGTCTATAAAGAGGATTATCTCATTGAGTCTAACCTCTGGCATTATGCAGGCAATAAAAAATGTATTCAGTTACAGCTGCATGTAGTCCAATAATTTGTGTTTGACTAATGTAGTTCTTTCAGTAGAACAGACCTTCTTGGCCTTAAATATTCAGTACTGGGAGAGATCACTTCTCTTCTGAACAGACAACAAATTTACAGCTTGGCCATTATACAGCATGGAAGAAGTGCTCAGCTGCATCTATTTCCTTGTGCACAATCTGTGTGATATAGTTGGAAGTGTAGTGCCCACTACTGGTGGATGGATCTCTCTCTATAACGGATCTTCAGTCATAGTTTAATGTTCAAGCCAACATGAGTTAACATATCAATAAAAGAGTGAACCTTCATCCCCTCCTGTCCCTATGATACCTCCTTCCATGTGCCAACACAAGTATTGTGCAACCACACACCAAACGGGTTAAGGGAGGTGATTAATACTAATCAATTCAGTGTTTGGGTTTTTGTTGGCTACGTTGAATGTCCTCACTGGGAGTAAATGATGGGACAGCTTCTTTCAACAGCAGTGTTGGTTTATGCCAGTTTAAACTGGCATATCTGCACCTGCTGTTTTGCATTATTTGGCTGTTTTTAATGGCTTCAGGTCTTTTTGCAGCACCTTAATGCAAAGAGGGTAAATCTCCAGAGAAAATGCTTCCCAATGCTCATAAAATATTATGCTGAAAAGCAGTACTATCAGATATAAGGGATTACTTATGACATTTGATGGACCAATTAATCTACATTTAAAACGTACTATATTTTTAATGGGAAAAAACACAATTGTTTTGTGTAAATGACAGATGTATGAAGCAAAAAAATAATCTGTAAACATATTGAAAATTCACTGTTTCTTCATGTCATTTAAAAATTGAGTATGGTCCTTTTCTTCCCTTCTACCTCCCCTACTCACTTGTGGATCTTATGCAGTAACACATTCTCAAATGTGTTAATAGCCACATTTCCATGATATTTATAATTCATGCCATGAAAATGGCCTCGAGAAATAAAAACTTCCTGCCTCATCAGATCCCCTTGAATAAAAAAGTTCCTAGGCTACCCGTTACTGAAAGTAGAGCTATTGCCTCCATTTTCTCTTGCAGACACAGCCCAAGGCAAAACAATACAAGTGTCAAACTCCATGTTCTTGTAGAATTAAAAAAGGCAAGGAAAGAAAGATGAATATAAGGTAAATTCTATTCTACTCCAACATCCAGAAGGGGGAGAAAATCAAAATGATGATCCATATTGCTGCACAGAAAAGCAAAAAGTAACTCCTACCTTGTGTTTCCCTTTCTTTAATATTTTTAATTAGGTACAAATGTTTGGAGCCTGTCACCAGAGTAGTCCCTGATATGCTCCTGCCAACCTCACAACCTAATCAATGTCCACGTAGATCAGAAGGGGTATGACTCATCTCATGGCAGCATTCATTTATACAGAAGTCTAAGATTTAGGCAGCTTTAAACTAGGTATCTTTTTTCCTTCCGCTACCAGGGAGAATAGCTACCAGTAAATGCCAATTATTTCTCCCAGATTATTTACCTGCAAATCCAATCTCAGGGATTTATTTTAAATTATTACTTATAAAAGTTGATTTTTTATTTAACTCAGTTTAGGTATCTAATTGTTCAGATGGCTAAAGTTAGATGAAAATAATCCAATTTTATGAGGCTAATGATAGGCTTAACCATAAAGAAAAGCCTCATTCAGTATCCATCAATATTATCGGAAACCATCCAATAGGCTTAGAATCAGGCTACTGCAGCAGAGGGGATTTGCTTGTTTGCTTGCTAGTTTGTTTGCTTACTTTTTAAAACAGAGATGGTTAAAATTCAATTCATTATCAGTTTTCAGCTGTACATTTCATCAGGCTTTGATGATGGGAGTAAAAAGGAATTTGTAATAAATAAATAAGCATGGGTTTATGATCAGCTGCGCATGGTTAAACTTGTCACCGACTTTTCACATCCTTCTCTTTTTCTCTGAAAGATTGATTTAAAAATGATTTCTATTTTGGTGTTAAGTTGGTTATTTTGGATTATCAACTATAGACGCCTTTGGGAACTCAGGGATGGAAGTAATGTTATTGTAGTGTTTTGAAAGTTGTCTGTAGAAACGTTATTCTGTGCTATATCAACCATCTGAGTTTTCTTGGATGAGAAATGTATTGTTCACTCTGGAATTACAGGTAAAGACTGATGTCATAGGGCATTAAAGAGGATCTAAATCCTGCCAGTGTCATGCCCCTTTCACCCACCACTACTCTCTTTGCTAATAAGAGCTGGCAGGAGTCAACTTCAGACATGACACTTCCCCTACACTTAGATGTCAGTGGGATTTCCCGTGCTCACTTTGTTGCTCCCTCCGGAGCCTCCATGCACCTTTTCTGCTGTGTTGTGAGCACTCAATGCTCCTTTCATGATGGTGGATGTGATGGGCTGTGACACCTATCATCTCAGTAAAGGGCCGTCTCAAACAATATCAGAAGACGTCACTTTGAGTCTGTCAGCTGGAAGAAAACTAGATGGCACTGATGCAAAGCGCTATTTATATCAACCCTGCACAACTTCAGCTCTGAAGTGCAAGATAGTCTACAGAGCAGGATGTGGGATCAAAAATTGTATCTACTCTCATTTTGGACTATTTTCTCTTTATTTCTGGTATGACCATATAGTTGTACCTGATGCTGCTCTCTGGCTGTTGGAACATGGAGTGATACTTTGTGAAGAAAGAGATAAAATGCAACCCATTGTTCATCTGTCATATGCCATGGAGACACCCAAATCTCTGGTCTTTCTGAGTCTGTGGTAAAGGGGTTAAGCTGTTTAACACCTAATCGGATGACCTGACATATGTCTGCTGCCCTGACTTTGTCCGCATCTTCTTTCCTTGCATGCTTCAGCTGTTCTTTGTAGCACATTAGAGGCTTGCTGTCTTTATTAGTAACCAATAATGCATTAATACATTCCTTTTCCTATTACCTCGGACACTAATTCGGTGGAATTGGATACTGACAGTACATTAATGTTGTTAAGGTTAATGATCCAGAGATTTACAAGAGAAGTCGCATTAGAAGTCAAATTGATTGTAATAATTTTTTCGCTGAACAGTGTCAACATTAAGTACAGTATGTTGTGCATGCCATCCAGGAAGGCCCTGTGGCTGTTACGACAACTACAACATTGTCAACATACACTCCTTACAAGACAATTCACACTGAAACATGTTTAGGTAAATGCAGCTCTAATAACGGATGCCTAAGATGCTCTAAGATATTGAGACACTCTGTTTCTAGTCTCTGCACATCATTTTGCCTTCAAGCATGTCTTGTACTACTTGTTTCCAGCTCCAAGGAAATCATTGCTATTGTCACCCAAAGAAGAGCAGAAAACAGAGTTTGGTGGTGGCTGTTGCCTAATTTTGGCCTGAATTGTTCGACAATGCAGAATATCTTCGCTGTTCATTCCTAAATTTTGCACAGGGGCTTTTTGGCAGTTTAGATGTTACACAGACAGGCTGCTTTAAATTTTCAAGATGTGATATAATTTATGAAATAATTTTGCTGTTAACATTGCATTCATCTTAACAGTGGAAGATAGAAATTGCAGCTGAGATGCTTTGGGAATCTTGCAGAAGTGTCACTCTTAAACAAAAAAGCACATAACCAGCAACTAATAAAATAAACCTGTTGCCCATTTCACATTGTGAATCCCACTCCATGATTTCTCTGTCCTGCTATCCTGCTATACATTTTTGCTCTTTCTTTCTTGTATTCCTCTTTCGTTTTTTTGTTTGTTGGTTGTTTGTTTGCCTCTGCAGTTAGTGTATTTATCTTGCTATCAAAGTCACTGCTGAGTACTGAATGATACCACGAACTCTGAAATAAAAAGTCTGTTGTGTTCGGCTCCTGTACAGCCATATGTACACCCACTGGACTTGACTCACACAATCCTGCTATCATAGTGTCAGCCCTGACTGCACAGTTCTCATGGCAGAGCTGATGATGGTGAGTTATGATTAAAGCTGAAGGTCAGGAAATTAACCTCTCATTCTTTTCACTGATGTTTTCTTCACAGGTATTGTGTTGTTTCTTGATCTCCAGATTTCAACCAAACAATAAATTTCCAAAGAAAATTCCAATTTTAGCAACAGCAGCAAATATTCCTTGGAAAGAGAAGCTCACTAAGTAAAAATGTCTGTTTGTTTTGGCTCTGATAATGCACACTAATCATATCATCTCTTCCTTCTTCCTTTCTTCCAGTTTCATCTTGTCTTAACTAACATGCTATATGTTTACTTGGAGAGCTGAAACTGCAGGAGGGGACATAAGAAATACAGAGGGATTTGTCCACAGGTGGGGTTTGTGTGACTGCATGCAGATGCTTGCAGTGTAGACATCTAGACTGGTTAACTTTGGCTCCTCTTATGAGCAGTGGCAAAAATGAAAGATTTTGACATGACTCATTTCATTCCAGGGTGGATGAGCTGTTGCTTAAAAGCAAGAAAGGTGCTGGATACAGGGTCTGACTTTATAGACACCTGCAGTGTGGAGTCTACAGCGTATAGCTCTCATGATGGCAACTGAGGTGAAAAGTAAGGTATTTTGGGACACAAAAAGTAAGGTACTTTGGGAGACACTGGACTCCTAATGTGATTAATTTGTAGGACAGGTCCTCTTGCATGCCAATCTACAGAAAATTGAGATTACACTTTTGCTGCCACTGGGAAGACGACAGTGTAGCTCATGCTATGGCAGACTATGTTAGTGCTGAACGCTTACTGCTTAATCCTTCATCAGGAAGCCACACTGTAGGCACCTAGATTTGAAGAAATTCCCTACAGATTTTCTTCATCTGTAAATACCATTGTACACAAAATGCCAAAAGAGAAGTCATCATGTTCTGGATCTTACCACTGTTGATATAACATATCCATAACATGCCAAACGCTGTCTTTTACTGTGTACAGCATGATGTACAGCTTGCTCTCTGCAACACCGCCTCATTTGGTGGCTGATGTATAAACTGGGATATTCCTTATAAGACTTAGGTTAGTGGCATCATGTATTCTACAGCAGGCCTGTCAAAATACAGTGTCAACCTCTCATGTGTCACGTAAAAGCTGTTTGATGTTCTCCTCACTTGAACTCCTACTTTGCATTGTAATTAGGAGAGATCTTGACTGGGTGAACTTGTTAGCTTTATGCATGCAGAAGCCTAAGGACACTTTAATTAAAGTAAGAAGGAAACTTGAAAGCACAGTCGGCAAGAAATAATAATACACCTGAAAATAACCTGTTCAAAATCACTGGGAAAAAAAAAAAAAAAAAAAAAAAAAAAAAAAAAAAAAAGAGGAATGAGAAATGTCACAGATAGGGAACATTATGAACTGGGGGAATCTAGCTATTCTTTTTCCAACAGTAGCATACAATCATTATAATTATAAATCATCCTTCACTTCTTGCCATGTGACAGTACTTGCAAAACAGAATCCCAACATTACTGACCAAAAACACTGTCAGAAAAAAAGAAGTTATGTGGTGTTTGATTGTGTTTTTTTTGTTTTGTTTTGTTTTTTTGTTGTTTTTTTTTTTGAAAGACCAAGTTCCTTAATTTTAATTCTAATAGAGAGGGAAGGGAATTTGCCAAGTCATGACATAAAAATATAAGAAATAATCCTCAAAATTACAACAATAACAACAAAAACAACACCATAAAACAAACAAACAAACAAACAAAAAAAAAAAAATCATTTTGTGGAAGTATTCTTTTGTAGATGACCTACACAGGGAGAAGGAAACATCAGAAATATATTGAAAGAATATGAAATAATAATAATAATCTGTAATCTAGTCCTTATTCAGAAGCTGCACTGACCTCATTGTTCCCTGACTTCTCAACTGCTTTAGTTTGCAAAATTGAATTTGACAGTTCTGCCTCCTTTCTGTGCTCACATCTCTTCTCAGAGCAAACATTCTTCCCTTTTGGCTCATTCTCATGCACCCTGAACGTTGCATGAGTTAGATGTGCTTATGTGCAGTCTTCAGCAGGTACAAGCTGAGGTGCTTATCTTCATCTGTTGTGTCCTGACTTGTTTATGACTACTCTTGGTTTGCAAGTTCAGGATCCATTTCCATTTTATTTTTCTAAAAATCTCCTTGGGGGCATGTTTTAGCTCTTCGTCTTTTTACCTTCTTTCATCTGAAGGAAATAATGGGATATCACCTCACTGACAAGCAGCTCTGGAGAGCCCCAGAAGCAAACATATGCTTACAAGAACAGTATGCTAAAAGGCTACAGAGCCCTACCCAGTATTCTAGATGAGTCTTCTTCAGCATCTTTGGATTTTTAGCAATTAATGACATTAATACTTTCTCACCTCTCCCAGAGAAATATTTCTAAGCCGAAGTTAAGCATGTATAACAGGTTGATTCCTGCTTCTTTCCATGACTGCACAGGAAACCAGGTGTTAGAAGTCCTGATTAGGAGTTGGTCTGAATCACTCATCACTGTCTATAAGTGCTTATGTATGTATGAAAAACCACCTACAGCCATGCACAGCCCACAGAGGCAGTGTGACAGAAGCTGTGGCAGGTCACAAGCACAACGCCATCTGTTCACAAGAAAGAGTCACTGAATGCACTTATAAGTGAATACAAACAAAATAAAGACAAGGTTGAAACTGGTTGAAGCATCATGCTGAACACTTTTAGCTCAAAAATTTTTAATAAAGAGCATAATATGAGCACAGATGCAAACAGTTGCAGTTTGAAAGCAAAAGTTCTCTCAGGAATCTACAACAGGAGTCTACAAAACCTGGTCAAATATGTCCAAGGACATATTTGAGGCCTGGTTAGTGTGGACAACACATGGGAAAAAAGCAGAATAAACAAATAAAAGAGGTACAGAAAATGAAAAGCTCCTCCGTAAGATAAACAGAAGAATGGTAGGAAGGAGCCATTTCATTCCAACTTATTCAAAATATAGTAATACTCATCTGGGAAATAAATGAACTGCCAGACGTTACTACCAGGGTAATATAAGGCAAGAAATGTAGTACTTTAGAAAGCCAAACATCCCAAACCATTTGATTTCAGACTAAAATCTCAGTTTACTTGTGACGAGTTCAGTCATATCCCATCATCTCTGTATATTAGTCATCAGCTTGACAGATCAAATTGCTAATCTGTTCATTAAAAAACTCCCAGAAATCTTTAACAGAGGCCTGATCCAACTCTCAGTGCTGGGTTGTAGGGATATTTCCATGCCTAAGGCTACATATCTTGTTAAGATCAAGTTATTTCCCCAGGACAAACCACACACTGTGAAGCAAGATAAATATATTGAACAGACAAAAACTTTCTTACAAGACAATTTAATCTAACCTTCCAATTATTTTGTTTCCAACCAATCCAAGACAAAGCCATGGAGAGAACGAACTTATGAAATGCAATTTCCCATAGGACATGATGAACAGGACATGGAAACCACATCAGTTACCCAGGAACTTCAAGATACCAGTAAACATCACAGATATAGTGATGCCATGAGGCAAGTTGCTGTCACTGGAAGAGTTCACATTTAACCCTCCTGTGAGGTGTACTGGAAAAGGTTTTAGTACTGATGAAGGAATAAACAACCCTCCCAACCTTGGAGAACTCTGTTTTAGACTTTAAAATATATTAAAATGAATTGATGTGCTATTATCATAAACTTACAAAACCATGTACCTACACTGAAAATAATAGCAATACTAATTAACATGCATATTAAATGTAAATTTATGGATATTATGATATTTTCCCAGTGTTGCCTTTTAATACGACTATCCAACAAGGAAGAACTCTGAGATTAAGACTACAATATACTGTCTTCAGAAAATCAATTTCTAGTGGATTTAGATGTTGATTCCTCTTGGCTTCCTTATGCTCTTCTGCCCTAGAAAATATCATCCTGCAGCAAAGTTGGCAGGAGGATTATCTGATTCCTCCTGATTGAGATAAACTGGACTCATCTTCACCGTGGTATGGTAGATCAAGCTTGTCTTCAGTATGTGTTAAAGTGAAGGTGTATTCCTGAATACACAGATGTGCATTTCCCACCACCATGGGGAGAAATAAAAACCCTGGTAGAATAGCAGGTTAAAACATACTAATATCTACCTCAACAGACTGTTATGCAGACCCAAAAAAATTCCCATGCATTTGAAATACCATGAAAAATAAGATGAACATGATGTTCATGTAATCTTATGATCAGCCCTTAGGACAATCTCTAGACTAAACATCTCTCTTAGCAAGAGATCTCTAGTTGCATCAGACCCATCAAAGATGGACCATCATGAAGAACCTGAAAATGTACAAACAGAGCCTGATTTAGTACAACTTGACATTTATCTAGGTCTGCACTGGGATCAGGTAGTTTTCCATTTGCACAACCCTTATCTGTTGAAAATCCAAACCAAGATTAAAAAGCTTAAGGCAGCATGATGATTATATTGCAAGCATTAGTGTAAGGAATGCTATTAGAGTGCACTTATTATGCCAAAACAATGAGTATGCACTGAGTGAATTAAAATATATTTTTTCACATTTGCAAAGATGAGGACTTATAACATTATACAAATCTGAAATAAACATAAAATAATGTTTTGCCATTACTGATAATAATATTTCAGATCCCCATTGTAATGTTTACTGTGTCCAATATGAAAGGATCTGTTGTGATAGGAGAAGGGGAAATGGTTTCAAACTAGAAGAGAGGAGATTCAGACTGGATTTCTACAGTCAGGGTAGTGAAGTGCTGGCAGAGGTTGTCCAGAGAGATGGTGGATGTCCCATTCTTGAAGACATTCAAGGTCAGGCTCAATGGAACTCTGAGCACCTTATAGAGCTGTGGGTCTCCCTGTTCACTGAAGGGAGTTGGACTAGATGACCTTCAAGTGTCCCTTCCAACTCAAACTGTTCTATGATTCTAAGATGAAAACACTATGTATACTGACTCAGATGTAGGTTACTGTCCAGCCATAATCTTATTGAAAAGATTTAAACCTCCAAATATATTTTCAACAGAGTTAATATGCTAGTATTAACTTCTTTAATATGTTGGTTATTTTGTTGTTTTTTTTTATAGCTAGTCATCAAAAATGTATCTTTTTCATCAGGTTAATCCTTTCCTTTTTCTTTCTATGGCTTTATGGATAAGAAAGCTAGAACTCAACTTTCCACAGTAGCCTTTGACTCTTTTTAACACTGACTTCTTTCCATTTTTTCATACGCTTTGTGAAATGAAATTTTCTCCAGAATCCCATTGCAAATGCTTTTTGCATAAAAATTCATCATCAGCCACAATCTCCAAAAGGAGCTGAAAAGAGAAACAACTGAATAAATGAACAGGAGACGTTTTGAAAGATGAAAAAGTGATGAGGAAGAGATTGAACTTCGTTGGGTAGGACATTATTTGTGATTTATTCTCCCTAGAGGTCCAGCTCAGATTGGAGAGAGAAGACAACCTTATGTGACTGGCTTTTTCTAACTTCCAAACTGCCACAGAAAGATAGTCCTGGGGAAAAGCAAAATAAAGCAAAGCAGAGCAACAACAAGCAAAAAAGAAAAAAAGGAAAAAGAAAAAAAAAAAAAAAGCAATGACAAACAAGGCAGCTTATAGCACATGTGTTTTGAATTCTGCTCTGTTAAATCCATTTTGTCTCCCTGAATAAAGTACAACATCACACTTCAAAAGTGCAAAGAGTAGACTGTGAGATAAGTGAAAATGATGGTTGTGTGCTAGAAAGAGAAAAGGACTGTGGAGTCATTTCCTCTAAAATAGTTTGCCATAGTCATAATTATTTGGCATGGTCCATCTCCTTCACTAAAGCTGACAGATAAGGAATCCTTGTTTTCCTACTTGTGAAACACATTAATAGGTTAGCTTAAGAAAGGAATGTTGATCAATAACTTTGACACAAACAAACATCTGAAAAAGGGATCCTTCCAAAAAGGAAGGCTCAGACTGAGAACATATTGCACCTGTATCATTGATTTTCATTCCTTTCTCTGGAATTCCTGAATCTAATTTTTATGATCCTCTTTATAACTTTAGTGCAAATCAGAAAAGGCCTACCATTAACAGAGCCATGTATCTAATTTCTTCTCATGTGTGTAAGGGGATGAAAGTGAAAAGGTAACTCCTAAAGTTTGTCATGTACTTATCTAAAGAAACATGAACACTGACCCAGAAAGATTGCTGATAAGAAGATCAGCCTAGTAATAACAGTTTAGATTTTTACTTTCTCTCTGGGTCAGAAGCCATCAGTATATTGTTTCTCTGTTTTGAGAGCTCTCTCTTCCTGATACTTAGTGAAAGAAAGGAGAGGCAGGCTCATGTTCAGCTCTCTAGGCTGAGGTGTCATCTATTAAGACATTTTACCACAATGTTTAAGAATTACTGTACAGCAACAAACACTGTGTATGATCTTTGTCAGTGCTGCTTTGAGATCTCATACAAGGCTGCAGTTGAGAGCATGAAGTTAGCTTGTGTTATCTTTCATTGGATGCAGGTTATATATATACATACAGACAATAATCATGGCTCAACTAACCCAAAGATGCTGGTTAAACTGTGGTATC
The DNA here is from genome assembly GCF_951394365.1 of Tetrao urogallus. NCBI lineage: Eukaryota > Metazoa > Chordata > Aves > Galliformes > Phasianidae > Tetrao > Tetrao urogallus. The sequence continues at coordinate 72,869,995 of NC_136816.1, forward strand.
TGCTTAAATATGTGAGTCATTGAATTTAACCAAGATAAAAAAAAACTGTTGGTTTTACTGCACATTTCCCACATGCTTCAGTAAAAATTTAGCTTCAGTTTCCATTTATTCAAAATGTACAGCTACAGTATGTTTTCTTGTGTCTAAGGATGTTTATACCCAAAATATATATTCTATCTCAAAACACATTTTCAAAATATGTTAGAATAATAGTAAATATATTTATATCAGTGCATTACTTTATTTCCAAATATATTACGGTTGACAACTACTGTGCTGTAGCATGTTACAACAGTCTCATTTATAGCCCACAACTGAATGCTTAACTGAATCCATTTTCAGAGTCTTTCCCTAAATAAAGTAGCAAGAGGGATTTAGAGGTTACGGTGCAATCTGGAAGTGTCCCTCTAGTTGGGGGAATAAACAATCCTTTAGTTGCTTCACCGAAAAGGAAATGTCATTGAAATCATCCATCTGTTTTGTAGGTTCAATGCTGAGCTTTCTTTCAAGGATGTTCAATAGGATGACTTGTGTAGTGATGGAACTTGTGATACCTTTTAGTATCTTGTACAGCAAGCCAGAGCTTATCTTGTTCATTTATCCTGGAATTTTATGGGGGAAAAAAAAATGTGTTTTTTGGTTTTTGGTTTTTGTTTTTTGTTTTTTGTTTTTTTTTTTTTTTTAGGGAGAAATTGCATTAAAACTTCTTATTAGTGAGCTAATCGGCTTTCCACACACACATAAGGAGAAAGGAAGAAAGATTAATTATTTTGGCAGGAAATCCATAATTCCATAGCTGTACCTAAAGTGAGAGCAAGTTCAGCAAGTCAAAGGATTTTATCAAAGTCAATAAAGCTTGAGAAATGGGATCCCAGTATCAGGGCCCTGCAACAACAGAAATGGACTAGAGAGCGATTACCCGTCCCCTTCTTCTTCCTTCTCCCAAGGAAATGAAATCTTCAAGGCAAAAGGATTAAAGTGAAAACTAGTGGTATAGAAATGGAAATTTCTTCCTGGGGATGATTTGCATATTTTTCACATACACTTTATCACATTCTGAGCTTTTGGCACCCATGTTCAAGGCTTTGATGTGGGTCTGCAAGTGGCAGGGGCCAAAAAGGAACAGAGTTGAAGACACTCTGACTTCTCACAAGTACATCAGACCAACATAAATGACTATAATGATATTACAGCATGGCAACACTGAAATGGTCACAGTTAAATAAATGCAGTGAAGTCACTGAGTCTAAAATGTCATCAGCTGCTTAAATAGTCACAATTTCTACCTTCCAACTTCCTTCACCTGTGGATTTGTGACTACATACTTCCCACCGTGTCTCCAAGTTTTAAATAAAGTATTAGTTCAGTACTAATTGTCCAAGTGATTTTCAAAGTTTGAGGCTATGTCAGTAATATTTTGCAATACCTGCACCTTTTTTTTAACAATGGCTACAGATGCAAAATTCATGTCTGAATCTGCATCTGATGTAGCCAGTCCCAAAATATTCTATTTCACTCCTTTCCAGTGCTAATATTATAGTAAAGTGATTTATTCCTTTGTAACATTACATACTGAATATTATCATGTTATTATTTATGTTATGAAGCAATATCCAGTCACATTTATTTTTCTTTCTGTAATGCATTTAAAAATATTCATATTAATAAAACTAGGTCTGAACTTACAAAATTACAGAATTAGAGAATAAAAATAGTGAATCAATCTCCTCTTTCTTTAAATCCTTCCTTATTTCTATTCTCTTCAGCACATATGCAATATCAAATGTTCTGGAAGGCATCCTGCTTACTACATATAAAGTTTTCCTGCTTTGTTTATTAACCAATCCTTTGAAGTTCTAAAAATGGGAAGATATGTTGACTGAGAAGATTCCAAATTGTCCCAGATACATAGAGTGGAATTGAATCCCCTCATAGCATCCAGTGGGATATTAAAATATTTTGACATGTATTTCCCACAGTATTGTCTTTTTTAGTGTATCTGATAGAAATAGTCCGAAATGAATCAGACTCTACAACTGAATCTATCAGTTCATGTACCCCTTTGGACATCCAGCACTGACACAGCCACAACACACTAATCTGTTCAGAGTGACTTCACCCATCTACAAGGCAGAGATGAATGTTAATGAAGAAAAAAGTAAACAAACACAAAACAAATATCCAGAGTGTTATGCCTTGCTTATGCTAGATAATACTACACAAATAATGTTCAATTGCATTCAGTTCTGAGCAGATGCACTCTCAAACCTCTCCGTATAACTTGACCTCTCCCAGATAAGAAAGGAAATTTATGATAAATATGAACTGACTTGAAGTCTCACGTTTCATTTTTCGTCATGTGCTAGATAGGAGAATAAAGGATGCACAAAGCCTATCAGTCCGCAAAGTAGAGGTCTCACTGTTATACCAGTGGTGACTTTCCCCTTTGCTCTGTATATTTTAATAAAGTTAACAATTTTTATGTTTTCACATTTTATTTCCTATGTGCTTTACTCTTTTCTGCACTAAGCCATTCTAACAGCTTTCTTGGATTTATTTTAAATTAGAGTAGTGCTGATTCATATTTGAGACATAACGGTGCCCTCTCCAAGTTTGTGTACAACTACAGTGTCTTATTTTAGGTGAGGGAAGGACACGGCACTCTCATGTATCATACCCCCATCAAATGTTTGGCAAGCAACACTAAGTTATTAGGGAAGAGGCCATCTTATTTTAGATAAATTTGTCTAAGATAATTTTGTCATCTTGTACAATACAGAAAAAGTCATTTTTCGTTAGCTGGAAAAAAAAAAAAAAAAAAAAAAAAACAACCCGTAATCACCTAAAGCTTATTTGAAATGAAAATTTAGGCATACAGTTTTCTTTCTTTTTAAAAAAAATTTCAGCTGGGAGTCTTTGCTTATTTTATAATTTGAAGAAAGTGGTAGGCAGCCAATGTAGGAAGTTAATTTTTCACATGGGGCGATTTTACTGTTCGACGTATTGCACAGGAGACAGAATTCCATATGTCATCTGAAACTGGAAAAGACTTGACAGAAAAGTTCTCAGACTTGCAAAACACTTCCACGTCTGTTATGCATTTGCAGATCAATCTCAGCAAAACATTGCAAATTTAAGCACCTGCACAGTCAAGTAGCAGATAAAAATGTTTAGCTAAAGGATTTACAAATCTCAAATTTCAGGACACAAGATGAGCTTCTTAGGAGGGACATATGATTCATATCTGTGTAACAGAACTTTCAGACACTGTAATCATTGTTCCTTGTAGAAAAATGCTTCTTAATTAGAGGCAGATGTTGAAAATTTTGAGTTATATGAAAACGTCATAAGCCAAGTCTCTTAAAGAAAATAATAGGTTACTTGTTGGACTCTGTCTTTAGAAATAAAGAACTGTAGAATTGGTAAAATTACACAGAAAACCTGTATTTCCTCTCTGTGTTCAGCATTTTTTGTTGCTCTAAGCTGGGCTGAAATAGAAGTCAAGAGTACAAGATTAAGTGCAGCTTTGGGATAGATGGGAATCCTCTCATGGAAACGTTAGCTTCGTAACTAACAGAAAAAACTAAATGGACACACACAAAAAGCAGTTTCTCTCTCATGCATTACTCTTTCACCACACTAAATTCATGCCAGACAAAAATAAATACATATATTCATTTCTATAGATCTCTCCCATATGGTCTTTGCAGACCTAGTCATTTTGGTTTGAAGGTGATGAAGTGCTGCAGTCCTGTTGCAGTCTCTTCAGAAGAGATTTCTTGGGTGTCTCTGTCCCTCCCCTTACCGGTAAATATCTTTAGCACCTCTGTATTCACTTCCCTTTTCCTCAAGAAAACAAACACTTTATTTTTAACGTTCTTTAGATCTATTTGACAGAATATCAGGTAACCCCTTCTGCAGTACTCTTGAGATAATGTGTAAGATATAATGTGATGTCATCTCTTTGCAGTATGACATCCTCATGTGTCAGAATTTTTGAAACTACAAACTAATGCAAACACCATGTCCTATCTCACAGGGCAGCATTGAAACGTATTTTACCACAATGAGAAGTTCATGCACTGCAGTTCTTCACTCTGAAAAATTATGTTTTCTTCTGCACCTGCATTAAAGAACAGCAATACCTCTTTTCCTTTACTCCCCATCAGGAGATGTACAGCTGTCCTCAGATTTCATATATTAATGACTACCACGGGTGATTGCACTCTGCTGCCTTTCACATTTTAAGGGAAGTCCTTTTCTGAAGTTATATATTTCATACATGTGTAACACAGAGGGATAATTTATTGTGGTGGAGGATCAAATCCCTTCTATTCATTTTATGTCGGCCGGATGTGATTACACTCATAGCAAATGCACATCAGTTTCAGGGAAAGAGGCTGCTATTTGTGCAATAGGTCAGTGAAATGATAGTCTATCAGGAAAAAAAAAAAAAAAAGAAAAAAAGAAATAATTATTCACTTAGCTGTTAAGCTGCAACAGAATTTCTCTTCATAAATGGTAATTTAAGCATGCTTGAATGTGTAAATATACAAAGGAATATTCACAACTGATGGGTTAATCTATGACTGATGGTGACTGGTCTTTGGAGCAGAAAGAGAAGAGCAAAGAACAGGCACAGAATTACATGTGTGCTGTCTCTAGGAAACTTCCCCTTGGGTGCTGGTCAGGAAAGGGCAGTTTATTGCAGCCCAGGGAGCTACAACTGCATTAAAAACTTCTCTAAAAATGTGGTCAGGTGCTGGAATAGACTGCCCAGGGAGGAGGTGGCATCACCAAACCTGGAGATGTTCAAGAAGAATGCAGATGTGGTGCTAAGAAAAATGGTTTAGTGGGCAACATTAGCGGCAGGTGGGTGTTGGATTAGATGATCTTGGAGGTCTTTTCCAACCTCAATGATTCCATGATTGTATGAAACACTTTAGTAAAATTGCTGATCTTTACAGATCTGGTAGGTATATAAGAGCTGCTTTCCATCCCAGGAAATGAGGATTTTTTGAAAAGCTTGCTGCATGGTCTAGTAAAACCTGGTACAAGCAACTCAAAACCTTTGGATGGTTCATTTCAACTTGCTCAAGAAAAAATAAAGGTAATTTCACCTCGAGCTTCTACTGGCATTGTGATCCATATTCATTTTTTTATATGTTGCGTTGTTAAAATGCCTATTTAACCAGTTCATTTTACTACCTAAGGCTATAGCTGAATTTTGTTTGCTATCCATGTGTTATCCTCTTGTCACATCAGATGATATTATTTATAGATCCTAGATCAAGGAATCTGGGAAGATAAATGCTTTAGACGGCTGCTCTAGGGAGGAGGATCTTCAGAAGACCCTCTGGGAAGGTGTGAGATAGGAATGAAGAATTGTTTTAATGTTGGAAAAAAAATGATTAATTTAGAGATCAAATTAAATATTCCTCACAGAATGCTGGAGATGCATCCTGGCAAATTAGTGATAATTACTGAACAATTTTTAGCCTGGCTTCTTCAGGAAATGAGGCATGGAAGATCATTCTGTCTGTCAGTCTCACTTAATAACTATTGGATCCATTCATCAGCTGCAAATATGACAGAGGAACGATGCTGTCAGAGTTATTTTGTCCTCATTTTTGTCCACATTCTTGACGAGGTGGCTGTGAGATGGAAGATGCCTGATTAATATTCTTACAAAGAGAAAGGATTTAACAGATTAAATATTGAAACTTTTAAGAATTATTAAATAATGAGGAAAAATAATCAAATAAGCGTAGGAAATAAAAATGCTTAATCCCATATCGGAGAGGTTTTTTTCTCAAGTCAAAAGGATTGTCACAATTCTCTAGTGTCTATCAAAGGGTGCATTTAGTATTCACTATTATTTAGCCCAGTGTGAAGGAGATAAATACTTTGGAAAATGAAATGTGTGAGCTCTGATACTCAATACTCCTCTTTCTACTTAAACTATGTGACATTTTCAGAGATATATTACATACCACTTCTCACTGACACACAAGTAGGGTGTTGCGTATCATAGAATCATAGAACAGACAGGTTGAAAAAGACCACAGTAATCATTTAATTTCAAGCCGCCTGCTATGTGCAGGGTTGCCAACCATCAGACCAGCCTGCCCAGAGCCACATCCAGCCTGGCCATGAATGCCTCCAGAGATGGGGCATCCACAGCCTCATTGGGCAACCTGGTCCAGTGCGTCTAGTGTGTGGCAGGAGGCAAACCATTGCTTTAATTTGATGACAGGTTCCAGCACTTTCTATTGGCCGCAATTTTCTTATAGGAGGCTTGTATTGTCCAGGTTCTACACTCTATGTTCACTAAACAGAGTCACTAGAGGTCATTGGCAAAGCAAGTAGGTAAAACCAGAATCATGGAAAATAACTCAAATGATAAATGCCCTTTGTATGTGATTGGTGAGATATCCATTAATTATATATAAATTCATATATATAAATATATATAAATCTCTTGCAGGAGATCGTATGTTACCTATTCCTTCACCCCAGAGCAGATATGATAAGCTTTCTTCACTTGGGAGTGTGAAGCATTTCTCATTTCACTTTTTGAGAGCTCCATGCAAACTCATTCATCACACTGTCCAGATGCTCCTGGCTGTTTCCAGGACAAGGAAGAAAAACATGAAGGTTGTTCAGTGAAATCTCCAACTCGCTATGAACTAGAATAACACTATACTGAGCAAACTAAATCTTGTCCTTCATTACATCATCTAAACAGTTCTTCAACACCTCCAAGTTCAGTACCTATGATCCTACATGGCTGCTTCAGGACCTGGTATATGATTCATTTCTGTTAGCTTTCTTAAATTATTTGTGCTATGACTCCAGGCTATGTGCAAAAGATCACACTACTTGCCAATTTCATTGTCAGCAGGAACAGTTTCTTAGAAATATTTTAATCATATGCAATTGTATACAAATAATGACTATGAATTAACATAGGCACAGAAGAGGCTGCTTGAGTTGGGATATCTCCAGGACCACCTAAATTCCCCAACTAGAGAGCTGCTACACCAATTAATCAAACACTTGCTGTGAAGCTGGTAGGAACTCAATAGACAACCTTTTCCCAAATCAGTCTGTCACCTCAAACCAAACAGTTGTCTCACCTGTATAAAGACAAGTTCGGTACTCCCATTAGCTGTGTGTTGTATTTTGTGGTATTGTATTTTGTAATGTGTTGTATTTTGGGGTGATAGGTGAATGATTGGACTGGATGATCTTACAAGTCTTTTTCAACCTTGGTGATTCTATGATTCTATGAGGAGCACATCCCTGGTGACCAGTTATAGATAAAGGACAAGGTAGGACCACTTCCTCCATGTTTTTTTCTAAGGAGCTCTTCTCTCTAATTTAGTATTTAAAATTAAACACGAAGAAAAAAAAGAAAAAACAACGACATAAAACAAAAAAAAACCCAAAAAACAGAAATCAATACTAACATTTGCAATAAACATCTTAAAAAAACTCTTTTTCAAGCTACATTTCTGAAAAGATCATTGTTTTGTCAGTAAATGAGGAAATCTCAGTAATCTTATTCTCTAATATCTCACAAATTAATCAGATTTGCAAGTGCCAGACAGGCACTGGGAAAACCTTGTTTTAGGTTTCATACAAGTGCTAGCCAAATATTTCCTTTGCCATTTCTATGTCTAGACCAAAAGATACTTATGTTACAATACAAAGAATTTGTGGTAAATTCAAGTCAATCCTTCAAGTCCTTTAAAGTCTTACCAGCAAGGTTGCCAACCTCAGCTAGTGAAGTATCACCTTACACCTGACCATCTAATAAATAAGAAGCATCCTAGTTCCCTGATGGTGTTGTTTCCATGGAAATTAATCTTAGGCACATAGTAAAGCGTTTCTTAAAGAAAGCAGAATAACATCAGACCTTCCAAGATGACCTAGTTCATTTCTTTCTACAGACCTACCAATTAGCTGCCAAAATGTCCATACTTAGGAAAGTTTATTTTTGATCCTACATTTTAATTGGCTTCATGTGCAACAGGTAAGCTACACAAAGGACCATGTCACAGCATTTCTGATTTGTGCTGGTGGTCTCAGCAACAACACAGATTACAAGAGAAGATACGTAGGAAGACTGAAGAGCTGTGTGCTCTTTGACTCGAAAAAGTCTTGAGAGGAAGAAAAAATGCAAGTGAGAGAAAGATATGCACGATCTGAAACATGTTTTACTTCTGCCTCTGAAATTATTACTTACTTCACTTGTTAGAAGATCATGCGACTATTTTTTAATAACAGCAAAAGAATCTTAAAAAAAAATAAATCGTAATTCCTAAAAATTGGAAAGAAGGCAGTAGTATGGATCCTCCTGTTGCCAAAAGAGGGGCTGCATTAAAGATGGTCTGAACCATCTTCTCAAAGCTCAGTGTGAGAAAAGCATAGTCCTTCCTGCTCTCTTAGGGCTGTAACAGCCACACGACAGAAATGTCTGAGTGCAGGAGCTATTCTAAAGGGAGTAAATAAGCATCTTCTGCAGCATACATGATGAAAGCAGCAGCTCCAAAGGAAACATAGCCTCCACTTCAGTGCTCTCTGAGCTATTTATTTCCTTTGCCAACTGATGTGAATGATCTCACTTGAAGTGAGAAGGCAGCTGCATACCTGTTTTCCTCAGGAACCTCTGTAGTTACTGGATGCAGGAACAGAATGGCAAATAGGAAGAAATATGTTTGTTTTAACTTTCTGCATAGAGCTTGTACAGATTTCCTCACTGCAGTCTCTTGCTCTAATTGATAGCTCTTCTCCAGGTTAATGATGATAGCCACATCTTTCTTCTTTTAAAGACAGAAAATGTAGGCAGAGGGAAGAAAACCAATACAGTAGCATCCACATAACAAGTATCTGTGATGTGGCAAGGTGCTGAATGCAAGTTCCCAGAGACCTCTGCTATAAACTCTCCATCTTTCCTTAGAGTCAAGAATAATACGCCAGTCCCTGAAGTCAAAGCTGCTAAAATAGTCAGTAAGAATTCTGCTGGAGGCTGAGCGGAAAAGAAAACACTGCTAGTGCCAGACTCCTGGCCATGCAGTGGAGAGAGGCTCTGCCTGGATTCATCATATTGTGAACTGAGAGCTTTAATCTGAAGACAAGTCTTTGATTAGAGATGGAGAGTTGTTTGTCTTAAAGCAGGTGAAGTCAGATTTGGTGAGCAAATGAAAAACAGAATCCGCTGTGTTTTAGCAAAGCTTATTTCAGTTGCCATACACACTTCTGTCGTAAAGGGACTTCTCACAAAGGGACGATATTAGTATTGAGGCTTCACGTGGAAAATGAATTCATTTATTTATAATAGGTTCTGTTGAAGATTAAAAAAGAAAAAGAAGGAAATTTTTGTCGGTGGCAATGTTTTACACTCAATACATTGATAATCCTTTCGTCTACTATTTTCAGTTGAACAATCACTGAAAAACACTGAAATTTACACTCATATGTGGCACCTAGAAAGGCAGGTTGTTTTCCTATTGCTACAGTTGGCACCATGTAATTAAAGCTCATATTTTAACAACAGATTTTGGTGCTGGGAGTGGAATTGCAGAGTGAGGAGAGCCACTGCAAAGCTGCTGAAAGCCAGAGATCCACCAACGTTATGTCCATATGTTTAGGCTACTTTCTGGCTGTGAGGCTTGTCTTGAGCTTGTTGAACTGAGACACAGAGCAGCTGGAAATCTTTCATGAGAAATAGAAAGCCATGTAGACAAAATCTTTTTGCAACAGGAGCAGAACAAATTGTTTAATGCAAACTGCTTCAAATAACAGTATTTCCACAGGAAGAAAGGAAGTTAAGCAGAGAGATGCATGGAACACTTCTCTTGCAGGGACAGTAATTTGGAGATGATCCCTTGCTGCACGACTGTGTTGCTGGGAGGCAAAAGGAGGTATTTAATGTCTCCAGCCCCGTCTGCTGATCCCACAATGAACATTCTTCTACTTTTTTTTTCTTTTTTTTTTTTTTTTTCTTTTCTAACAGAATAAAGGAATCCATCTCACAGGAGGCATAGGAGTGTCAGTGCCTTACATTTCCTCCACTTTGGAGCTGACCCTCTGCCTGCCCATAGACTGCAGAGCTGAAAAATCTGTGCTTTCCTTTGCTGCTGGCAATCTTGTTCCCAAGGTGTCTCACATTCAGCTGAGACAAATGGGCATGAAATAAACAGATGTCTATGTTTTGTTTCTTGCCTCTGGTACCGGCTGGTCCCAGTCAATGGAGGTGCTGAGCCCAAGCTTCTAACCCAAGTCTCAGTGTGACCCATCTTCCTTGCCTTTTTTTAGTCCATCCAACACAGTGTTTCCTCTGCAACTTGGCTTTGGTGGTTTGAGCAAGACTGTGGTCATGATAGCTCACAAATTCAGAGAATTCAGACCATGTGTGCAGAAGTCCTAACAAGACCATGGATCTACCACAATCACTGAAAAACTGCCCCCAAACCTGTTCTCGCCAGAAAGACTATTTGCTCTCTTTAGAGTGTCTCACATTATGCCATAGATCATCATCCTTGACTTGTTTCAGCCTTGTTAACTCACGTGTAAGAGGAGCTGTGTGAGCACTATAGCCTTGTCCTCCTGCAGAAGCTAAAGGCCGGACGCTTGCTGATGACAATTAGATAAAATGTATTGCACTGATGGGCAAAAAAAAATAAATGGGTCAGGGATCCCAGAAAACATTTGAGTATTCACATAGACATAGATTTAAAATTCCTGATGTCTGGAAGAGGTTTAAGGAATCCTATCCAGGCGTGGGCTCAGGCAGAAATGATTTCTTCTTCCTATACTCTTGCAGATTATTTCTCTTCATCTCATTTTTCACAATGTGTGAATGCAGCCACCGGTCTAACAGACGGTCTGTCCCAAGATCTATTACTGCAACTTTCAGCATTTTTCAAATATAGCACAAGCTTCTTCCCATCCATCAGTTAGGACAGATGGTAGTAAGATTTTGTCCATAGTTTTTTTCTCCTATGGCATGGACAGCATCAATCCCAGAAATGCATCACTTTCCGATTGAGCTCATGGGATGATAGTATTTGAGTGAATGCAGTTAGGATCTCTTAGAGATTTCTGCTGCAATACCTACTGCAGTACATAATTCTTGCTATGTTTTTGTTTTGTATTGTTTTGTTTTGTTTTCCCTCAGAAGTTAATGACCTGGATCTTTAGCTTATGTGAAATACATGATGAATAGCACTTCTGCACATATGAGAGGCTTGATTCTTTTTTTCACTAGAAAACAGGAATCCAGAACAGCTTTTTATCTTGAATTCAAATTCTCTGTTTCTATACTGTGATGTCAGCCATATCTGATGTTGGCCAAAAGGAATAAAGCCAGGTTTATTTCAGAGATGACAGGTCTCCTTTCGGTGTCAATCGTTTTCCAGGTAGATGGGGTCAAAAGTACTATAACAGCACAAATAAGACAACTGAGATTCCCCAATGTGATAATTGTGTCTTCAGGTCCATGGTCAATTTTGAAGGGTTCTATCCTTAGCTTTTTTTCTGGTCTTCAAAACAAGATGTTATATAACATCATTTCCTTTTCCTGTTCCTCTTTCTAATATTCTAATCCCAAAAATATCAGCACTGTGTGAATTAATCTTTAGAACATGCACAATGCTGTCATACTCTAAAAAGGATAGACCTGCAGAGATTTGAAAGCCTGCTCCTTCTGAAAGCATGCCCTGTTGAAGAAGTCCCTTATTTTACAGTGTCTGTGTGTATTTGTGTAATTAGAGGATCAGATATGCATGACAGGCCTATGATTTTCCCTCTCAGCAGATAGTTTGTCACAGTAGATACTGTATACTTCACCATGTCTGCAGCCCTAATAGAGATGTCACTCACCATACCTTTCCCACAGAAATGACAAACTACTGGCCATGCCTCTTCAAAGTCAATAGGTACTCAAAGCTGACAGCAAGATATAAGACAAATTCTAGATGTTTTTCCTTCTTTGCATAGTACAGAATCTAAACTAAGAAAATATCAGGCAGGCTTATATATTCTTACCTTGCCCTGATATTACATTCGCTTGAACTATAGCCATGAATTCTTAAGAGCTGTACTTTATCACCAATTTCCTCATATGTTAATGAGCAAATTAGCATTGTTTTACAATAGAAAGGCATAATTTTTAACGAAAAATCCAAGAAAAAAAATAATATGGGCATTAAATGAGCAATGTATTCTGTTGCTCAGTATTTCTTTCACTAAAGAATAATTCCTTATATTAAAGACACTTAGTTTGAAGTTATGCACAATCAAGTAATCTATCAGAAATCTCTTGTATTTGCTTTCTATCTGGACCACTTTTTATGTTGTTAATTTAAACTTTCGTAGGTGATAATCCTTTTACCATATTCTGATACTGCATATCTATTTACATCCCTGCAAAAACAAATTGTAGCAAATCATCTCATAGAAGACGTTAGCGTGATGTAAGTTTATGGGATGCATAAGCCTAGGCAACTCTTAGCACTGAAAGTCTTAGCTAGAGCAAATGAACCCACTGAACCCTTTGGAGACCCACATTATCCAGTGAACAGTTTTATGCTTAGAATCTGTAGAGACTCATGCTTGGCGAGGATCTGTAATGTATTATAGAAAATTCCTGTTTCCAGCATCTGTGGTTCAGCCATATTGAGATATTTCTGCATTCTTCTTCTGACACAGGGCTGTTACTTCTATTACATAAATACAGTTCTAGAGTTGTTTAAGAGTTGTACTATTTGGTTATATTCACACAGTGGCTAACTCAGCCATCACTTTCCAAGAGCATCCTCATCAACAGCACCATCACCCTACTTTGTACCTCTTCTTCCTTTCCCTTTAAGAGTTCAGCCTCATCTGGTCCTTTCACTGTCGCTGAAGAAAATCTAAGTCCAAGTTCTTCATACCTCTTCATGCTGCTCATAGTCAGGGAGATTCACATTTAGCCCCAGTCATTCTTATAATGATTGGTTTACCAATTTCCCAAAGCTACTTTATTAAGATTTTGGTCTAGGGTTTCATTATTATGCTCTTTGTGTTGTGAAATTCCAATACAAATTGCAAATTGTGATTCAATTTGTACTTAGGCCGTGATTCTGTCTCTGGACCTCGGAATTCAGGAGCAGATATTTCAGGTACAGTAAGATAAAAGTCAACAGAACGAAAGAAAAGAACGTGAAATTACTTTATGTTCAGATAAAAAGAATGTAAGTAGGGAAATCTACTAAGATTTTTATTTCAGCTCTCCCACCTTCCAGGTTTTTAAGTCTGTCTGTATTTATTTTCAGTGGCACGTATTGGAGCTCCAAGCACCCACACCAACCTGGTGAACCATGAATCCTTTCCAAACAGTTTTGAAAAGTCAGATGGACATTCAGGTGTAACAGTGCTTCTGAGTTCTCAGAAAAAAAAAATAAAAGTGTGGTGAGGATGATGTAATAGCCCACCAAGAGTTGTTGAAGGACTATCACTAGATGATTTAGAAAGCAGTAGACCATGCTCACATCTTTCATGCATATTTCATGTCCTGTTGTGAAAATATTTTTTGCTTTGAAATCACAAGAGACTGACTGCAAGACATTCCCACCAAACATAAAGTAAATAAAAAAACTTCTTCCCACAGACATGAAAATGCCCCTTACAGCGGCTGACTAACTTCACTCGGAGCTGAAGTTTTTCATCTTCCATTTGCCTATTCGCTATAATTTATGCTAATCTGAAAGCATCTGAGGCTTTGTGCTGAACTTTTTCCTAGTGAAGGGTGATGTGGGTTTACGATCTACTTTTCAAGGTAGGAAAGAAGCTCTTATCTCCTATCAGAATACAAACCCTCATATGTTATTTCTGAGTACACACATCTAGTAAAATTTTAACTTTTCTGAAATGAGTTTCCTTCTTTCTCACAATAAAGAAGGGATTTAGTATCAACCAGGTAGAGCTTCAACTTTTACCTGAGATCAAGTAGATCAAGATATAGAAGGTAAGAGGCTACATTCCAAGCTGGTGTGAGTTAGCTTAACTGTATATGCTTCAGGGTTCTCTGCTTTTGCACTCCCACTGAAAATGTGGTATAGGTGCAGTGAAGTACTGCGACTTTGTGAAGAACACCTAACAGTTAATTTATTGGGCATAAAAGCTTTTCACATAGGAAGAACAACTCCTCAGTTACTAACATCCAGGCCATTATCTGATTGCTCAAGTAGAACAAAATGTTAGCACCAGCACTGTGCAATCTGATATGAAAAAATTATTTGAAACCCACTGTTTTTGCAATGGTTTGCATCTGATTGCAAAACTTCATTTCTTCTGTATCTGTAACAGTAAGGAAAAAAGTTTTGTTATCTTATTTCAATGCGTTGATCAAGAAATAGCTGTCTGATGCAGGCATATATATATACACAGAAGTTGCTTCATGTCTCTTAAAGTACAAGAGTACTTCAGCTGGATGCAAGGTAAGATGCATGCCTAATAAATTCTTCTCTAATTTGCAGACATTTGAAAATATAAACATTTTCCTTATCCTTTCTGCAATAAAGATGGGGAAGACCTTCATTTTTGGTGTTAGTGTTAATTAGTAATTTTGTTTGTTTGTTTGTTTGTTTGTTTAATTTCCAAATCATATACAGTACTCTTCATGATCAGTAGCAAAGTTGAAAGCATTTTATTATAAACTGGGAAATGTAACTTTCACCCTTTGGATTTGTTTTTTTATTAAATTTATATATTTATTGTTTCAAGATCTTTTTGGACTGTCACACAGTTCTGCTATGGAAAATATTATTTCTTAACCTGAATATGTTATGTCTGTTTTTTCTTTCATTTTTTTCACTCTTTAGGGCTTTCTATACAATAAATTACAAAAACTTTCACAAATGTATTTCACTTATGCATACAGATTATGTAATTCTGAATATAAAATTTTGGGGGGAGGTTTTTGTCTTTTCTTTTCCTCATCAAAGAGAACAAGTGTGTCAGACAGTCTAACACATGAATTTATAACTTGGTGCTCCCATATGTCAGTGGTATGGTTCTTTAGTGCATGCTTAGAGAGTTGATTTTAAAGGTCTTAAAGAGTCTGTTTTAATAATTCATATTGATTCAGTAGGGGATGAAAATGCTTGACATGTTAAATGATTAGCATTTACGCTATGAACATGTTAATTACTGTATTTTTAAAGCTGCTAGCTTCTATAAACAAAGATAAGAGCATTCTTAAAGGGACACCAGTAGACTTGGAAGATGCTGAAAAGCAGAGTAGTACAAAACAACACTAAAACTATTTTCTCTTTTCCTTTTCATTCCATTTCTCCTTTAACATTTCAGTAAGGAAGTTTTAGTAGTCTGGATCTTGCACAACACACCAATTCCAAGCTAAAATAAAAGACATGGGAAACTAAAGAAACTAGAAAGTGTTTGGTCATTCTGTTTGCACTTAACTATGGTGATCCAGTGTTGAATCAGGCTGCAGTTTCCCCTACATCCTCCAGCCTCCAGCAGAGGCAGATCTTGGAGCTTGAGTTATGTTGTTGCCTTGATGTTCAGATGGTTATCTGCTGCAGTGGCTAATTTACAATGGTGACCAACAAAATATCGGAGTTTCATCCAAGGGATGGAGCACCTCTCCTGGGAGGACAGTCTGAAAGAGTGAGGTGGACTGAGAACTGGATGACTGGAAGAGTTCAGAGAGTTGTAATCAGCAGCACGGAGCCCTGTTGGAGGACTGTAACTAGTGCTGTTCCCTAAAGTTCAATACTGTATCTGATCTGGTTCAATATTTTCATAAATGATCTGGATGAAGGGATAAAATACACTCTCAGCAAGTTTGAAGGTGATACAAAGCTGGGAGGAGTGGCTGACACACTAGAAGCCATTGCTGCCATTCAGTGAGAGCTAGGTAAAGAGGAAACTTATGAGGTTCAACAAGGGCAAGAGTTGGGTCCTACATCTGGGAAGGATTAATCACATGCATCAGTAAAAGTTAGGAGATGATCTGCTGGAAAGAGCTCTACAGAGAAGGATCTGGGTGTCCCAGTGGACAACAGTTGACCAAAATTCAGCAGTATGCCCTTGTGGTCAAGAAGACATCCTGGGCTGCAGTAAAAAGTGTGGCCAGAGGATTGAGGAAGGTGATCATCCCCCTCCACTCTGCCCTGATGAGGCCATTTCTGGAGTACGTTGTCCAGTTCTGGCCTCAGGAGTTCAAGAAAGACAGGGATTTCCAAGAAAGAGTCCAGCAGGTGGCCACAATGATGATTAACAGCCTGGAGCATCTCCTGTGAAAGGCTAGGCTGAAATACCTGGGACACATCAGCCTGGAGAAGAGAAGGCTGAAAGGGGATCCTTATCAGTGCTTATAAGTATCTACAGGACTGGAGTTAAGTGGATGGGGGCTAGGCTTTTTTTGATGATGCTCAGAAACAGGACAAGGTGCAATGGTCACAAACTGGAAAACAGGAAGTTTTATATTAATATGATAAAAAAAAATCTTTATTTTGAGAGCCACACAGCTTTGGCGTAGGCTGCCCAGAGAGGTGGTAGAGTCTCCTCTGGAGATATTCATAACTCACCTACATGCTTTCCTTTGTGACCCACTGAAACATGCTTTAGCAGGACGATTGGACTGGATGATCTCCAGAGGCCCTTTCAGACCCCTGTGATTCTGTGATTCTGTGTAAATGCTACTGAAGACAGAAATAAATGCGAGGGTTTTTTTTTTTCTGTAGTTAGTTCTTTTTGTTGTTTTGGGGATGCTGAAGAGCACTAATGTGGACACAGATTTAGTTTAATGGTGTATCTATACGCCTAGAGATCTTAAAAGAAATCCTAACAAAAGGAGAATAATCGTGGCTCTTGTCTCTTCAAAATGCTCCTGGATATTGGCTGAACAGTGTCTTTAACTGAAGGTATAGTTGTGTCATCAATGAAAAATGCAGTAGTCAGGAAGCAAGGGAGGAGGAACAAGAGAACAATCTGTGAGTTTGAAATCTAAGGGAAGATTTCTCATCTGGGCATTATACATAATCTTGGGACCACACGCTCTGACAGCATGGGTGCACATGTGCATCTGGAACTTTAATCCCTTCCTCTCTGAGCTTGAAAGCCTGAGGCTGTAAGACACACTTCTACATTTTCTTTCATTTGGCCAGTCTGGATAAATCATACCATTTTTAAAAAAATCTGTAGGAGGGTGGAAAGGAGGAACTGCTGAAATGCCCCAGGAAAGCAGAGCTTTTCTAGTTTCTTCAGTCCTACCAACTATTGCAAAATTCACCAAAAAGATCATAGCATGGCTTGCAAGCTTTCAGAAAAACACTAGATTTCCTAGTAATTTCTAAAATCCTGAAAAGGAGCTCACATAATGTGCTATTTTTTCAAAGAAGAATAACTATGGGTCTGCCTAGTCCTTTGCTAGCAAAACTGTAAGGCTTGTTATGCCATTTCTTTTCAATCATTGCAATTAATAATATAAGTGGGTTTTTTTAGAGGTTTTTTTGTTTGTTTGTTTGTTTTTGCTGTTGTTCTAGTGTCAAAAATAGAGATTTTTTTTTTTTTTTTTAATCATCAGAACTCAGGTTTGTATAACAAGAAACAAGCATTCTTAAATGGAGAAGGCAGAAAATTGTATTTACAGGATATTCTGCTTCTTGGATTCAGAGAACTCCACCAAACAGAAGCACTGAACTTTTTAGAAATGCTATTGCCTAGTTAGATAATAAAATGTAAATAATAACTTTTTCCACCTGCTGGCTAAATGCTGCAGCTGAGCATGGGTGTTCTCCATCCACCCAGCCAGTAATCCACCACAGAGCTGCAGTTCCATCTCAGTAAGTGTTTGTACAGCCCAAGATGTCCCTCGGTTTCAATCCTTACATAAGGAGATTGCAGCATACCCTATGCAGTTTTACACAAGGAGATTATCTGCCTTCCTGGTAGGCTTTTGTTTCTTCAACCAGGTTTTTAGCCTAACAGCATTATTCTTGTCATCTTAGACATGTTCTAAAGGATGTTTCTCTCACATTATGAGCAGTCTATGAGTCAGTATTTTAAAACTTGAAACTAGGCTCCTAAAACTGCATCCAAGAGTATAAATACTGTCACAGTTTTGGAAAGTGTTGAATATCCTGTAAATGTCACCAAACCAGAGATTTAAGATTAAATTAGCTTATCATACATAGCTATATTCCAGAAGGTATTTCTCTGAAAATGCATAGGAGAGGAATCAATAATCAAAACTGAAATTTCCATTTGCCCAGTCCTTCTGCAACATCCTTGCTATTTTTGTAGTCGATGATTATATATTCTTTATTCTTCATCAAAAATAAAACCCATGCAGAGGCTCTGACATGCACCAAAAATTAATTTGCACTCTTTTTCCCAATTTCTTTCTTTGCAGGAAATGCTTTCCCTCTGTAAATGATTTTGACATTTTGCATACAAATAAAAAATAATGATAATTAAAAAAAATGGTTTGCCTAAAACTTGCAAAATGGATCTTGGAAATTAGCAACACATGTCCCAGTGTTACAAGTTAAGAGAGGAGCTTTAGCCACAAAGGTGTTTATGTACTTTTCAGTAGTAAGATGACACATAAAGTTTTTGCTTAGGAGCTTTTAGTTTGTTCTACAGCCCACATCAGGAGTTTCTGTGCCCCAGAAACGTTCTTTAACACCTACTTACTCCAAACAAGTTTTAAAATCACCTCTACACAGAAGTTTGGTATTAAGGTCTGCATGAAATGCTGCTGCTGGAGGACATTCTGGCCAGTGATGGATTTGAATACACACAGTATCCATGTATTCACCATGCCTCAGACCACATATTATAGTGAAATTATAACTCCCTTTTCCCAAATTCCTGGACACGTTGAAAGTAGTACATTTTAACTTCTTAAATAAATGAATGAGAAATTGATAGTCATAATGTTGTTCAGTCTTCATAAGGAATGACCAAGCAGCCACAATGCACCTGCTTTTTTCTCCTAGGTCCAAGCAGCACTTCCTGGAGCATTTTCCTGTGCTGGATTTCTTACTGCTGTGACCAGTCGCTGCCTGATTCTCCACATTATTTTGTCACTGAGACAAGATGCTCCGACAAGTCTGTGAGTAGGCAATAGAAGTACACCACAAACAATGTGCCACCTAGATGAACATGGTGCAGCCCTGTTTTCCAGCTGCTGCGGATAATTTGGGTTCTTGCAGAATCAATATGATGGATTTGGGGCTGAGATTGTGTCAAGAGTCGAATGCATTTTGGTGTCTTTGTACATTACCCAAATCATCAAGTAACATCCCATAAAAACAGGAGGGTAGCCCTTTCCTGCTGCTGTTTCTGCTCTCATTTGCAACCTCTATCCCTCTTGTTTTATTTAGTTCAGATAGAAAAGAATTGCAAAGGAATGATGAACACATCTAGAGTAGATACTGCACTTAGAGAGTAATTCTCTAATCTAAAAAAAGGAGCTGCAGTAGACAGGACATGAAATCAAGAAAGGTTCTGGACAACAGTCCATAGTCAGGGAAAAGGCAATGTCATGGTTCACCAGGAGGTGTTGGTGGTATGGCAGTAGAGAATGAACCTTCCATCAATATCCCATTACACTGTGCTACCATGTGGCCGGCAGTAGTAGAGGGGAAGTTTGAAACAATGGTGTCTGACATGGAAGTGCATATGAAACAAAGGTGTGGAATTGAATTCCTCCATGCAGAAGAAATGGCACTCATAGACACTCAAAGACATTTGCTGAACATCTGTAGAGACCAAAGAGTGGATGTGAGCACAAAGAGGCAATGGGAGGTGTGTTTCAGCAGTGGTGACTGTGATAGCATGTCATTTCCACCGGTGCAGATTTTTACAAGTGCGACACACAGGATCTTCTTTCATGATTAGCAAAAGTGCACAGCTCATAGTGGTGACCATGTTGAAAAATACTTTTTCGTTACTGAGAATTTACTCTATCAATTAGTTTTATTGTGTTCTTTGTTGTAATTTCCATGAAAATAAATGGGAGGCATTACTTTCAGAGCAACCTATGTATTACCAGATACCTCAAGGATCCCAACCCCTAGCAAACTAGTAAATAAGATTTAACAGAAAACTATGATCCTTCCCTTTGAATACGACATCACCACCAAGTAGAATCCAGGTCTCCTTTCTACAAGATGACACACCTCAAAGGTAGGTATAGTTTTCTGACTACTGGATTGTTCCAGCCTTTCTAGAAGTTATAGAATTACCTAGTGTTCTTTTTATTTTTATTTGTCTTTCCTCTTAAATCCCTCAAAAATTTTCCAGAAGAGAAGATTTTAAGTAGTACCGTTCTCAGATTCTTCTTGCTTGCTCTTATGTTCCTCAACATATTTTGTTTTACTATCCAGTGAAAGCAAGCACTTGTTGACACTTTCTGCTTTTTTATCCAGACCTCATTTCAGAATGATGCTTTGAAACCATTTATTTATTTATTTATTTATTTCAGATCTCAACATTTATAGCTAGCCTCACGCTGGTAGAAAGTGTTGGGTGTATTTGCATGTGGAAGTAGGCTCTGGGTACAGTGCGGCATTTGGCAGCCCTTTATTTCTGCTCATGAAGATGAATTTTTACCTTTGCAGAGTATTCTGGATATAAAAACAAAACAAACAAACAACAACAACAAATAGGTGAAGACAATGATGTGAGTAACCACAGAAGTGGCATTAGGTGCTGTTTTTCTGTTTGCACAACTTGAACATTATGGATTTTACCTGTGTACATACTTGCAAAGCCTTTTTCTTTCTGAAAGCCAAATGTGTCCTCATCTTTATCTTCTGTATCAATCTCTTTCTATACCAAGACAGTAAAGTTAAGACACAGGATTGCTTTGTCTCCAGGAACACTCTCAGACTAATCTTCCAGACTAATTTTCTGCTTGGGTTACTTTCCTAATTGTAATTTGTGTTCTCATCATGTCGTGGAAGAGCACATTTTAAATGAGCTTGCAAAGTGCAGCATGGAAAGCAAGCTTTATAGCACTGCCCGTAACCTAGAATACCAATTTTAAATTTGTCATAATGCAAATGCCATAATGACTATGAGTATGCAGCTCTGAGATCTATTTTTTCCCAACTATATGTAAACTGGGACATCAAGTTTAATTCTCCCACCCCATATGTAGGACCACAGGATGTTGATCTACCCTTGACCAAGTAGAGCTGTGTACACACCATGTTCCAAAACACTGATAAGTATGTGGGAAGGTAAAAAATATATGAATTATACCTTCTTTAGTCTCAATGTACTTGCTAGTTGGTTTTAAATTGATATTTTCTGTGTGGGGTTTTTTTTTGTGTGTTTGTTTGTTTTTGTTTTTTCTTTCTTTTTTTTTTTTTTAATGGTAAAGGTTAAAAAAAAGAAATTACTTTTTCCTAAATTAAAATGAGAAATATTTCCTGGGAATTGAGAGAATGATAGAAATTTGATACTTCATGTTGGTGAAATTAGAATACGCTAAGATTTCAACTCTGTTAGCCCACTACTCCTGTGAAAACATCTTGTGAAAAATTGTCAGGGGAATCTCATTCAAACCTGCTCTTGATGGACCATTGAGCCTGGAGAGGCACTTGAAAAGAGTGTGGTCAATGACAAAAGCATGTGTTTGGAAAAAAAATATCAGTGATGTGGGTAGCTATACACATTTGCTTTTGTATTCTTGTGTGTACACCTTGCCTAACATAGTTAGCATTATGTTTGGTTCTACCTGCAGGTACTTTATTGAGTCAGGGGTTTACAATAAGCAGGTCAATGTTTGTGGAGATGCACAAATGAATGCTGGCTTGTTTCTGATCACAGGGGTCTTATTCTACTGTTGACCTACACCAAGACAAATAGCAGCTCCCCCTGGATGATGCTGGGCACGCAAGTGGTGATTCTGGAGAGAGAGGGAGCACAGTAATCACCTCTCATTGGCCCAGCTTTGTTTCTGCTAATCTGACCATGTGTGCTAGGACCTAGTTGCACAACAATATTTATTTTTTATTTGCTCAGTCTAGGAGGATACTGGTTATAGGTCGATAGTTGTGAATGTACAAGTTAGTGAGTGCTTGCTGTCATAGAGCAGCCATGCTCCTTGAGGGTTTAGCATGAAAACTGAGTATTTTAGATCTGGATATGTATTTCTTTTGTGCTGACAAAGACCAGGATATTTTGACACCCTGAGCATGATTATCTCCCATATGAACATCGTAGGATTGCTCCCTGCTTCTAAGTGTGCTTGGGAGAAGGATGATGGAGATCTTCCCAGTCTGCTCAGTGCACATAGCCCAAAGGAAGAATAATCAGTATTGGGGTACTACTGTTGTCCAAGGGAAAAAAGAAATAAATTTTCTTTTCATTGTCTCAGCAAACACAGGCCTTTTCCCCTTACCCAAGCTGACAAAATACAGCCAGGTGATCCCAGAAATGGACCTGAGGAAGAGCATATCAGGTCTCCCATCCCCAGGAATGTCATGAGAGGGGTAGAGACAGGTTGCAGGGAAAGTGTAGATCAGTGCTTCAATCATATCCCCAGCCTTGAGCAGCTGAGCTGTGGAAATCACTTTGACGTAAATCTCTCAGCAGCTTTTTTGTCTGAAATAAATGGTGCATAAAGGGAATTCAAAGTTGTTTGGTGGACAGGATTATCTATGTGTTTATTGCTCTCAGCACTTTTCTTTTGTCTTTTGACTGTGTCGTTCCCACTGGCATGAATGGCTGTGCATGAAGTTAAAGCTTGTGTACATGTGCAGTGTAGGAGAGCTCTCTGACTCTATGACAGCTCTGCACTTGTGGCTGCAAGAAATGTCAAGTTAGAAGAATTACTAGAAGCAGAAAGTATTTATTTTTCATTTTAAATGTTCCCTGTTCAGCATTAACCCAAATGTAAATTTTCTATAATTCTGCATCATTATCATACCCCCTGGATATATTACTTTCATTTCCATTTGCTATTTTACATATGCAACCCCCAACAAGTACACACTCATGGCATCTCATAATATTTTTTGCATTATTCCATTCCTTCAGGTTTATCTCATTATGTATTATTCTGTTGCCATAACCTGCTGATGATATACAATATTTGTATAAAGATTCAAACCAATGTTTATCACATCAGAGCACCATCATTCAAAAGGAAAGTACAAATCAATAATTCATTAAGCAAGAGAGAAATGAATTATTTCAAATTGCTCTTCTATTCTCTTTTCATATTTGCATATGGAGTTTTCTGTTGTAGTTCAGTGAAATTTGTTCACTCCTTTGACTGAACTAAAAGATCTGATGCTATTTAAGATAGTATATAATGTAGGATAGGTAGTAGAACTGCAAAATTAACTTAGGTAATTTTCATTTTGTTAAAACTTCTGATTCATCCATAATATTCCATGACATAAGAAGATATTTAAAGTATTGGTGGAGCAGGGTGTGCTATATAGTTTCCCTGTTTGAACAAATCAGCTTTTTCAGGCAAAAATGAAATGACTGACTACAAGCTGGAGCCATTCATTTTTTAAAAACCTTGTCTCACAAAAATTAATTGAGTTATTTTGAAAGAGAATTTTCATCTTTAAGTAAAGGAAATTTTTAGTCTAGCAAACGTTGGGAAGTGTGATACTTCGTGAAAACTTACAGTTCTGTTTTGTGTTTGGATTTCTGTCCAGAGGAATAGGCATAAATGTGGATTAGCACATTCCTTTATGTTTTGCTGGTAATCAGCCTTAATTTGCCTTGTTTCAGTGGAAAGAGCAGAAAACACCGTGGTCTGATACTGGGGGTAAGTTGAAGCTCAGAGAAGATCTCGTTTTTCTTTCTCTGCCCCTCTCCAAGTCCAAGAGATAGCCAGGTAATCACTTACATTAGAAGATGGATTACATGAATGAGTCTGTGGAATTCAAATGTACCTTTAGCCTCGCTCATTTCCTAATTCAGCAGCAATAAAGTGGTCATTGCTGATGACACAGGGAATTCCTTGTGGTTTTAAAATACAATGACAGCGTATCCACCAGGAACCACAGAGCATTAGCTGTTGCTTTCACTGGGGATGAGTGTCCTCTATTGATCGGATTTCATTGCCTGAGCTCAATAAGGCTTTTATTTATGATGACATAGCTTATGATTGCTTATTTAACTGCTGTGTATAAAGCCAGCTGAGACTCAAATTGTTATATTTACCAGAAAGGTAGGCAGATTCTTGAAGAAGCTAGCTCAGCTCCGTAGAATGGGGAAGTGAAACAACCCACACTGCCTTTGAATTTATCAGATCTCCTATCTCCCATATCCCCATCCCATGATGATAACTTCCACTGTACTCTGTGCTTTTGATCCATGTCAGTGGTCCCATGAATTTTGTCTTCCAACATGAAATTACAGTAAAGCCTGAAATCAGCTTAGCCACAGCCAGTTGCTTGAAAGCTGTTTCAGCCTCATTCATCCTTGCTCTACATTGGATTCCAGAAGTGATTATAGGTATGTGCATAGGAGAAAAATCCAACAAATGATCTTTAAAAAACAGAGGTGTGCAATGCTGGGTCAAGAGATTCCTGAGCCACATCACTGAGATCATACTGGAGAAGAATGACTGTACAATTCTTCTGTTATTATAGTCTCCCTTGGGTATTTACTGGATGGGCCTGTGGTCTGAACTAGCATAACTATTCTTTTATTCCAAATAAAAGATTTTCCTACCTGAGTATTCACATCAACAGAACAGAATTAGACGTGTATTGTGGCAACTTTTCTGAACAATCATGCATCTAGGACAGTCACGGATAATCCATATTAATGGGTGCCACACAAGAATGTATCGCTGTTTGTACTGTTAGCCTCTTTACAAGATTTTAGATAGGATCATGGTAACAGTTCTACAAATTAAGCAGCTGGTAATAAATAAAACTGGAGAAAACTTTTAATTTTCTGATTCATATCTTTAATCAATTGCAACATGGTGCAATTGCATTTTAGCTATAGCTTTCAAATTGTTTGCTCAATAGCAATTGCTCCATTGCTTTTGATTGACACGATGTTATTGCATTTTTATTGACTTTTACAGTAGTTTTTACAACATTTAAGGTGCGTAAGTTAAACAGAAAAGTAACACAGTAACATTTCAAGATGGAAGGAGGCCATAAAGATGCAGAACAAGTATAATTTACAATAAGAGGAAATTCCAAATTAAGGATAACTCCCTTGCCCTCATGTGTAGTTAGTCCCTCTGTACATGTTTTCAGAGTATGTCAGTAAAACATGAAATGTTTGCCTACCGTAAAAAGTTAATAGATGATAGAGTTGGCAAATACTTCAAGATTATTATTAAGATTATTTTAGATATGATTCAGCTGCAATTCAGTTGAAAACAGGCACCTATGCACTATACAGGACTTCTTAGTTGTAAAAATGTTAATTATTTCAAGAACTGGTTTTGGTCTAAATTGGGGAAAGCCAATAAAAAAAAAGATGTGGAGATTTAAGTCCATGTTAGGAGTATAAACATAAATATAGTCTTGAAAACACTCAAACACATACCCTGTGAGCTCTCTGAATGTAGGTTGTTCTAGGGAAGTCATTAGGGTTCAACAGAGTGCAAGCATTGCTCCTCGTTATGAAAGAGTAGTTATATGGAAAACTTCAAAGCATGTGTTAACCACACATTTCTTTAGCGCTCTCTAACTGCTTGTAACTGTATCTTTTCAATCAACAAATCCCATTAAGACTGAGTCTTTCTAGATGTCTCTCTTTCTGCTTTTGGAGAACACTTACATTTTTACCTGGATGGTCTTCTAACACAATATCCTGTAGAAGAATTTTTTAACAATTATTACCAATGATTTCACAGTGCTCACAACGTCATATTTTGGTGTCTGAAACTCCCCATATATAATAAGGAAGAAATACATTACAGGCCTTTCACAGTTCAGCTGTTTAATATTTTAAGAATTATGATGTTAATGAAATTTTATACTTTTTATTTTTATTTTTTTTTTCTGAATGAAGGAGCCACTTTCTTATCAAAGAAGGAGCTTCTGTGAAGATTTCCCCATGTCACATACAGATTCAAAAGTGATTTTGCAGTCAGAAGCATGAAGTATTTCTATTTTCTGGTAGAAACTTTTGCTAGCAATAATAATCACATTGATCTGGCCTCCCTAGCACATAGGTGAAAGGGGGTGAAGTAATATGACAGAACAGTTTTTATCATCACCTGAATAAATGTAGTTGATTTCTGATCCGTCTTCACTTTTTTTTTTTAAAAAAAAAAAAAAAGAATATTTCTAAGCTTGAGTAGTACTATCCAAAATTAATCTTGCAGAATTGGTGAAATTAATTAATGCTGAATAGCCACAAGGAGAACAGGAGGTTACCAGTGTGGACCATGGTAGACTTCTTTATAATGCACAGACTTCAGCTGTTCCCCAAGGAATATCCAGGAACAACCAGGCAAGGTGAAAGGGGTCTGTCCAAATTCATGGAATCTAAACATTACAGTTTCTAAACAAAGCTCAAAGGGTGAGAGGAAAAATTCTGTGATGTGCTGGTAGGAAAATCCCACAGG
Organism: Tetrao urogallus; assembly: GCF_951394365.1. Lineage (NCBI taxonomy): Eukaryota > Metazoa > Chordata > Aves > Galliformes > Phasianidae > Tetrao > Tetrao urogallus. Next base: position 72,896,588 of record NC_136816.1, read on the forward strand.
AAAGACCATCCCTGTGGCCAAAGAGAGCACATAGCCTAGACATGCTTCTTTCTAAATACGCTACTTGTTATATCCTATAGCAAATATAATTATTTGGATGGGTTTTTCAGCTACATCAAAAACCTTTGCCATGAACAAAGTGTTTCCATTAGCTGGGCTTGTCAAAAAGTCAAATATTAATAGAAAGAAAATTACAGTTGTCTATTAAATTCTGTAGAGCTTTCCCATAAAGTGATAGCAAATGCTTCTTTTTACAAGGCATTTTGCCAATTAAGCATTATTATGTTGTCTTTACACATGAAACTCACTGCAATTGTTGTGACCAGTGAACTTTCTCTCAGGCATCAACCCACATCTTATTATTATCAAAAATCCTCATCATTAATCCCATTACATTGTTCTTGGTCATGGGATAAATTCATCAATGGATGATCTCACCCTTTTAAATCTTGTTAGCTTAGCATATTTCTTTTCTGGATATCCTTACCATAATTTCATCATCACAACCCTTGGGAAGTTTTGTCCCAACAGTGCTGCCGTGAGTGTTTGTTTAATATTTCATTATTTGATAAGAAAGTTAGCATTTAACCCTCAGTTTCCTCTGATGAGAGAAGCAAAAGCTACAGAAGCAAAACTGCAGATCACTGCATATTATGGAACTCATTAGTTTCCCTTTGGCAGGACCTTGGTTTTTGCAGATCTGTTTCTGTGTTTCTCATAGGCATCTAATTAGAGACATGATTTGCAGTCTGGTGAGCACTGATCGTATTCCTGACTATATCACTTTTTGTTTTGATAGGACCTGCTCAATCACACTGATTTGGACCTTTCTTCAGAACAGAGCCAAAATTTCAATTTGGAAAATATTATCTGAGCTGGACAGCTAATATTGGCTAAGATTAAATTCCATCAATTACTTTTTTTAACAAGAAAAAAAAGTATATATTATGCCATATATATATATATGGTATAAATCACATAAGCCTTCCCTCTCTGAATCTAATTTTCTCTTCCTGCAGGTGTTCTAAAGTACAGTAATGACGTCTCACACTTGAGATCTTCAATTCTGTAGCTTGTGTTTAAAAAGTAGGTAAAGGAGTAAAACTCTTTTTGCTTTATAAGAAAAGATAGAAGCCCTAATCATTGAAGAACTTGGGCCTTCAAGAAGCCTAGTCTCAAGCTCATTTGTACCTGAAGAGATTTAAAATAAGGTACTTTGGAGGCAAGTTAGATCTATTCTCTCATCTGTGTTTCAAAGACTGTTATGCATTTTATCTAATGACTCTTTCATGTAAATTCTTCTTTCCCCCTGGGTTAGGTTTGTGCTCTAGGAATAGCAAATGGGGTTAGGTACAAATGAATATGTTGATTTACTTCTCTGAGGTCTCATGAGATTATTCATGAGTATAGGAGGGACCATGGCTGCTTCCGTACCTGTTTTCAGATCCCTTCTATGCCTCCAAAGAAGCTTTTCTGAGCATATGTCATTCACAATCTATCATTAGTTTCATTATAGGTTACCATGCTAGAAACATGAGCAATACCATAGAACTAAAGTACTCATACATAATGTACAGTTCAGGGTGAGTGGGCATCATTCATGAATGCTTCCTTGTCCAGAAACTGCCAAAGCTGCTTAGTGAATGCTTATGAATAAATCAATTTTCAGAAATCAATACTAGCTTGTGAACAATTTGAGAGAATAAAAATAGCTACACAGAGTGCTGATAACAACAATTCAGATTGCTCTGCAGAGAAATTTCTCCTTGGATTTACAAATCTATTTGAACAAATATACAAATCATCAGTGAGCTCAGTCACTCCCAGAATTTCAAATAAGATGATCACACGCAACATGTGCAGCTCTATGAGATGAATGAACTTAATGTGTTTTATTATTTGGTATAGTTGAACAGAGAATTTGCCATATATTTCCAGGTCTCTTGTGTAGTCCAAGGAATGCCACAACAAAATCCACTGTATTAATAGATCTGATTAATAGATCTCCTAGTTCTCA